>NC_141874.1:192728321-193031351 GCF_056163025.1 Triticum urartu | reverse complement strand
AGTTGGAGTACAAATAGGGAAACTTACATCCGGGGTGTTACACATGGATATTACAGTGAAAGAGTATGAGCACCGACATCTAGCAATGAGTGTGTGTGAACATAAATGTAATGTCGGTGGGAAATACGTACTCCCCCAAGCTTAGGCTTTTGGCCTAAGTTGGTTCATTGCCAAGGATCGCCTGGCGGATATCCGTAGGTGTAGCTGGAGTTGTACTGAGATGAAGAAGACTCTAACTGCCATTGGCTGGCAGTCATCTCCGGATCCCAAAAGTAATCAGACTATCGTGGAGGCTCAAATTGTGGTTCCGGCTCCGGGGCTGGTGTAGGGTTCTGGTAGGCTTGAATGGCCGCCCACGGAATGCGATACGGACCTTCAGATAAATTAAACAAGGAAGGAGCAGGCAAGGTAATAGTCTCAGGGTGATGTTTATCAAAGTACAATTTGTATTTAAGCTCCCCTTCCTTATTCTTAACAATAAAGTCATGCGCTAACATACTCTTATATTCTAAATAAGCATTGGGCAACAATTTTTCTTCTTTCTCATAGAGCCTAATAGGTATGTTATAATGCACAGTTAGGCGTGAAGCATAAATACCTCCGAAGATGGGACCCTTAGTACGGTTCAGACTTAACTGTTTAGCAATAATACCGCCCATACTAACAGTGTTATCGGAATATAAACCATGGAGCAAAATGATAATATCAGGAACACTAAGGTTTCCACAGTTTCCACGACCAATTAAGCAACGATTAGCAAATATAGCAAAGTAGCGTAAAACAGGAAAATGTATGCTAGTGATTCTTGCATCGGAAACCTTCCTGGTTTCTCCCACAGTAATGGTGTCAATAAACCCGTCCACATCTTTGCGATGTGGTTCATCTAAGGTACCCTCGAAAGGTATTTTGCAAACCTTGCAAAATTCCTCTAGTGGCATCTTCTTGACAACATCATATAAATGAAACTCTACTGAAGTAGGTGATTCCTTAGGAAAATAGTAGAAGTTTTGCACAAAAGTATTGGTGAGTAAGAGATACTGATGACGTTGGTCGCAGAGGAAGTCGGTGAGGCCAGCATTCTCAGCCAATGAATAGAAATCATCATAAATCCCGGCTTTTCTCAAGAAATCATCAGAAGGCCATTCACACGGCCAGACCTCCGCGGTGCGAGGCAAATTACATTTGGGCCTCTGTGCTTCTTCATTTTGCTTTTCCTTCGAGCTTCGGCTCGATGAGCCCCTCAAAAATCTCTTCATTATTTTCTGAAATATTCTGAAATTTTTAGTAACTTCAAACAAAAGTGAACCAAACTCAATAAAATTGATACTCCCTCCGTAAATTAATATAAGAGCATTTATAACACTAAAGTAGTGATCTAAACGTTCATATATTAGTTTACAGAGGGAGTAGCAACTACTCCTACAAGTGCCTAGAGCCTATATCATGCATTAGAACTACTTGGAACCATATAAATTTGACATGCAAGCTCAAGAACATGGTCACCTAGGCAGCACAAATTTGCAATGGATAAAGCACTCGAACAAAAACTAATTGGACCAATGGAGGAGTCACATACCAAGGAACAATCTCCTCAAGCAGTTTTGTGAGAGGTGCTTTGAGCAAGGAGATCAAAAATCGCAGCAAAATGAGCTAGAACTCGTGCTTGAGCTGGATATTGGTGTTTGTGGGAGGAAGGAGTGTATGGGTGCAGGAATAAGTGGAGGAGGGCCACCGTGGGCCCATGAGGCAGGGGGCGCGCTCTGGGGGGTAGGGCGCGCCCTCCACCCTCGTGGACAGGTGCTTGCCCCTCCTGCTATGTTCTCAGTGCCAGAAATTCTCAAATATTTCAGAAAAAATCATATTCCATTTTCAGGGCATTTGGAGAACTTTTATGTTTTGGGGTATTTTTATATTGCACAGATAAATCAGAAAACAGACAGAAAAATACTATTTTTTACTTTATTTCAACTAAATAGCAGAAAGTAGAAGGAGGGTACAGAAGGTTGTGCCTTCTAGTTTCATCCATCTCATGCTCATCAAAACGAATCCACTAACAAGGTTGATCAGGTCTTGTTAACAAACTCATTCCGAATAACATGGAACCAGAGAAATTTTGAATAACACTATATTACCTCAACAGGGATATGCACATCCCCAATAATAAGAATATCATATTTCTTCTTGACAGTAGGAAGAGGAAATTCAAAACCTCCAAATATAATCGATGGAATTTTTCCAATAGAGTTGATACTATGAACTTGAGGTTGTTTCCTCGGAAAGTGTACCGTATGCTCATTACCATTAACATGAAAAGTGACATTGCCTTTGTTGCAATCAATAACATCCCCTGCAGTATTCAGAAAAGGTCTTCCAAGAATAATAGACATGCTATCATCCTCGGGAATATCGAGAATAACAAAGTCCGTTAAAATAGTAACGTTTGCAACCACAACAGGCACATCCTCACAAATACCAACAGGTATAGCAGTTGATTTATCAGCCATTTGCAAAGATATTTGAGTAGGTGTCAACTTATTCAAATCAAGTCTACGATATAAGGAGAGAGGCATAACACTAACACCGGCTCCAAGATCACATAAAGCAGTTTTAACATAGTTTCTTTTAATGGAGCATGGTATAGTGGGTACTCCTGGATCTCCAAGTTTCTTTGGTATTCCACCCTTAAAAGTATAATTAGCAAGCATGGTGGAAATTTCAGCTTCCGGTATCTTCCTCTTATTAGTAACAATATCTTTCATGTACTTAGCACAAGGATTCATTTTGAGCATATAAGTTAATCGCATACGCAAAAAGATAGGTCTAATCATTTCAGCAAAGCGCTCAGAATCCTCATCGTCCTTTTTCTTGGATGGTTTGGAAGGAAAAGGCATGGGTTTCTGAACCCATGGTTCTCTTTCTTTACCATGTTTCCTAGCAACAAAGTCTCTCTTATTATAACGTTGATTCTTTGATTGTGAGTTATCAAGATCAACATCAGGTTCAATTTCTACATCATTGTCATTACTAGGTTGAGCATCATCATGAACATCATCATTAGTATTTTCATTAGGTTCATGTTCATTACCAGATTGTGTTTCAGCATTAGAAATAGAGATATCATTTGGATTTTCAGGTGGTTCATCAATATATTCACTAGAAGCATGCAAAGTCCTATCATTTTTCTTTTTCTTCCTTTTAGAAGGACTGGGTGCATCAATATTATTTCTCTGAGAATCTTGCTCAATTCTCTTAGGGTGGCCTTCAGGATACAAAGGTTCCTGAGTCATTCTACCTGTTCTAGTAGCCACTCTAACAGCATAGTCATTTTTCTTACTATTCATTTCATTGAGCAAATCATTTTGAGCTTTAAGTACTTGTTCTACTTGAGTGGTAACCATAGAAGCATGTTTAGTAATGAGTTTAAGTTCACCTCTAACATTAGCCATATAATCACCCAAGTGTTCAATCATATAAGCATTCTGTTTTAATTGTGTACCAAAATAAGCATTGGAATCTTCTTGCTTAACCATAAACTTATCAAACTCATCCAAGCATTGGCTAGCAATTTTAGTAGGAGGGATTTCAGCTTTATCAAATCTATAGAGAGAATTTACCTTTACTACATGTGTCAGGTTATCAAGACCATGAGGTTCTTCAATAGGTAATGGATTAAGATCATATGTTTCTTCAACAGGCGGTAGATTAAGACCATGTATTTTTTCAATAGGAGGTAAATTCTTAACATTTTCAGCTTTAATACCTTTTTCTTTCATAGATTTCTTTGCCTCTTGCATATCTTCGGGACTGAGAAATAGAATACCTCTCTTCTTCGGAGTTGGTTTAGAAATAGGCTCAGGAGCTGGCTCAGGAAGTATCCAATTATTTTCATTTGTCAACATATTATTCAATAGAATTTCAGCTTCATCTGGTGTTCTTTCCCTGAAAACAGAACAAGCACAACTATCCAGGTAATCTCTGGAAGCATCGGTTAGTCCATTATAAAAGATATCAAGTATTTCATTTTTCTTGAGAGGATGATCAGGCAAGGCATTAAGTAACTTGAGAAGCCTCCCCCAAGCTTGTGGGAGACTCTCTTCTTCAATTTGCACAAAGTTGTATATTTCCCTCAAAGCAGCTTGTTTCTTATGAGCAGGGAAATATTTAGCAGAGAAGTAATAAATCATATCCTGGGGACTACGCACACAACCAGGATCAAGAGAATTAAATCATATCTTAGCATCGCCCTTTAATAAGAACGGAAATATTTCAAGGATATAGAAGTAGCGAGATCTCTCATCATTAGTAAACAGGGTGGCTATATCATTTAATTTAGTAAGATGTGCCACAACAGTTTCAGATTCATAGCCATGAAAAGGATCCGATTCAACCAAAGTAATTATATCAGGATCAACAGAGAATTCATAATCCTTATCGGTAACACACATAGGTGAAGTAGCAAAAGCAGGGTCAGGTTTCATCCTATCACTAAGAGATTGTTGATTCCATTTAGCTAATAATCTCTTGAGCTCATATCTATCTTTGCAAGCTAAAATAGCTAAAGAAGCTTCTTTATCAAAAACATAACCCTTAGGAATAACAGGCAAGTCTTCATCACCACTTTCATCAATATAATCAGTTTCAATAATTTCTTTCTCTCTAGCCCTAGCAATTTGTTCATCAAGAAATTCACTAAGTGGCACAGTAGTATCAAGCATAGAAGTAGTTTCATCATAAGTATCATGCATAGCAGAAGTGGCATCACCAATAACATGCAACATATCAGAATGAATAGCAGAAGCAGGTTTAGGTATCGCAAGCTTACTAAAAACAGAAGGTGAATCAAGTGCAGAGCTAGATGGCAGTTCCTTACCTCCCCTCATAGTTGAGGGATAAATTGTTGTCTTAGCGTCTTTCAAGTTCTTCATAGTGACCAGCAGATATAAATCCCAAGTGACTCAAAGAATAGAGCTATGCTCCCCGGCAACGGCGCCAGAAAAAGGTCTTGATAACCCACAAGTATAGGGAATCACAACAGTTTTCGATAAGTAAGAGTGTCGAACCCAACGAGGAGCTAAAGGTAGAACAAATATTCCCTAAAGTTCTATCGACCACCGATACAACTCTACGCACGCTTGACGTTCGCTTTACCTAGAACAAGTATGAAACTAGAAGTACTTTGTAGGTGTTTTGGATAGGCTTGCAAGAAAGTAAAGAGCACGTAAATAAAAGCTAGGGGCTGTTTAGATAAAGACACAACTAAATTAGTTTTAGTAAAGAGCTTGTTGTCACGAGAAAGTTATTTGTCCCTAGGCAATCGATAACTAGACCAGTAATCATTATTGCAATTTTATTTGAGGGAGAGGCATAAGCTAACATACTTTCTCTACTTGGATCATATGCACTTATGATTGGAACTCTAGCAAGCATCCGCAACTACTAAAGATCATTAAGGTAAAACCCAACCATAGCATTAAAGTATCAAGTCCTCTTTATCCCATACGCAAACAACCTACTTACTCGGGTCTGTGCTTCTGTTCACTCATGCCACCCACTATAAGAGAATCATGAACGTATTGCAAACCCTACAGCGGGAATCCCTCACGCTTGCGCGACACGGAGAGCACCATAGGACAGCACCAATAATAAAACATGCAACTCAAACCAATCACGATCATCAATTAACCCATAGGACAAAACGGATCTACTCAAACATCATAGGATAGCCATACATCATTGGGAAATAATATATAGCATTGAGCACCATGTTTAAGTAGAAATTACAGCGGGTAAGAGATAGGTTACACCGTTGCATAGAGGGGGGAAGAGTTGGTGATGATGGCGGTGAAGTTTTTGGTGAAGATTGCGGTGATGATGATGGCCACGGCGGCGTTCCGGCGCCACCGGAAGAGAAGGGGAGAGGGGGCCCCTTCGTCTTCTTCTTCCTTGACCTCCTACCTAGATGGGAGAAGGGTTTCCCCTCTGGTCTTTGGCCTCCATGGCGTGGGAGGGGCGAGAGCCCCTCCGAGATTGGATATGTCTCTCTGTTTCTACGTTCTCCTCTGGTGCCCTTTCACCGTTTCGTATATATATGGAGATCCGTAACTCCTATTGGACTGAAACCTTCGCCGTGATTTTTTTACCAAAAATTAGCTTTCTTGCGGCCGAAGAAGGGCATCAACCGCCTTACGGGTGGCCCACGAGGGTCAGGGGCGCGACCAGGGGGGCAGGGGCGCCCCCCTGCCTCGTGGCCACCTCGGGCACCGTCTCGCATGGATTTTTCTTCCAGAATTTTCAAAATATTCCAAAAATAATCTCCGTCCGTTTTTATCCCGTTTGGATTCCGTTTGATATGGATATTCTGCAAAACCAAAAACATGCAACAGACAGGAACTGGCACTGGGCACTGGATCAATATGTTAGTCCCAAAAATAATATAAAAAATTGCCAAAAAGTATATGAAAGTTGAATGATATTGGCATGGAACAATCAAAAATTATAGATACGATGGAGACGTATCACGCCGCCTCCCCGTCACCTTCGGCATGCGCGACAACTACCGCACCGAGCTGGTCGACTTCGACATCGCCCGCATCGGCCTCCCGTACAACGCCATCCTCGGGTACCCGGCTCTGGCCCAGTTCATGGCGGCAACCCACCTAGCATACAACCTCATGAAGATGCCTGGAAGCAAGGGTGCCCTCACTACCAAGGGGGACACCAAGGAGGCCGTGGCGGCGCTCAGACTCGCCTTTAAGACCGCTGCGGCGGTGCAGCCCGATGGCGCCGGTGCCCCTGAAGCCAAGGAGGCCGCACCAACCAAGAAGAAGCAGCTGTTCACCCAAGATAAGGCGGAAACCAAGAAGGTGCCGGTCAACGAGGACGGGTCCTCAAGAGCCACTTTTACCATAGGTGCCGGCCTCGGCCCAAGCCAAGAGGAATCATTGGTAAAATTCTTGCGCGCAAACAAGGATATATTCATGTGGGAGCCCAACCAGCTGGTGGGGGTCCCGAGAGAGGTGATTCAGCATCACTTAAGGGTATGCCCCAATGTGCGCCCTGTCAAGCAACGGGCAAGACGACAATCCATGGAGAAGCAGGCCAGCATCGTTCAGGAGACCCGCAAGTTGGAGGCAGTGGGTGCCATTCGCGAGGTCCGGTACCCCGAATGGCTGGCGAACCCCGTTGTAGTACCGAAGAAAGGAGGGAATGAGCAAATGTGCATCGACTTCACCAACCTCAACAAGGCGTGCCCTCAAGATCCGTTCCCTCTCCCACGCATCGACCAGATCGTCGACTCCACCGCTGAGTGCGACCTGCTGTGCTTCCTGGATGCGTTTTTAGGGTATCACCAAATCAAGATGGCGGTGGAAGATGTAGAGAAGACATCCTTTCTGACCCCGTGTGTGGTGTACTGCTACACTTGCATGCCCTTTGGACTGCGCAACGCGGACGCGACCTTTCAACGGTTGATGCACATCGCCTTAGGGCGGCAGCTCGGGAGAAACATTGAGGCCTATGTCGACGACATTGTGGTAAAGTCTCGGGAGGCAAGAACCTTGATCCAAGATCTGGAGGAGACCTTCACGAGCCTGCGCCAGGTGAACTTGCGACTTAACCCGGAGAAGTGTGTGTTCGGCGTCCCTTCCAGCAAGCTGTTGGGGTTCCTCGTGTCCCACAGAGGGATCGAGGCGAACCCAGAGAAGATCAAGGCCATTGAGGACATGAGCCCACCGCAGACCCTCAAGGAAATGCAGAAGCTGGCTGGTCGGGGGACTGCGTTGGGACACTTCATCTCCAAGCTGGGAGAGCGCGCCTTACCCTTCTTCAAGCTGATGAAGAAGAAAGTCCCATTCGAGTGGACCCCGGAGGCCGACCGAGCTTTTCACGACCTCAAGAGATACCTGACCAGCCCTCCGGTGATGGTGGCCCCGCGACCTATCGAGCCTCTAGTACTCTATCTTGCCGCCACCCCGTACTCCGCCAGCGCGGTGCTGGTAGCGGTTCCGGAAGAGCACCAAGACAAGGGCGTGTCACGCCAAGCTACAGCCGAGGTAACGCAAGATCAAGAAGGCGCAACAAGAGCCGCAGGGACATCAATTGGGAACCAAGCTCGGCAGGACGACGCGGCCGAGATCCAGGCCGGTGATCAGGCACCGGAGGTTCCATCACCTCAGGAGATATCCCAGCTTTCGCAAGACACGAGCCCCACCGACGCACCAGCCCTCGTCGAGCACCCGGTGTATTTCGTCAGCACGGTGTTGCGGGACGCAAGGGTGCAGTACCCCATGCCCCAAAAGCTCCTTCTCACACTCTTGGTGGCCTCACGCAAATTGCGGCACTACTTCCAGGGCCACCCCATCAAAGTCGTCTCCGCCTACCCATTGGAGAGAGTGCTCAGGAGCCCCAACTCTGTTGGAAGGGTCGCTGAGTGGAACATCGAGCTGCATGCATTCTAATTGGAGTTCAGCACTACCAGAGTCATCAAGGGAGCTGCGCTTGCTGATTTCATGGCGGAATGGACGAATGCCCCAACGCTGGAAATAGGCGAGGACCGGTCCACCTCGCCGGGAAGTGAGGCGCCCGACGGCTGGGTCATGTATTTTGATGGTGCCTTCGCGCACCAGGCGTGGGGGCTGGAGCAGTACTCGTCTTGCCCACTCAAGACAAGCTCTAATACGCTGTACAACTCTGCTTCCAGCAGGGCGAGAAGGTCTCCAACAACATCGCAGAATATGAAGGCCTGAAAGCCGGCCTGAAAGCTACGGCAGCCCTGGGGGTGAAGCGTCTCACCGTCAAGGGCGACTCGCAGCTCCTCGTCAATTTCTCCAACAAAGTATATGTGCCAAAGGACGAGCACATGGAGGCATACCTCGCAGAAGTATGCAAGATGGAGAAGCAGTTCTTGGGCCTGGAGTTACAGCACGTGCCTCGTGGCACCAACAAGGAAGCTGACGACATCGCCAAGAGGGCATCCAAGCGGCAGCCCCAAGAGCCCGGCGTCTTCGAGGAGCGGCTCTTCAAGCCGTCTGCAACGCCGCCACTTTCAAGGACAGCTCAGCCTCGGGAGGAGCTTCCGCAGCCGCTTGCCACAGGAGCCCCAGCCTGTGGCCCGACTTCGGGAGCATGCCTGCTTTGGCACTCGAACCCCAGGAGGAATGCTGGACCAAGGAATTCAAGAAATAACTGATGCAAGGGATGCTGCCGGAGAAGGAGGAGGATGCGGAGCGCGTGGCCCGACATGCCATGGCATACTGCGTCCGGGACGGTGAGTTGCATAGGAAGTGACCAAATGATGTTTCACTACGTTGCATTTCCAGAGACCAGGGGAAGGAGTTGCTATCTTACATACACGGTGGGGACCGTGGGCACCACTCGTCATCACGGACCCTCGTCGGCAAGGCATTCTGCAGCGGATTTTACTGGCCCACAGCGCTCAACGACGCAGCCGAGCTGGTGAAGTCTTGTGAAGCCTGCCAGTTCCATGCCAAGCAGATCCATCAGCCAGCTCAGGGCCTCTAGACCATACCACTCACATGGCCGTTCACGGTCTGGGGGCTGGATATCTTGGGCCCATTTCCTCGGGCGCCAGGGGGCTACCACTACCTCTACGTTGCCATCGACAAGTTCACCAAGTGGGCAGAAGTGGAAGCCGTCCGGACCATCCCAGCTGGATCCGCGGTCAAGTTCATCAAGGGCCTCGTGAGTCGTTTCGGGGTCCCTGAAAGCACAAGTGCTCCCTAGGTGGTTTTGATAATTGATGACAACATATCTCTTGTTGGACTAACACTTCTATCTAGCATGTTTCAGATAAGTTCAACAATGGAGTGGCATGGACTAAAGGTTGTGGGAACTCCTTAGATGCTAAGGACAAAGGATTGGCTAAAGCTTCAAGCTCAAGACTCTTCATTTTACATTTTAGTGATCCAAGATCACATTGAGTCCATAGGAAAAGCCAATACTATCAAGGAGGGATGAGGTGTTGCTTAATGAGCCTCTTGCTTCATGTGCTTAATGATATGCTCCAAAATCCTCAACTACTTTCCCATATCCACATATGACCTAAACCCTAAGCCAAACTCGGTCCCACCGATTCTTCCTATCCGGCGCCACCGAGTTTCACTTGTCATTAGCCTCTACCAAACCCTAGCAATTCGGTTCTACCGATAAGGATCTCGGTCTCACCGAGATGGGCTTGCAAACTCTCTGTTACCCATGGCAATATTCTCGGTCCCACCGAGATATGCAATCGGTCCCACCGAGATTGCAATGTAAACTCAGTGTTTCCCCTTTGTAACTTTTCGGTCTCACCGAGTTCCACTTGGTCTCACCGAAAGAGCAAATCGGTCCCACCAAGTTTGCCTGACCAACTCTCTAGTTAGCTAATTACCAAATTCGGTCTCACCGAGTTTGTGTAATCGGTCTCACCGAGATTACATTATGCCCAAACCCTAACCGAATCGGTCCTACCGAGTTGCATGTCAGTCCCACCGAAATTCCTAACGGTCACTAGGTTTACTACTTTGGTCAGACCGAGTTTTCTGATTCGGTCCCACCGAGATTGGTAAATTGTGTGTAACGGTTGGATTTTGTGTGGAGGCTATATATACCCCTCCACCTCCTTCTCATTCGAAGAGAGAGCCATCAGAACACACACACCATTCCTACTCATATGTTCTGAGAGAAAACCACCTACTCATGTGTTGAGATCAAGACATTCCATTCCTACCATATGAATCTTGATCTCTAGCCTTCCCAAGTTGCTTTCCACTCAGATCTTCTTTCCACCAAATCCAAATCCTATGAGAGAGAGTTGAGTGTTGGGGAGACTATCATTTGAAGCACAAGAGCAAGGAGTTCATTACCTACACACCATTTGTTACTTCTTGGAGAGTGGTGTCTCCTAGATTGGCTAGGTGTCACTTGGGAGCCTCCGACAAGATTGTGGAGTTGAACCAAGGAGTTTGTAAGGGCAAGGAGATCGCCTACTTCGTGAAGATCTACCGCTAGTGAGGCAAGTCCTTCGTGGGCGATGGCCATGGTGGGATAGACAAGGTTGCTTCTTCGTGGACCCTTTGTGGGTGGTTGCTTCTTCGTGGACCCTTCATGGGTGGAGCCCTTCGTGGACTCGCGCAACCGTTGCCCTTGGGTGGAGCCCTGTGTGGACTCGCGCAACTGTTACGCTTCGTGGGTTGAAGTCTCCATCAACGTGGATGTAGGATAGCACCACCTATCCGAACCACGGGAAAAACATCCGTGTCTCCAATTGCGTTTAATCTCTCCAAATCCTTCCCTTTACATTCTTGCAAGTTGCATGCTTTACATTCCGCTGCTCATATACTCTTTGCATGCTTGCTTGATATGTATTGTGTATATTGAAATTGTGCCTAAACTCCACTTGAACCGAAAAGGATTAAAAATTGCAACTTTAGCACGAAGTGTCTAACCCCCCCTTTAGACACATCTACTTCTAGATCCTACAAGTGGTATCAGAGCTTTGGTCTCCATTGCCTTGGTTTAATCACCAGTGGAGGAAGATGGATGTGTCTACTCTAGGGAGTCTTAGACATAAAGTGCCTATTCTTGATGGAAAGTATTTTCATGAGTGGAAAAATGAGATGCTTGTAATCTTCAATCAATATCATTTGAACAAGTATATTGCTAGCCCTTGTGCACCCCATATTGATCCCTTGCATCCTACCCTAGATGAAGATATTGACATGATTCGCAATCTTAGAACTATTGAGCTCATCATTAGAGGATTGCCCAAAAATCTTATTGCTAGTTTGCCTACTCAAAATTGTGCCTATACTATATGGAAATTTCTTGAGGAACGATTTCCCAATCATTCCTTGAAAACTTTGTACGAAATTCTCCATAAATCCATTGCCTTGAGTAAGATGAACTCTAGTGATCCTAGTTTTAGTAAATGTCTTCTTGAACTTGCCAATCTTAAGCATGCTAAAGGAGATGTTGGAATCATTAATGATATCATACTCAAAGCTATAAGAATTCATAAAAGTAACCACTTTGATCATTTATCTAATGAATTACCCTCTCTAGGAAATGATGAATCACAAGATCATGATGAACATGAATATTATGATGATGATGATGATAGTGACTTCGATCTCAACGATGCAATGAGACATTTTGGTCTTATGGCAAATCTTCGGGGATATGAATCAGGAGGAAAGGAATGGGTTCTTGATAGTGGATGTACTGATCATATGACCGGAGATGAAGAGATGTTTCGTGAGCTTGCTGAAAACAACGGCACTCGAAAATATGTCACCTTTGGTGATAATTCAAAGGGTAAAGTGGTTGGCCTTGGTAAGGTGGCCATCTCACATGATAGTTCCATTCAAAATGTCATGCTCGTTGAATCTCTTGGCTACAACTTACTTTCAGTATCTAGACTTGCTGATTTCGGTTTAAATGTCCTATTTACTGAGGTAGATTGCCAAGTATTTCGTCGAGACAATCATAAAATGGTCTTTACTGGTATGCGTAGAGGTGATCTTTACATTGTCGATTTCTCTAAAAAGGCGCAACCTAAAACTTGCTTTGTTGCTAAATCCTCAAAAGGTTGGTTGTGGCATAGACGACTAGGTCACGTTGGCATGAGAAACCTTGACAAGCTTATTAAAGGAAATCATATCCTTGGAATTAATGATGTCATATTTGATAAGGATAGACTTTGCAGTGCTTGTCAAGCAGGTAAACAGGTTGGAGGAAGACATCCCGTGAAGAACATCATGACCACAAGAAGGCCACTCGAGCTACTTCACATGGATCTTTTTGGTCCCAACGCCTACAAGAGTCTCGGTGGAAATACTTTTGGTCTAGTTATAGTTGATGATTTTTTCAAGATTTACGTGGGTGTTCTTTCTTAATGAAAAGTCGCAGGTCCAGAAGATCTTCAGAAACTTCGCTAGGAAGGCCCAAAATCAGTTTGATGTGAAGATCAAGAAGGTTCGGAGTGACAACGGAACGGAGTTCAAGAACGCAAATATGGACACCTTTCTTGACGAATAAGGGATTTCACACGAGTTCTCGGCCACGTACACACCTCAACAAAATGGAGTTGTTGAGAGGAAGAACCGGACGCTCATCGAAATGGCAAGAATGATGCTTGATGAATACAAGACACCAAAGCACTTTTGGGCAGAAGCGGTCGAGACAGCTTGTCACGCAACAAATCGCTTATATCTTCACAAGCTACTCGGAAAGACGGCATACGAGCTCCTCACCGGTAACAAGTCTCAAGTTGGATACTTTCGAGTATTCGGCTCAAAGTGCTACATTCTTGATAAGCATCGTCGTTCAAAGTTTGCTCCTAAATCTCATGAAGGTTTTCTACTTGGTTATGGATCAAACTCTCACACTTACCGTGTCTACAACAATTTCACCCGAAAGGTTGAAGAGACGGTAGATGTGAAGTTTGATGAATCTAATGGCTCGCAAGTAGAGCAATTGCCAATTGATGTAGGAGACAAAGACCCCTCAGAAGCAAATCAAGACTTGTCTATTGGCAAAATTCGTCCAACAGAGGTGAAGGAGAGTACTTCGTCCGTCCAAGTGGAAGCTTCTACTTCACGACGAGGTGAACCAAGATTCGACACGGAAGCATCCACAAGTGGGCCACACCAAGATGAAGAAAACGAGGAAGTACGTCAAGATGAACATCAACAACCTCCTTCTCCACCACGACAAGAGAACGACGACGTCAACAATGAAGAAGGCCAAGAAGAAGAAGAACAAGATGAAGAAGATGCTCAACAAAGACCCAAGCAAAAGCTCTCACGAGTTCGAGCAAGAATTGCCAAAGATCATCCCGTCGAGCAAATCCTCAATGATATACAAACCGGGAGAATCACTCGCTCAAAAACTCGTTTAGCTAACTTTTGTGAAAACTATTCATTCATCTCGAGCATTGAACCAATGAAGGTTGAAGAAGCATTGGAAGATCCGGATTGGATAAACGCTATGCATGAAGAGCTACATAATTTTGAGAGAAACCAAGTTTGGACATTGGTTGAGAAGCCCGACAACAACCACAACATCATTGGTACCAAATGGGTGTTTCGCAACAAGCAAGATGAAGATGGACAAGTGGTCCGCAACAAAGCACGTCTCGTCGCCCAAGGATACACACAAGTCGAAGGTATGGACTATGGTGAGACGTATGCTCCCGTTGCTAGACTTGAGTCCATTCACATCTTACTTGCCTATGCTAATCACCATAATATCACCTTGTACCAAATGGATATTAAGAGTGCTTTTCTAAATGGAGAAATAGAGGAGGATGTTTATGTCAAACAACCTCCCGGCTTTGTCAATCCTAAGAAACCAAATCATGTTTACAAACTTCACAAAGCTCTTTATGGTCTTAAACAAGTTCCTAGAGCATGGTATAAATGCTTGACCAAGTTCCTTACTACAAGTGGTTTTGAAATTGGTAAAATTGACTCTACTCTTTTTACTAAAAAGGTTAATGGAGAACTTTTTGTATGCCAAATTTATGTTGATGACATCATATTTGGTTCAACTAACCCTCTCTTTAGTGAAAAGTTTGGAAAGCTAATGTCAGAGAAGTTTGAGATGTCTATGATGAGTGAACTCAAATTCTTTCTTGGATTGCAAATCAAGCAAACTAAGGAAGGTACAGTTGTCTCTCAAACAAAGTACACCAAGGACTTATTCAAGAAGTTCAATATGCAAGAATGCAAAGGTATGTCTACACCCATGCCTACTAGTGGACATAATGATTTGACCAAAGATGGTGAACCTGTTGATCAAAAGGTTTATCGCTCTACGATTGGTTCATTGTTATACCTATGTGCTTCACATCCCGATATTATGCTAAGTGTGTGCATGTGTGCACGATATCAAGCTGCTCCTAAAGATTGTCATCTTAAGGCTGTGAAAAGGATAGTGAGATATTTAATCCATACACCAAATTTTGGCATTTGGTATCCTAAGAGGTCTTCTTTTGATCTTGTTGGCTATTCCGACTCAGATTATGCCGGTGACAAGGTTGATAGAAAGTCCACTTTGGGTACTTGTCAATTTCTTGGTAGATCTCTTGTGTCTTGGTCTTCCAAGAAACAAAACTTGGTATCCTTATCCACTGCCGAAGCGGAATACATTGCCGCTGGTTCATGTTGTGCTCAATTACTTTGGATGACCCAAACTCTTAAAGATTATGGGATTTATGTGAAACATGTTCCACTGCTTTGTGACAATGAAAGTGCTATCAAAATTGGTCATAATCCTGTACAACATTCTCGAACTAAGCATATTGAAGTTCGTCATCATTTCATTCGAGATCATGTTGCTAAGGGTGACATCAATCTTAAGCATGTTCGCACCGATAAGCAGTTGGCAGATATATTCACTAAACCGCTTGATGAGAAAGTGTTTTGCAGGTTGAGAGGAGAATTGAACATCATTGATGCTTCGAACTTGGAGTAGAAACTCCATTGGCTACATGCAAGACATGAGCTTATAACTAATCCATGATGTATCTCTTATGATAACTATCTTATGTCTTGGATATATTTGCACCTTGCATGTTGTCTAACCCATGTAGGTGCTTGGTTGAATCTAATTCCATAATATTGCGACTCACTCACATCTTGAGCAATCTCTACATCACCAAGACTCTACACAATGGTGGTTGAAGACAAGGAAGCACAAAACCATTCAAACATATCCTTTGACAAATTCTATGTTGAGTTTCATGATTGTCATGTTTGGATACACAAGTGCTCTTCCTTGCAAAGAACTAACCCATGTAAGTAGATGAACTCAAACTCCAAGTGGTGCTCCCAACTCTTGATGAGCTACATCAACCTTGAGCACCCACACAAGTTCAACTACATGAACAAGAACCACACCACCACCCAAGGTATGTTATTCCATCTTAGAGAAGCTTTACTCCAAGACATGAGTCAAAGCAACTTAACAAGATGAGAATACAACAAAATGCTTAAACGAAAAATGGTAACCCCATTTTGAGCTTAAACGATGAGTATGACCTATGATCAAGTGTCCTCACTTGACTCCTAAGTCAAAATACTCTAACATAGGTGACTATGTCACCGCCCAATTCTAGGTGAAGTTCTCTTGTGTTCTTTTCTGAGTTATTGCATTTGTTCCTTGCATATTTGTTTCCTTCTCTCTCACACACACAAAAAAAAACTTCATCTAGAAACTTTCATTTTTTTATTTGCTCTTGTTCTGCATATTTCTGCATCAAATTCCTTGCAAATCCTTCAGCTAATTCTTTGCAAATCTTTGTGAGATCTTACTTGCCTAGTGAGCTGAGGTGACAAGTGTTTTTCTCTGTGTAAACTCGGTCTCACCGACTTGCAAATTTCAGTCCAACCGAATCTTTTCGGTACCACCAAAATATGCCACTCGGTGCCACCGACTTTGCAATCAGAAAAACAGTTTGCCACTTGTTCCACATTTCTTCGGATCCAGCTCCACTCAATGAATCTTGTCCTCCACAAGCATCACAATTTTATCCTCTGCTTTGTGCTGAATCTCAAGGACCAAACCTATTTGGCGGATTCCAGGAAAAACCTTCTTGGAAATTGATGTCAAAGGGGGAGAGAGAGATCACATCAAAGCTTGTAGGAGAGAGAGATCACATCAAGGGAGAGAAACAGTCTCAAGGACCAAACCTACAAGAGACAAAGTATTAAGGGGGAGAGAGAGACCTCAAGGGGGAGAGAAAAATACTCAAGGATCCCAGATGCTTGATGTTCAAGAGGAGAGATGCCACATGTCTTTTTGGGGGAAAGACATGTTCATATGAACTCATTTGAATTTAGTTCTATTCAGCTCTGATTTTTTGTTTCCTATCTTCTCCCAATATCCCATGTAAGATTCAGGGGGAGCAGGACACCTAAGGGAAAAGAAATCAGCCAAATTCATTGCATATCTTTATTCTTGGGGACATGTTGAATCCAATATGGTACCTTGTACTCACTCTCTACATGTCATCCCAGTCTTGGTATTCTTGTGGTTTCTTTTGTTTGCTCTGGCTAGTGGACGTACCTGTGTTATCTAACCTTGTTT
The DNA here is from genome assembly GCF_056163025.1 of Triticum urartu. Lineage (NCBI taxonomy): Eukaryota > Viridiplantae > Streptophyta > Magnoliopsida > Poales > Poaceae > Triticum > Triticum urartu. The sequence goes on along the minus strand of NC_141874.1, from coordinate 193,014,263 downwards.
GTGCAGGTTCATTCCATCCTAAGCCAACTCAAGACCACAAGGTAAGTATATGCATCAAAGTCATGAGTATGAGGAGTTCTTGCTTATGTACATACTGTTTGCAAGAAGGACTCATGAGCATGAAGGTATTTTCCTTGATAATCTTTTGCTCTGATGCATATGGCCAAGATACATGTAACACATTGCCTACTATGTCATGTTTATGCTCTCACATGCCTCTATATTTCATATTTACATGAGTGCATACATGTAGGGGGAGCCTATGCTTGCTACATGTTCTTCCAAAGCTTTACTGGTTGTTCTTTATATCTTTATCTAAAGCTTTGATGTATGTTGCCATCAATTACCAAAAAGGGGGAGATTGAAAGCACAAGTGCTCCCTAGGTGGTTTTGATAATTGATGACAACATATCTCTTGTTGGACTAACACTTCTATCTAGCATGTCTCAGATAAGTTCAACAATGGAGTGGCATGGACTAAAGGTTGTGGGAACTCCTTAGATGCTAAGGACAAAGGATTGGCTAAAGCTTCAAGCTCAAGACTCTTCATTTTACATTTTAGTGATCCAAGATCACATTGAGTCCATAGGAAAAGCCAATACTATCAAGGAGGGATGAGGTGTTGCTTAATGAGCCTCTTGCTTCATGTGCTTAATGATATGCTCCAAAATCCTCAACTACTTTCCCATATCCACATATGACCTAAACCCTAAGCCAAACTCGGTCCCACCGATTCTTCCTATCCGGCGCCACCGAGTTTCACTTGTCATTAGCCTCTACCAAACCCTAGCAATTTGGTTCTACCGATAAGGATCTCGGTCTCACCGAGATGGGCTTGCAAACTCTCTGTTACCCATGGCAATATTCTCGGTCCCACCGAGATATGCAATCGGTCCCACCGAGATTGCAATGTAAACTCAGTGTTTCCCCTTCATAACTTTTCGGTCTCACCGAGTTCCACTCGGTCTCACCGAAAGAGCAAATCGGTCCCACCGAGTTTGCCTGACCAACTCTCTAGTTAGCTAATTACCAAATTCGGTCTCACCGAGTTTGTGTAATCGGTCTCACCGAGATTACGTTATGCCCAAACCCTAACCGAATCGGTCCTACCGAGTTGCATGTCAGTCCCACCGAAATTCCTAACGGTCACTAGGTTTACTACTTTGGTCAGACCGAGTTTTCTGATTCGGTCCCACCGAGATTGGTAAATTGTGTGTAACGGTTGGATTTTGTGTGGAGGCTATATATACCCCTCCACCTCCTTCTCATTCGAAGAGAGAGCCATCAGAACACACACACCATTCCTACTCATATGTTCTGAGAGAAAACCACCTACTCATGTGTTGAGATCAAGACATTCCATTCCTACCATATGAATCTTGATCTCTAGCCTTCCCAAGTTGCTTTCCACTCAGATCTTCTTTCCACCAAATCCAAATCCTATGAGAGAGAGTTGAGTGTTGGGGAGACTATCATTTGAAGCACAAGAGCAAGGAGTTCATTACCTACACACCATTTGTTACTTCTTGGAGAGTGGTGTCTCCTAGATTGGCTAGGTGTCACTTGGGAGCCTCCGACAAGATTGTGGAGTTGAACCAAGGAGTTTGTAAGGGCAAGGAGATCGCCTACTTCATGAAGATCTACCGCTAGTGAGGCAAGTCCTTCGTGGGCGATGGCCATGGTGGGATAGACAAGGTTGCTTCTTCGTGGACCCTTTGTGGGTGGTTGCTTCTTCGTGGACCCTTCATGGGTGGAGCCCTTCGTGGACTCGCGCAACCGTTGCCCTTGGGTGGAGCCCTGTGTGGACTCGTGCAACCGTTACCCTTCGTGGGTTGAAGTCTCCATCAACGTGGATGTAGGATAGCACCACCTATCCGAACCACGGGAAAAACATCCGTGTCTCCAATTGCGTTTAATCTCTCCAAATCCTTCCCTTTACATTCTTGCAAGTTGCATGCTTTACATTCTGCTGCTCATATACTCTTTGCATGCTTGCTTGATATGTATTGTGTGTATTGAAATTGTGCCTAAACTCCACTTGAACCGAAAAGGATTAAAAATTGCAACTTTAGCACGAAGTGTCTAACCCCCCCTTTAGACACATCTACTTCTAGATCCTACAGTCCCCAACCACATCATCACCGACAACGGCTCACAGTTCACCAGTAACCTCTTCAAAACATACTGTGCTAACCTTGGAACGCAGATCTGCTACGCTTCGATGGCGCACCCTAGGAGCAATGGCCAGGCCGAATGCGCCAAGGAAGAGGTATTGAGGGGCCTAAAGACCAGGACCTTCAAGAAGAAGCTCGAGGCCTGCGGCAGGGGCTGGCACGACGAGCTCCAGTCCGTGCTGTGGTCCATCCGCACCACCGCCACCAAGCCGACGGGCGAGACCCCATTCTTCCTCGTCTACGGAGCTGAAGCGGTCCTCCCTCACGAAGTCAAGCATCACTCCGCACGGGTCCTAGCGTTTGATGAAACGCAGCAGGACGCCACACAGGGGATGGACCTCGTGCTGGGGGAGGAACGTCGCCGCGAAGCTGCACTGAGGGCGGCAAGGTAGCAGCAGGCGCTGCGGCAATGCCACTGCCGCAACATCCGCTCCATGACGCTCGAGATGGGTGACCTCGTCCTGAGATGGGTCCTCTCTAGGGAAGGGCTGCATCCTAGGTTCTCGGACTAAGGTAACCCCTTTAACTCTGATATTACTATTCATCCAACCTAACTTTAAGGGGCATCCTACAGAATGCTCTGCTAGAATCATACTCGTCGATTAGGAAGAGAGGTGTGAGACAATGCGTGAGAGACAAGCCTAAAGATAATGTGCGTACAGGAGACACGTAGGCATGTCTATGTATATAGAAAGGGTCGATGGGGATTGTGCGTGTGTGTATGCTTGCGAGAGGAAGAGTGCTTGTGATAAAGGTTAGTGAAAACAGTCGTAAATGGTTACGAGAGGGAGGGAGGGTTATATCGAGAGCATGTGTGCGAGAAAGACACCTCGGGAGAGAGTGTGTGAGCATGTGTGAGAGACCACCGATGGAGAGTGAAACTACACATAAAAGGCTGTTGTACACATTGATTAAAGATATAAATTTTATCCAAATATTAGGATGGGATCATGACATTTGCAATTCGCGTAAGGAACGGTCATTGATCCATCGGACACCTAGATTCTATCGAATTTGAGCATGTCTATGTTTTGACACAATTGATCCACATAGTTAGTATTTTGAACTCCAGACAATGCATCGCTTTAGCAATCGAATATAAATGTGTGTATAGTTCATGTTGTGTGTGTAAAGCACATTATACATACGAAAGTTACACAATGAACATTATAAATAGCTACCTATGAACTAGCATACATTTGAATTCAACTTAAGGTGGTTTACAAAAATCAAATTCAACATGAGGTCCATTCAATTATTTGAATTTGATATCATGGCATCTGTAAATCATACCTAAATTATGGGGGCACCAATCTTTGCTCTGATTTTGTACATAATAGCATATGTAGTCGTGTACAAAATAGATTCAAATTTAGCTCCTCCATTCCAAAATAATCGTAGTTATAGGATTTTCAAGTGTCAAAATTTCAAAAAGAAGCGGATAATTTAATGAGGTTTTCAAACATACAAGGTCAAATTTAACGTTGTCTATTTAGGTCAATCCTCAAAGTTCGAGAGTACTCTAAACGTGAATGCTTGTGTTTCAAAATTTCGAATGAAGCGCCATAATTTCGGGGATATACCCCGCGGTATGACCCGGCCAGATGTATAACACGGCCGGACTTGGCGACTCACTAATGACCCGCCCTGATTGGACGACTCACTAAGTGACCCGCCTGAGCCTGGCGACTTATGGGTGACCTGGCAAGCGGATCAAAGGAGCGACAAGACCCGGGGGCCCAAGAGGCTCAAGGCCCAGAAGGCCGGCTACGTTATGGTAGGCTGGCTTAAGAGGAAAGGCGTGAGGAATATCTCCTTTACGAGGAAGCAAGACCCGGACTTGTAATCAACTTGTAAGAGAAGATAGACTAAGTCCTGACACTAAGGACATCTGCCATGACAATTCCACGACAGTTGGCGCCCACTGTGGGGCCAGACGCACGGTGGTGTTGAGTTCTTGGAGGGATCTTTTCTAGGGTTTGAGAAGTTCGCAATTTTCCGGTTCAACTAAAGCCGGCGTGGAAGATTCACATCAACGTCAAGTTCGTTAGATCCAAAGTGGGGGAGTTTCCGTTTGGTTCAGCAAGGATTCATCGGATCTGATGGGTGCAAATCGCAGATACGTACAAGGGCAAATTTCCGATCGAGTTATCGGATCAGACGAGGAATCGGGCACTATTTGGAAATTGATTAGCCTTATATCTGATGAATCAAACAAGGTAGAAGACAAAAAGACCAAAAGCAATTACGTTCCCAATCCAAAAAAGGAAACAAACCATGACCCGGAAGTTTGGGCGTGAAACTCGTTTTGACTATTTTCCATCGGGCCGGTGGCCCCTGAGCCGCCGCGGCTCTCCACGTCCGAGTCCGGGTCTACCTCCACTTGCGAGCCAGCCTGCCACGTCAAATCACCGGGTCGTCTCTCGTGGTTCCCTCTGGGCTGCCCCCATGATGAGCCGACCTGTTGACCAGCGAGGCTCATGTCATTTTTCTGCTGCGGCCCCGCGCATCCACCGGACCAGTCTCAGGAGGCTGGTTGACTCACAGGATATTTTCTGGGGTTAAAGTGGAACTCAGCCATATTGCAAAATTATATATGAACACTACTTATGAGCAATCCGTCATCCAAACAAATTAGGTGATATTCATCTAAAGTTTATTTTTCTTAACACATATTGTTTTTATCAAAGAACAATTACTTGGTCTTGTAATATTTTTGCAGGACCATTACGAAAAGGTGTCGCCTAAGGGGGCGCATCAACATCACTTTTTGCATTGGTGTTTGTCCGTGCTAGGATGCTCGACGGATATACGTGCAAGTTGCCACCCCGATGTTCGGATTACATCCGTCCGCACCTGTTGCCGATTCATGCATCTACACCGGTTAAACAACATCATGTTTGACTCGCCGCTCGCGCCGCTTTACAAACGCCATGGACGACTCGTCCATCTGCCCTCACGGCGGCTCACGCGTCCGCACCGGTTCACGCGTCCGTACTGGCTTACAATGCCACGGCCGACTCATCTGTTGTTCGGGCGAATCAGGTGATATCCCTCTAAGTATAATTTTAGCACATATTGTTTTTGTCAGAGAGCAATTACTTTGGTCTTTGCATTTTATATGCAGGACAATTGGTCATTGCAAAGTCGATGGCCGGATCATGGATATATAAATTGCGTAATTACTGTCATGGGCTAGCATATGACCGGGCCACAAGGATCAAAGAATATGTGTGCAAGACGCCGCCCTTGTGGCCCGGACTACTTCGACTCACCGGGACCGCACCCGCGATTAACTCGCCCGTCCGTGCCGGTTTACAACACCGGTGAAGATTTTCCCCGTCCGCACCAGCTTACAACGCCGCGGCCGACTCATCTGTCGGGGCCGCCACTGATGTTGCGGTCGTCTCTGCCGTCCGTCTCTCGCGGCCTGGTCTACATCAACACACTGGGCCGCACCTGTCAGCATGAGCTGTTTACTGAGTATGAGCAAGTCACCGCTTGGGAAGCCGGCTTTCTCTTCCAACAAATTGGAGGCAAATTATCATATATTATCAAACGCCGTCTGCACTGGATGGCTCAATGGGCAAGCGCACAAATTGCCGCCACTACAGTTTGATTAAGCTTCAAACAACTAGTTGGAGGGAACCATTGGCCGAGTTGCTGACACGGCTCATACGGGATCATTTATAAACCGCCGCAGTCACCTCAACCTTCTGTGGATTCACATCGCGTTATCAACGCCAATGATATACACCTTCTGCTATGGTCAAATATGGAGAATCTCAAGCCAACTCTTTGAGTCATCTTGAGACTCGGGGGCTACAATGGTATAGCTCGGCAAAATTAGCCGGTTTCAATGAATTCAAGAACTCCGGGTCATTGAAGGGAAGATAACCCAGCCCCGGAGGCTACTCTTTATTGGCGAATATTTAAAGGCCGTCAGAAAAATTTCTGGCTCAAAATGAAGATTCCAATTTAAAATATAGCTCAAGAGACATCTCTCTCCCGCAAAGCTTTGAAGCTATCAAATCTGGTTCAAAATCCAGCTCAAGGTAAATTTGTCTTTCACAAAGTTTTGAAGTTTTTAAATCCGGTTTAAAGTTCTGGATTCAAAAAGATTTAAATCTCTCGCAAGTTCGAGTTCTCAGAAAAATTAAAGGTTGCCAAAAGAACTTGCTACCATGATGCGCGGTTCAAACTTGGATATCCTGCCTTACGGCTTATCTTATTATGATCACTTGGGGGCTTCCTGCTCATCGAGCATAGCTATCAATACCCTCTTGATCGGCGCAATGACAAAATTTATATGGTCACTTGGGGGCTTCCTGTTCAAACATAGGTCGTATTCAAACCAAAGAGAACATAGCTGTCGATACCCTTTTGATTGGCAAACTGCCGAACCTACTTGGGGGCTTCTTGATCGTATCCGAATCATAGCTCAACCCCTTTGGGAATCGACGTGGATCGTATTCGAATCAGCGTTGCTAAACAACTCTCAAGGTCATTTGGGGGCTTCCTGTTCAAACATAGGTCGTATTCGAACCAAAGAGAACATAGCTGTCGATACCCTCTTGATCGGCATCGCCAAAGCCACTGGGGGCTATATGATCGTATTCGAATCTTAGCTTAACCCCTTTGGAACGGTTTACTGATCGTATCCGAATTAGAAGGCTCAAAAAGTTTTATTCTGTCTCTGGTAAAGTTTATTGCAGCCACAATTACTTAACTTGAGACCTTTTTGGGATTATATCTCAAATATATATAAGTGTTTTATGCTTGACCCGGCTTGACTTTTGACTATAAGTCGCCAGTTTATGACAATCATCATCTATGTGGAAGCATTGGCTGCTAAGGATTGGGTTATCACCCTTACTGCACAGGTTATGTAAGCCGGCAGTACAAATTCAATATCACAGTAGTTATATGTGAGATATTATGACCCGCCCTGGTTTTGACGCTAAGTCGCTAGGGCATATGTTGTTTAAACTCTCTGCAGGATTTGCAGAAATATGACATGTAAATGATTAAGTTCAAGCTCATTACCAAAGTTGATGCTTCAAAATGATTATCCGTTCTGGATTTTTCTCAAAAGGCTATAAGCCGCCGGGTCATGAAAATTCCGGTTTACAATGAAGGCGTATTGAATCTCCATCGGCCAAGAGCCGCCGGGTATTTAAACTCCGGATTTACTTGTCAACAGATAAGGTATTTGAATTCTTTAAATAGCCAACATGGCTGGATTTTCAATGATGATATTGAATGATTGAGGTTTTCATACCGGATTATATTATTCAAATTTTGAATAGCCAACATGGCTGGATTTCTATTATGATTATCAATAACCAGTATTATGATTGAGGTTTTCAAAGTCGCTTTAGCGCCACAACTATTATCTTTATCAATGGGCATGATTTATTTTACAATGGAGGAAATAGTCCCGAGTCGCTGCAGGCTTACGACCCGGCACTTGGGGGCTACATTATTCAAGTTGAGGTTACATCAAATATGCAAGTCTCGTGTCGCTGCAAGCATGCACCATGACACTTGGGGGCTAATGCAAAGTCATTTTTATTGGCCTTATTGAAGACCCGACTCATCCCATTGTAATGAGCCGGCCCTTGGGGGCTACCAATTGCTCCTGTTAAAATTCAAGATACACAAGCCTTATTCCATTATATATTGAAGGATCCACTACTCAGTTGGTAAAGCATAAAGCTCTTAACCTTGTGGACGTGGGTTCAAGCCCCAGGATGGGGGTTACATCATATGATATTATTTTCAATGAAAAGTCCCAGCTTAGTATTATCTTACTAAGCCGTCCCTTGGGGGCTACACGTTACTGCTCAAATTTACATCATCATATTTACAAAGTCCCTGCTCATTATTACATAATGACCCGACACTTGGGGGCTAATGCATATTGCTCTTTGCTTAAGACAATTCTAGGATGACCCGACTACACTACTATGACTATAGCCAACTCATGGGGGCTACACAACTGGATTTCATTTAAAACCATGGTGATAAGTCCTGGATTATTCATGCTGATTAAACCGGCCCTTGGGGACTACAGGTATTATGGATATAAGGGAGAAATATCTTCAAATTTTCAGTTTGAGTAAATCAGATTGACCCGGTGTCTGCAAAAATCATAAACCGGCGTCGGTGACAATTATGACTCGGCATCATCTATTTATAACCCGGAAATTTTGGTAATCATAAACCGGTAAGTTTTGTATCTCAAGTCGGCTGAATATAAGTTGAATATTTGAAGACCAATATTTTTGTCAAGTCAGAGCATTGAAGGCCGACTCAAGTGGATGCTTTATTTACAATATTTCTTCTACAAGCAAATTGACTATGAAGTTGGTCCATTGAGCCGTATTTTCCAGAAGGAGGAGATGACAAGGACTTAAGGATGATCAAGTGCCGGCTTACAAGAATATTTAACCCGGAGTGCAACCTGTCAATTTGTTCTTGTGTTTATGTTGCAGATCAGTTTAACATGGATAAATCCAAATTAAACTTGGGGGCTAATGTCGGGGATATACCCCGCGGTATGACCCGGCCAGATGTATAACACGGCCGGACTTGGTGACTCACTAATGACCCGCACTGACTGGATGACTCACTAAGTAACCCACCCGAGCCTGGTGACTTATGGGTGACCTGGCAAGCGGATCAAAGGAGCGACAAGACCCGGGGGCCCAAGAGGCTCAAGGCCCAGAAGGCCGGCTACGTTATGGTAGGCCGGCTTAAGAGGAAAGGCGTGAGGAATATCTCCTTTACGAGGAAGCAAGACCCAGACTTGTAATCAACTTGTAAGAGAAGATAGACTAAGTCCTGACACTAAGGACATCTACCGTGACAATTCCACGACACCAATGTTTGGTAGTACAAGGAAATTACTTTTCTAATAACTCCGACCCGTGAAACCTACCGGCCCGACGTCCAAACGTCTAAACCGGGGTAGGTTTGTAGCTTCATCTAGACGCCACACAACCGCCTCCGAAAAACATTCATACACAATGGCCGCCTAAGCAGACATGCGCGCAACCGAAATCGCTCCCGCCCACTATTTTGGACACCTGGGATTACCATTCTACCCCTGACCCGCAGTAGGTCCAAAATTTAAGAGGGGGGGAAAGTTTGTACTTTCCCCAAATTTCAAACAAGCGCGTCCCATCTTCTGTTCAAAAAAGCCAAAAACAAGCGCGTCCCAGACCAAAACATGGTTCTCCCCCCTCCCCCCACCCACCTGTCTGATTTCGCATTCATACTCCGTGGGCGCAAAAACTACCTCTCCACCAGCCACGAAACCCCGGCGTCCTCCGTCTGCCACCCAATCCCACCCATCAACCGCTGCCCTCCTCCATCACGCCGGAGCCGATACCCCGACGTCGTCGTCCACCGCAACCTCAACCACAACGCCCTCCACGGTTAGTAGTTGAAGCCGAGGCCAAGCCGTCCGTACCCGAGCCAGTTCAACCACGCCGTCCTGCGCCTCACTGCTGCCGCTCCAACTTCGCCACCCTCCACTGCACCGGTGTTGTTCCTGCTATGACGTCCTTCGCCGCCTTGGATCTGCTTCCCCTCTGCCGATATACGGCCACGGCAAAACAGTCAACAATTTGGCCATGGGTTTGTTCAAGGATACACGGTTCTCCAAAACATCGGTTCCCTCGGGAGAAAAAAGAAGATCGCCGCGACATATGGAGGAGACCACACTGGCAACTGATAAGGGTACTCCTCTTCCCTTATTCGTGCAAATCTTACGTGTCTGCTTGCACGGTATTCATCCCACAGAAGACACTAGTTGACCGCTTCTTCTTGATACTAGATGTTCCTAGTAACTCGCGACGCACAAGGTTTCTCCTCATATACTATTTCACCTTAGCTAGAGGTCCGTCGCCCCCCTGAATTTCAATTCCTGGTTAGTTGATTCCCAATTAACGGAAGCATTCCCCAGCGTAACAGGCGCTAGTCCGCATATTACGTCGGGGAAGCAGTGCCTCAGTGTTTATCTTAGGGGCGTGTGGGGCCTAGAGCTATTGGCGCCCGACCTGGAGGTCGGCCGGGATTAAAGGGATGGCCTAGGGGCGCTGCGAAGCATGGCGGTGGTGTGAGTTCGAGGGGGGCGGGGCGGCGGAGGCAGGGGTCTGGGCCGGTGGTTGCTGGCGGTTCGAGAAAGATCGTCAACAGTGACTGGCGGGAGGTAGACGAAGGCCATCTGCCCGTTCCTTATAGATCGGATGGTTCATTAAAAAAATCGATTGACCTATTTATTTTCATTTGACTGTTATCTTGATATGACCACATGTGGTGGTGTGCTGGAGGAGTACCTGCATTTCCTGTGCTCATATATTACAAAATCATATGTAGTAGAATCTAATTTTGTTTGCCATGCAATGTTGTAGAGCTATCATATGTCTCCTGTCATTTATTTTTCAGCCACCTTCTATCTGCTACTTTTATAGTGCACTAGTTCTGCACACACTTCACCCATTCTCTCACTATTGTGTTTTTATGCAAGGGTATTTCAGAGTCTGCCTTGAGAGAAGCACAAAAGAAAAGAGAGAAGTTGATCAGCTTTCTACGCAGGTAAGCACGGCATGTTACAGCGCTATAAAGGGTGCAGTGTCAGCAGATGGAGACGGTAAACGTAGCTCTGGAGTTTATGACCTCGCTCGCAATGAACCACCATCCCAGGTGCTTGCTTTAACTTCGCGGTGTCATATGTGTTTGCATGTTCCATATGGTGTCTAGCTTGTATTCAAAAGGCCGAAGTCGGTCTTTATTAAGATAAGGAAAGATATTTTTTACATGAACCACCATCCCGTGAGCACCAGAAGACAAATAGCTAGTCAGGGCACTAGCCGAGCCAGTGACAAGCCCAGCAAAGACATGCATCACCTGGAAGCCAACTAAAAAGTCGTGATGGTGGCGAAGCAGCCCGCCTCCCACCAGGCTCCCGGGTCCTAGATGATCATGCTCACCACTCCAACCATATGTCTAGCTTGTATTGCTTCCAATTTGGTTAAATTGCATCTGCTTAGCTTACACATTATACCTTTGAATATGACATGCCTTTCTGTTTTTGGTACATACTAGTACATTTGTGTATTAACCATGTTCTTACATCAAACTAATGTTCTTGTGTATCCCTCATCAATCACTTGTGATGAGGCAGTCAGGCAAGTGTATCCCTCATCAATCACTTCTAATTTTGTTGAATTCCATCTGCTTACTTTACACATTATACTTGAATAAGACACATGTGTTGGGTTTCGTAGTAATTTCAAAAAAATTCCTACGCACACGCAAGATCATGTGATGCATAGCAACGAGAGGGGAGAGTGTTGTCTACGTACCCAACGCAGACCGACTGCGGAAGCGCTGACACAACGTAGAGGAAGTAGTCGTACGTCTTCACGATCCAACCGATCAAGCACCGAAACTACGGCACCTCCGAGTTCGAGCACACATTCAGCTCGATGACGATCCCCGGACTCCGATCCAGCAAAGTGTCGGGGAAGAGTTCCGTCAGCACGACGGCGTGGTGACGATCTTGATGTACTACAGCAGCAGGGCTTCGCCTAAACTCCGCTACAGTATTATCGAGGACTACGGTGGCTGGGGGCAACGCACACGGCTAAGGAATAGATCACGTGGATCAACTTGTGTGTTCTAGGGTGCCTCTACCTCAGTATATAAAGGACCAAAGGGGGGAGGCTGGCCGGCCACAAGGGGCGCGCCAGGAGAGTCCTACTCCCTCTTGGAGTAGGATTCCCCCCCCCCCAACCCTAGTTGGAATAGGATTCCTCGGGGGGGAAAGAGAGAGAGGGGGCCGGCCACCTCTCCTAGTCCTAATAGGACTAGGGGAAGGGGGGAGGCGCGCGGCCACCTTGGGCTGCCCCTTTCTCCTTTCCACTAAGGCCCACTAAGGCCCATATGGTTCCCGGGGGGTTCCGGTAACCTCCCGGTACTCCGGTAAAATCTCGATTTCACCCGGAACACTTCCGATATCCAAACATAGGCTTCCAATATATCAATCTTTATGTCTCGACCATTTCGAGACTCTTCGTCATGTCCGTGATCACATCCGGGACTCCGAACTAACTTCGGTACATCAAAATATATAAACTCATAATATAACTGTCATCGTAACCTTAAGCGTGCGGACCCTACGGGTTTGAGAACAATGTAGACATGACCGAGACATGTCTCCGGTCAATAACCAATAGCGGGACCTGGATGCCCATATTGGCTCCTACATATTCTACGAAGATCTTTATCGGTCAGACCGCATAACAACATACGTTGTTCCTTTTGTCATCGGTATGTTACTTGCCCGAGATTCGATCGTCGGTATCCAATACCTAGTTCAATCTCGTTACCGGCAAGTCTCTTTACTCGTTCCGTAATACATCATCTCACAACTAACATCTTAGTTACAATGCTTGCAAGGCTGATGTGATGTGTATTACCGAGAGGGCCCCAGAGATACCTCTCCGACAATCGGAGTGACAAATCCTAGTCTCGAAATACGCCAACCCAACATGTACCTTTGGAGACACCTGTAATGCTCCTTTATAATCACCCAGTTATGTTGTGACGTTTGGTAGCACCCAAAGTGTTCCTCCGGCAAACGGGAGTTACATAATCTCATAGTCATAGGAACATGTATAAGTCATGAAGAAAAGCAATAGCAACATACTAAACGATCGGGTGCTAAGCTAATGGAATGGGTCATGTCAATCAGATCATTCAACTAATGATGTGACCTCGTTAATCAAATAACAACTCATTGTTCATGGTTAGGAAACATAACCATCTTTTGATTAACGAGCTAGTCTAGTAGAGGCATACTAGTGACACTTTGTTTGTCTATGTATTCACACATGTATTATGTTTCCGATTAATACAATTCTAGCATGAATAATAAACATTTATCATGATTATAAGGAAATAAATAATAACTTTATTATTGCCTCTAGGGCATATTTCCTTCAGTCTCCCACTTACACTAGAGTCAATAATCTAGATTACACTGTAATGATTCTAACACCCATGGAGCCTTGGTGCTGATCATGTTTTTCTCGTGGAAGAGGCTTAGTCAATGGGTCTGCAACATTCAGATCCGTATGTATCTTGCAAATCTGTATGTTTCCCACCTGGACTAGATCCCGGATGGAATTGAAGCGTCTCTTGATGTGCTTGGTTCTCTTGTGAAATCTGGATTCCTTTGCCAAGCCAATTGCACCAGTATTGTCACAAAAGATTTTCATTGGACCCGATGCACTAGGTATGACACCTAGATCGGATATGAACCCCTTCATCCAGACTCCTTCGTTCGCTGCTTCCGAAGCAGCTATGTACTCCGCTTCACATGTAGATCCCGCTACGACGCTTTGTTTAGAACTGCACCAACTGACAGCTCCACCGTTTAATGTAAACACGTATCCGGTCTGCAATTTAGAATCGTCCGGATCAGTGTCAAAGCTTGCATCAACGTAACCTTTTACGTTGAGCTCTTTGTCACCTCCATATACGAGAAACATATCCTTAGTCCTTTTCAGGTATTTCAGGATGTTCTTGACGGTTGTCCAGTGATCCACTCCTGGATTACTTTGGTACCTCCCTGCTAAACTTATAGCAAGGCACACATCAGGTCTGGTACACAGCATTGCATACATGATAGAGCCTATGGCTGAAGCATAGGGAACATCTTTCATTTTCTCTCTATCTTCTGAAGTGGTCGGGCATTGAGTCTTACTCAACTTCACACCTTGTAACACAGGCAAGAACCCTTTCTTTGCTTGATCCATTTTGAACTTCTTCAAAATGTTGTCAAGGTATGTGCTTTGTGAAAGTCCAATTAAGCGTCTCGATCTATCTCTATAGATTTTTATGCCTAATATGTAAGCAGCTTCACCGAGGTCTTTCATTGAAAAACTCTTATTCAAGTATCCCTTTATGCTATCCAGAAATTCTATATCATTTCCAATCAGTAATATGTCATCCACATATAATATCAGAAATGCTACAGAGCTCCCACTCACTTTCTTGTAAATACAGGCTTCTCCGAAAGTCTGTATAAAACCAAATGCTTTGATCACACTATCAAAGCATTTATTCCAACTCCGAGAGGCTTGCACCAGTCCATAAATGGATCGCTGGAGTTTGCACACTTTGTTAGCTCCCTTTGGATCGACAAAACCTTCCGGTTGCATCATATACAACTCTTCTTCCAGAAATCCATTCAAGAATGCAGTTTTGACATCCATCTGCCAAATTTCATAATCATAAAATGCGGCTATTGCTAACATGATTCGGACAGACTTAAGCATCGCTACGGGTGAGAAGGTCTCATCGTAGTCAACCCCTTGAACTTGTCGAAAACCTTTTGCGACAAGTCGAGCTTTGTAGACAGTAACCTTACCATCAGCGTCAGTCTTCTTCTTGAAGATCCATTTATTCTCAATTGCTTGCCGATCATCGGGCAAGTCAACCAAAGTCCATACTTTGTTCTCATACATGGATCCCATCTCAGATTTCATGGCTTCAAGCCACTTTGCGGAATCTGGGCTCACCATCGCTTCTTCATAGTTCGTAGGTTCATCATGATCTAGTAGCATGATTTTCGGAACAGGATTACCGTACCACTCTGGTGCGGATCTCGCTCTGGTCGATCTACGAGGTTCAGTAGTATCTTGACATGAAGTTTCATGATCAACATCATTAGCTTCCTCACTAATTGGTATAGATGTCGCAGAAACAGTTTTCTGTGATGTACTATTTTCCAATAAGGGAGCAGGTACAGTTACCTCGTCAAGTTCTACTTTCCTCCCACTCACTTCTTTCGAGAGAAACTCCTTCTCTAGAAAGGATCCATTCTTAGCAACGAATGTCTTGCCTTCGGATCTGTGATAGAAGGTGTACCCAACAGTCTCCTTTGGGTATCCTATGAAGACACATTTCTCCGATTTGGGTTTGAGCTTATCAGGTTGAAGCTTTTTCACATAAGCATCGCAGCCCCAAACTTTAAGAAACGACAACTTTGGTTTCTTGCCAAACCATAGTTCATAAGGCGTCGTCTCAACGGATTTTGATGGTGCCCTATTTAACGTGAATGCGGCCGTCTCTAAAGCATAACCCCAAAACGATAGCGGTAAATCAGTAAGAGACATCATAGATCGCACCATATCTAGTAAAGTACGATTACGACGTTCGGACACACCATTACGCTGTGGTGTTCCGGGTGGCGTGAGTTGCGAAACTATTCCACAATTTTTCAAATGTACACCAAACTCGTAACTCAAATATTCTCCTCCACGATCAGATCGTAGAAACTTTATTTTCTTGTTACGATGATTTTCCACTTCACTCTGAAATTCTTTGAACTTTTCAAATGTTTCAGACTTATGTTTCATTAAGTAGATATATCCATATCTGCTTAAGTCATCCGTGAAGGTGAGAAAATAACGATATCCGCCACGAGCCTCAATATTCATCGGACCACATACATCGGTATGTATGATTTCCAACAAATCTGTTGCTCTCTCCATAGTACCGGAGAACGGTGTTTTGGTCATCTTGCCCATGAGGCACGGTTCGCAAGTACCAAGTGATTCATAATCAAGTGGTTTCAAAAGTCCATCAGTATGGAGTTTCTTCATGCGCTTTACACTGATATGACCTAAACGACAGTGCCACAAATAAGTTGCACTTTCATTATCAACTCTGCATCTTTTGGCTTCGACATTATGAATATGTGTATCACTACTGTCGAGATTCATCAAAAATAGACCACTCTTCAAAGGTGCATGACCATAAAAGATATTACTCATATAAATAGAACAACCATTATTCTCTGATTTAAATGAATAACCGTCTCGCATCAAACAAGATCCAGATATAATGTTCATGCTCAACGCTGGCACCAAATTACAATTATTTAGGTCTAATATTAATCCCGAAGGTAGATGTAGAGGTAGCGTGCCGACCGCGATCACATCGACTTTGGAACCGTTTCCCACGCGCATCGTCACCTCGTCCTTTGCTAGTGTCCGCTTATTCCGTAGTCCCTGTTTCGAGTTGCAAATATTAGCAACAGAACCAGTATCAAATACCCAGGTGCTACTACGAGCTCTAGTAAGGTATACATCAATAACATGTATATCACATATACCTTTGTTCACCTTGCCATCCTTCTTATCCGCCAAATACTTGGGGCAGTTCCGCTTCCAGTGACCAGTCTGCTTGCAGTAGAAGCACTCAGTTTCAGGCTTAGGTCCAGACTTGGGTTTCTTCTCTTGAGCAGCAACTTGCTTGCTGTTCTTCTTGAAGTTCCCCTTCTTCTTCCCTTTGCCCTTTTTCTTGAAACTAGTGGTCTTGTTAACCATCAACACTTGATGCTCCTTCTTGATTTCTACCTCCGCAGCTTTCAGCATCGCGAAGAGCTCGGGAATAGTCTTGTTCATCCCTTGCATATTATAGTTCATCACGAAGCTCTTGTAGCTTGGTGGCAGTGATTGGAGAATTCTGTCAATGACGCAATCATCTGGAAGATTAACTCCCATCTGAATCAAGTGATTATTATACCCAGACATTTTGAGTATATGCTCACTGACAGAACTGTTCTCCTCCATCTTGCAGCTATAGAACTTATTGGAGACTTCATATCTCTCAATCCGGGCATTTGCTTGAAATATTAACTTCAACTCCTGGAACATCTCATATGCTCCATGACGTTCAAAACGTTGTTGAAGTCCCGATTCTAAGCCGTAAAGCATGGCACACTGAACTATCGAGTAGTCATCAGCTTTGCTCTGCCAGACGTTCATAACATCTGGTGTTGCTCCAGCAGCAGGCCTGGCCCCCAGCGGTGCTTCCAGGACGTAATTCTTCTGAGCAGCAATGAGGATAATCCTAAAATTATGGACCCAGTCCGTGTAATTGCTACCATCATCTTTCAACTTTGCTTTCTCAAGGAACGCATTAAAATTCAACGGAACAACAGCACGAGCCATCTATCTACAATCAACATAAACAATCAAGATACTATCAGGTACTAAGTTCATGATAAGTTTAAGTTCAATTAATCAAATTACTTAAGAACTCCCACTTAGATAGACATCCCTCTAATCCTCTAAGTGATCACGTGATCCAAATCAACTAAACCATAACCGATCATCACATGAGATGAAGTAGTTTTCAATGGTGAACATCGTTATGTTGATCATATCTACTATATGATTCACGTTCGACCTTTCGGTCTCCGTGTTCCGAGGCCATATCTGCATATGCTAGGCTCGTCAAGTTTAACCTAAGTATTCTGCGTGTGCAAAACTGGCTTGCACCCGTTGTAGTTGGACGTAGAGCTTATCACACCCGATCATCACGTGGTGTCTGGGCACGACGAACTTTGGCAACGGTGCATACTCAGGGAGAACACTTCTTGATAATTTAGTGAGAGATCATCTTATAATGCTACCGTCAATCAAAGCAAGATAAGATGCATAAAAGGATAAACATCACATGCAATCAATATAACTGATATGATATGGCCATCATCATCTTGTGCTTGTGATCTCCATCTTTGAAGCACCGTCATGATCACCATCGTCACCGGCGTGACACCTTGATCTCCATCGCAGCATCGTTGTCGTCTCGCCAATCTTATGCTTCCATGACTATCACTACCGCTTAGTAATAAAGTAAAGCATTACATCGCGATTTCATTGCATACAATAAAGCGACAACCATATGGCTCCTGCCAGTTGCCGATAACTCGGTTACAAAACATGATCATCTCATACAATAAAATTCAGCATCATGTCTTGACCATATCACATCACAACATGCCCTACAAAAACAAGTTAGACGTCCTCTACTTTGTTGTTGCAAGTTTTACGTGGCTGCTACGGGCTTTAAGTAAGAACCAATCTCACCTACGCATCAAAACCACAACGATAGTTTGTCAAATAGACTCTGTTTTAACCTTCGCAAGGACCGGGCGTAGCCACACTCGGTTCAGCTAAAGTTGGAGAGACAGTCGCCCGCAAGCCACCTGTGTGCAAAGCACGTCGGGGGAACCGGTCTCGCGTAAGCGTACGCGTAATGTTGGTCCGGGTCGTCTCGTCCAACAATACCGCCGAACCAAAGTATGACATGCTGGTAGGCAGTATGACTTATATCGCCCACAACTCACTTGTGTTCTACTCGTGCATATAACATCAACATAAATAACCTAGGCTCAGATGCCACTGTTGGGTTTCGTAGTAATTTCAAAAAAATTCCTACGCACACGCAAGATCATGTGATGCATAGCAACGAGAGGGGAGAGTGTTGTCTACGTACCCAACGCAGACCGACTGCAGAAGCGCTGACACAACATAGAGGAAGTAGTCGTACGTCTTCACGATCCAACCGATCAAGCACCGAAACTACGGCACCTCCGAGTTCGAGCACATGTTCAGCTCGATGACGATCCCCGGACTCCGATCCAGCAAAGTGTCGGGGAAGAGTTCCGTCAGCACGACGGCGTGGTGACGATCTTGATGTACTACAGCAGCAGGGCTTCGCCTAAACTCCGCTACAGTATTATCGAGGACTATGGTGGCTGGGGGCACCGCACACGGCTAAGGAATAGATCACGTGGATCAACTTGTGTGTTCTAGGGTGCCTCTACCTCAGTATATAAAGGACCAAAGGGGGGAGGCTGGCCGGCCACAAGGGGCGCGCCAGGAGAGTCCTACTCCCTCTGGGAGTAGGATTCCCCCCCCCCAACCCTAGTTGGAATAGGATTCCTCGGGGGGGGGGGGGGAAGAGAGAGAGGGGGCCGGCCACCTCTCCTAGTCCTAATAGGACTAGGGGAAGGGGGGAGGCGCGCGGCCACCTTGGGCTGCCCCTTTCTCCTTTTCACTAAGGCCCACTAAGGCCCATATGGTTCCCGGGGGGTTCCGGTAACCTCCCGGTACTCCGATAAAATCCCGATTTCACCCGGAACACTTCCGATATCCAAACATAGGCTTCCAATATATCAATCTTTAATGCTCAACCATTTCGAGACTCTTCGTCATGTCCGTGATCACATCCGGGACTCCGAACTAACTTCGGTACATAAAAATGCATAAACTCATAATATAACTGTCATCGTAACCTTAAGCGTGCGGACCCTACGGGTTCGAGAACAATGTAGACATGACCGAGACATGTCTCCGGTCAATAACCAATATCGGGACCTGGATGCCCATATTGGCTCCTACATATTCTACGAAGATCTTTATCGGTCAGACCGCATAACAACATACGTTGTTCCTTTTGTCATCGGTATGTTACTTGCCCGAGATTCGATCGTCGGTATCCAATACCTAGTTCAATCTCGTTACTGGCAAGTCTCTTTACTCGTTCCGTAATACATCATCTCACAACTAACATCTTAGTTACAAGGCTTATGTGATGTGTATTACCGAGAGGGCCCCAGAGATACCTCTCTGACAATCGGAGTGACAAATCCTAGTCTCGAAATACGCCAACCCAACATATACCTTTGGAGACACCTGTAATGCTCCTTTATAATCACCTAGTTACGTTGTGACGTTTGGTAGCACCCAAAGTGTTCCTCCGGCAAACGGGAGTTACATAATCTCATAGTCATAGGAACATGTATAAGTCATGAAGAAAAGCAATAGCAACATACTAAACGATCGGGTGCTAAGCTAATGGAATGGGTCATGTCAATCAGATCATTCAACTAATGATGTGACCTCGTTAATCAAATAACAACTCATTGTTCATGGTTAGGAAACATAACCATCTTTTGATTAACGAGCTAGTCTAGTAGAGGCATACTAGTGACACTTTGTTTGTCTATGTATTCACACATGTATTATGTTTCCGATTAATACAATTCTAGCATGAATAATAAACATTTATCATGATTATAAGGAAATAAATAATAACTTTATTATTGCCTCTAGGGCATATTTCCTTCAACATGTTCCTGTTTCTAGAACATACAATATCTGTCTATCACACCATGTTCTTACATCAAATCACTGCTATTGTGTAACCTGCAACAATCTCTTATCATAAGACATGTTTGACTTTGGAGTGTGATATAGGTTACATCTCGCATTCTTTTCTAGCTTGTACTACTAATTTGTTGAAATGGCACTTATGACGAGACATTTTTAACTTGGTAGAGTGATATTCGTTGCATCTTTCATATGGTGTCTAGCTTTCATTGCTTCTAATTTGTTGAAATGCCTTCTCCTTAGTTTACACATCATAAGCTGTGAATATGCAATGCTGTGGATATGCAATGGGACTAATGACGAGAGACCTTTAACTTGATAGTGTGATGTTGTTTGCATCTTGCATATGATTTATTTCTTGTACTGCTTCACAGTTGTTTAAACGACATTTATGATGAGACATTGTTAACTTGGCAGAGCGATATTTGTAGCATCTTTCATATGGTGTCTACCTTCCATTGCATTGCTTCTAATTTAGTGAAATGTCTTCTGCTTAGTTTACACATCATAGTTCTGGTTATCTCATGCCGTCCTGTTTTTCTTACATATTACATCCTCCTATCATGTGGTTGTCTAACATCAAAGTTCAGTTCGTCTGTATCACACATCAATTTGTTCTGAAGAACTAAATTGTTATTCATTTTTCTTGTCGGCTTGACTTAACATGGCACAGAGAAAGAGGAAGCAAG
Source organism: Triticum urartu (assembly GCF_056163025.1). NCBI lineage: Eukaryota > Viridiplantae > Streptophyta > Magnoliopsida > Poales > Poaceae > Triticum > Triticum urartu. The sequence continues at coordinate 192,993,356 of NC_141874.1, read as the reverse complement.
ACAGAACGACATGGAAAGGGAAGCGGAAGAATCCTGCAGATTCTGCTGATACTGATGGTGCAATAGAAGGTCAAAGTCCAGTGGAAAATTGTACCAGCAGGGTATCCCGTGCTACACGAGCTGCAGAACAAGCCAAACAGAAACAAATAGCTGCCACCAAACAAGCAGAGACAACCCTAGTTGTTGCAACACCTTCCACAATACCACCAGCTGCATGATTTACTCGTTGGTCAACTCAGCTAGCAGCACGTTCCCAAGCTCCCTTGCCACCTGACACTACTTCTGAAGCACTCTTGACACAAGATGAGTTGGCAAGATCAGATGAACCTTGTGAGCTTCAACAGCAAGAAGGTAGTTGCTGGAGTCAAGTTATAGTTGCATGCTTCTTTATATGTAGTCTCACAGTTTGATGTACACTAACACTTCCTATGTTTGTTGTTGGACTAGCACCTAGGCGCAAGAGGAAAAACACATCAGGGATAATGCTCGATAGGTTAACTAAATCTAGATGAGGAAGAATGGAGATCTTTTTTGAGGCAGGTTTAAAAAGGCCACGTGATGCTACAGAGTCAGCCAAGTTAGTATCAGAGACAGCGGTTGCTGTTAGGTGTCATGTACATATCCTCCCAACATGGATTTAGTACAGGAATGACAAAGACGAAACCCAGTTCAACACCTTCCTCGACCATTTATCTGTAAGTATGGTTATGTATGGAAACTAGTAATATCGTTTTGCTCTGTCCAATACTTTCTAGGTTGCTGATAATGAGACTCCCATAATTTTCAACAGATGAGGTTCAAGTTGGATCGCCAAGATGATGCAACCAGACAAGTTTGCACCCATGTTTTCAAGTCTGCTCTACGACAGTATCGGTATAACTTGAGGAAAACTCACTTTGAAGGCAAGGCTAACAGTGAACTTGCCCAAACATCTCCAGTGGAAAATATATCTGATGAAGACTGGAGAGGCCTCGTTAAACACTGGTCCAATCCGAAGTATCAGGTACATTATATATATGTGATCAGATCACATGTTGAAGTCCTATTTATGCATGTGCCACACAAATCTATCTTCTTGTAGGTGAACTATTCAAAGAACAAGGCCAACCGTACGAAAGTGAAATTCCAACAGACGACAGGATCTCGTAGCTATATTGCACACTGTGAGGCTCTTGTAGTTAGCTGTTGTTTCACTCTTTTCGCTGTACCATATTATCAAATCTATATTGACTTGTTCCAAATGCAGAGGAAAGCCAGCAAGGACCAAAAAGTACCTAAACCAAATGTTGTGGAAATCTTCAAGGACTGTCACACCAGGAAGAAGAAGGACATGACTACACCAGTCGAAGCCACTGTTGTAAGTCCTTAATCCTCATGCCTTTTAACTACTACTTACTCTGACTTGTGCCTTGAACTGCATGGTTTGCAGCCAATGTCTATTACTCTTTTCAATTTTATACACAATTGTCTTAGCGTATCATTGCACCTTACAAGGTTTAAAAGAGAGGAGTGATGTTCCTTTGATCTTGACCTGTAATCTAGTTCCGTGCTGGACTTGCCCACACAATGTTACAATTGCATGTTTGTCTGTTCTCAGGTATTTTGTGATATGAATGATGTCATACTATGCTTACCGTATTATAAACTTCGTCTCTTTATCCTTAGCCCTCAATACAATTTGAAGAAATAGACAATACATTAGCGATGGTACATGGTCATATGTTTGGAACCTGGTTTCATTATGTACTTTGCAATAAAATACAACTAATATTTTACATGGGTTCACCAGAATAAGTTTTGTATATAGACCAAAGCTATTTTTTTGGTTTTGCTACCTCCTTAATATCTTCTATTCTGGTACTACTAATGTAAAACCTCAACTTTTCAGCGAGCTATGGAAAAAATGGTGGAACCGCCACCTTCACGAGGCAACTATAACCGCAATGTCAGCTCTTGCTGCACTGGGTCAGTACCTGTCCACTAACAGTGCCAAAAGCACGTTCCCGCGTAATACTGGGTTGGTTGTTAAGGCAATCTTGTCCAAACTGCCTCATGATCAAGATATGCAAGCTCAAAACAATGTTGTATCTGCGCTCCGGACACAAGTCCATTCCCTAACAGAGACCCTTTGTGAAACAAGGAGAGACATTGTTCGATGTTGTCAAGATATCCATGGTTCTGAAACCAGACTATCAGACATTTTCTATGTTGTTCAGGAGCCTAGGAGAACTAAAGGCGAAGGTTATGGTGCTCCATCAGACAATACGGCATGAAAACGTAACAATCAAGTCAAATGGATTGAGCTTCTGAACTTCTGGTGGTGCATTTATCTGCTAGACTGTTAACTTTTATGCCAACCTTCCTTTTGTTTTATAGTTGTAATTTGTTTTGGTGCGATACAAAATTTGTTATTAACGTGCAGCCACCGGCTGAAGAAAACATCAACCATTTTTGTATAGTGTAGGGTGTTCCCTATATTTGCACTGGTGGCGAACTTTGATGCCCAGTGGATGTAATATGTGTAATAGCCGTGATAGCCTAGCGTAAGTTGCTTGCTTATTTATTTCCTTATTGTCTTGTTTATTAGTTTTCTTGTAATCAGTGCAGTTCTTTTTCCGCGGTTTGCTAGTGGCCGCAATAACCTATTTTTTAAAACTAGGCCACATTAACCATGGGCTACATATTTACTGTAGTTAACATGGGCCTCCTACGGGCTGTAGAAACAATGGGCCTTCTAAGGGCCGTAGAAACAATGGGCCTTCTAAGGGCCGTAGAAACAATGGGCCTTCTAAGGGCCGTAGAAACAATGGGCCTTCTACGGGGCGTAGAGACAATGGGCCTTATACGGTTCATAGACACAATGGGCCTTCTATGAACCGTATCATCAATGGGCCTTCTACGGGCCGTATGATCGGTTGGCCAAACATGGGCCAATAACAGACCACATTATGGTCGTAAATGGGCTAGAGTTGAAATCGTTCATTCATGGGCCGACCATAACGGGTCGTCGTTAATCGGCCGTATTTGATGACGCTATGAAAACGGCCCAACGTATTAACGGGCCACAAACGGGCCGACTATAACCACGGGCTGAATTTGGCCCACAAACAGAAAATGACAGTAACGGGTCGTAAGTAAACGAATGCTGGAAATGAGCCCAAGAATAAATGGGCCCTGAGAAGGCCGAAAGATAACATGGGCCGGAAACGGCCCAACGGAATAATGGGCCATTAATTGGTATAAAGTGATACACTATTCATTACGGGCCAGTTTTACCACGGGGCGTTAAAGGGCCGAGGGTTACTAAGGGCCTCATATGGACCAAAAGACGTCATGGGCCATACATGGGCTGGAAGTTAAAACGGGCTGGAATTATATTGGACGGCCCAGATGACGCTACTGGGCCTAATTCGGATAGGCCGTAAATGGGCCCTGGGTTAGCGGGCTGTAAATGGGCTATATGCGAATAGGCTGTTAACAGGCTTGCCGTGGGCCGGCCCGCCACCTTTTGACCAAGTCAAACGGGCCGGCCTTTTCACGGGAATGGGCCTCTGTTGGGCCGTGCCACGTGTCGACGTATCATAGGTGCTTTGGGTCCAATGAGTGGATGACATCTGTCCCAACGGTGAGCCGACACGTGTTTCCTCTAGCCAATGATGATTTTACACATGGAAAATCCCCATTGGTCGGGGCTGTTAACGGGTTATCGGATCCAAAACCGGACCCGATAGCTTAAGGCATTCCGTTACAGTGGATGCCACGTGTAGGTCACCCTTGACGAAAGCACTTCTGTGACGCGTGATTTATCGTCATGGAAGTGGACACTTCCGTGATGATAATTTTGGTAATGTCATGGAACACTTCTACGACAGCAGAGTTATCAATATCTTGATTCTGTCATAAATTTGTCATGGATGTACATGCATGACAGAAAACGTGACCTACTGTGACAAACACGTATCATCATGGAAGTGTATTTTTTGTAGTGAAAGGTATCTCCCACTTTGAATCCCAATATATCTTGCGATGATAAGAATGATGCTGATGTTGGTAATGATGAAGAGAATGATAATGTTGCCTCCTTAAAAATTAAGGGGTAAATGATTTTTAAAGCTCTTTATAAGAATAAAATTGCTCGTTCCAACTTCATGGAAATCATGTCTATCGCTATCGAGGGCAAGAAATATATTGATGAGTGATACGTCTCCAACGTATCTATAATTTTTTATTGTTCCATGCTATTATATTATCTGTTTTGGATGTTTTACATGCATTAATATGCTATTTTATATTATTTTTGGGACTAACTTATTAATCTAGAGCCCAGTGCTAGTTTCTGTTTTCTCCTTGCTTTTGAGTTTCGCATAAAAGGAATATCAAACGGAGTCCAAACGGAATGAAACTTTGTGATGATTTTTCTTGGACCAGAAGACACCCCGGAGACTTGAGAACCAAGTCGGAAGAGCCACGAGGCGGTGACAAGGGGGAAGGGCACGCCCTAGGGGGTGGGAGCGCCCCTGCCTTGTGGGCCCCTCGTAACCCCCTCACCTACTTCTTCCTCCTATATATTCACATATATTCCAGAAACATCAAATGAAGCCATGAAACCACTTTTCTGCCGCCGCAACCTTCTGTACCCGTGAGATCCCATCTTGGGGCCTTTTCCGGCATCCTGCCGGAGGGGGATTTGATCACAGAGGGCTTGTACATCAACTCTATTTCCCTTCTAATGAAGCGTGAGTAATTTACCATAGACCTACGGGTCCATAGCTAGTAGCTAGATGGCTTCTTCTCTCTCTTTGATTCTCAATACCATGTTCTCCTCGATGTTCTTGGAGATCTATCCGATGTAATCTTCTTTTGTGGTGTGTCTGCCGAGATCCAATGAATTGTTGATTTATGATCAACTTATCTATGAATATTATTTGAATATTCTCTGAATTCTTATATGCATGATTGGATATCCTTGTAAGTCTCTTCGAATTATCGTTTGGTTTGGCCAACTAGATTGGTTTTTCTTGCAATGGGAGAAGTACTTGGCTTTGGGTTCAATCTTGCAGTGTCCTCACCCAATGACAAAGTAGGGGTAGCGAGGCACATATTGTATTGTTGCCATCGAGGGTAAAAATATGGGGTTTTCATCATATTGCTTGAGTTTATTCCTCTACATCATGTCATCTTACTTAAAGCGTTACTCTGTTCTTCATGAACTTAATACTCTAGATGCAGGCAGGAGTCGGTCGATGTGTGGAGTAATAGTAGTAGATGTAGGCAGGAGTCGGTCTACTTGATACAAATGTGTTGCCTATATTACATAATCATTGCCTTGGATATCGTCATAACTTTGCGCTTTTCTATCAATTGCTCGAAAGTAATTTGTTCACCCATCTATTATTTGCTATCATGAGAGAAGCCTCTAGTGAAACCTATGGCCCCCGAGTCTATTTTTTATCATATTAGTTTCTGATCTACTATTTTGCAATCTTTTACTTTCAGGTCTATAAATAAAAAAACCCAAAAATATTTTACCTTTTATTTATCTTTCTTTACCAGATCTCACTTTTGCAAATAACCGTGAAGGGATTGACGACCCCTTTATAGCATTGGGTGCAAATGTTTGATTGTTTATGCAGGTATTAGCGATTTGCGCATTCTTCTCCTACTGGATTGATACCTTGGTTCTCAAACTGAGGGAAATAATTATCTCTACTTTGTTGCATCACCCTTTCCTTTTCAAGGGAAAAACCAACGCAAGCTCAAGAAGTAGCAATGAGTTGGAATCTCGTCTTGAGGAGCATGAGGTCACCATTGAGAAAATGGAAGGTCATGAGTGTGATTATGCTGATGAGATTGCAGACCTCTCTCAAGCTCTTGAACTTGAACAAACCACCAAGGAATCTCTTGAGGAGACTTTTGCTCTAGAATTATCTAGAGTGAGGGAATCTCATGATAGAGCTCTTGAGGTGACCAATGATTTTGAAACTAAAAATGGTAAGCTTGAAGTTGCGCATGCTAAACTCCTTGAGGACTTTGAGCACCTCGAAAATGGCTCAAGGGTCATTAAGAGTGAGCTCATCAAACTCACCGAGTCTCATGCTAAACTTAAAGCTTCTTATTCAAAAGAGCTTGCCAAGTTGTCTTCTCCTCTTGTTGTTAATGATGATGATTGTGCTACTAACTCTACATCTTGTGAAGCATCCATTTTGAAGGAGAATGTTGAGATAAGGGCTCAACTTGAGTTGCTATCTAGCACTTATAGGAAATAGGAAGAAAATCATGTAAATCTCACAAGCTCTCATGATGATCTTCTAGTATCCCATAATGTGCTGAAGATAGCTCATGAGGCTATGATTATCAAGGTAACATCTAGTGAGTCTCATGTGGATACTAGCACTAATTCAAGTCAAAATGCTATCTTGCCATGTGCTAGTCCTTGTAATTCATCTACTGGTACATCTTGTGATGAATTACTTTCCTTGCCTTGTTGATCTAGTGATGAAGCCTATACTTCCTCTAGTACTTGTGTTGATACTAAGCATGTAGAGGAAATCAAAGAGCTCAAGGCCTGAGTCACTTCTTTGAAGAAAGACTTGGAAAAGCGCCATGAAGGGAAGTCCACACTCAACAATATCTTGAGTGTGCAAAAATCCCCCAATGACAAAGGTGGACTTGGATTCACCTCAAATAAGAAGAAGAAGTCCAAGAGCAACAAGAAGAAGGGCCCAGAACAACTCAAGAATTCGGCCAAGATTATTTGCTTCAAGTGTAAAATTGAAGGGCATCATGTTAGATCTTGCCCATTGAAGAAGAAGCCCATTAATGACAAGCAACAAGGGAAGATGCCACAAGTTCAATCTCATGCTCAACCACAAGCTGAAGAAAGGCCACTTCCCAACAAGACTCAAGCTAATGCTTCTCTTGTTGAGAAATCAAGTGAGAAGAAAATGAAGAGTAGATGTTGCTACTTATGTCGTGAGAAAGGTCACGTCGGTTCTTCATGCACTAGTGGTAAACTATCCAACCCAATTATTATTGATGATATGTATTCTCTTGGGAAGGATAATATTGGCAATGTGTTTGCCAAGTTTGTTGGTACTCAAAGTGGTGTCAAGAAAAGAACCATTTGGGTAGCCAAGCATATTGTGACTAACCTCTTAGGATCCAACTTGGTTGGGGACCAACAAGCTCACACTTGATCAATAGGTGTTTTGGGAGGGCATTGGAGACTTGGCTACATTATGAAGTTTAAGGGGTCTTCATCATTCATATTGTCTCAAGCCAAGTCATACGATTCATCAAGTTTATATCTTATATCCAATGTGCCTCCTTGCGGTAACTTGTACTTAAATTGTTTACATTGAAAGTTACTTGCCCCTTTGCATGTTTTGGTTTTGTACCTTGCATGTGTTTGTATATGGTATGCTTCCAATTTACTTAACTTGAGTAATCAATTATGTGTATGTTGGTTTGCACATCATGTACATGTGAGTTGTGTGTTGAGCCTTTTGCATCTTGTTTGTATCTTAATTGGCTCTTGTGAGAGATTAATGGAATATCCCATTTTGGGGGAGTGATGTGCTTTGTGCACCTCATGGTCCCACAAATGTGTGTACATGAGGAATACCACCTAGTATTGATATTGCAAGATTATCTAGTCACTATGTGGTATGTCTTCTCATGACAAATTCAAATTCTAAATAGTCCATTAATTATCTCTTGTTGGATACTCTTATTGCCTCTTGTTAAGTTTTCTTTGGTATCACATTATGGAGGAGTAATATGTTATGTATATTACAAGCCTAGAAAATGTGTACATTTGAGACATTGTCACCAAGAGTTGATATTGTAAATTATTGCTTGTTCCTAGGTGACATATTAGCTCTACAAGTTGCAATTTGCTTTTTTGTTTGGTGTGAAGATGATGTTGGATATCTTTGCAATCTACCACAGGGAATTATTTCCAAATACTTCTTGTCTATTGACAATTGGTAATCTATTATGTGGTAGAGATTGGTGATCATCTTTACCTTGGTTTTTGTTTTTATTTGCCCTTATCTCTTGCCAAAGGCATTAAGCTCAATGAAATAAACATGCATCAGAAGTAAGATGTCCAAGTCTCCGAGATCAACAAGCATAGCACAGTTGCACTCACTATAAGTGAATATGAATGATGCAACTAATGGAGACAAGTGACAATGATCAAGATATATTACATGAGAGGCATGAACATATATGTCATCAACCCAAGAAAGCGAGTAAGAATGGAACATGGGTGAACCTTCGTTCAAGCCTAAACCGTAATTATTTTAAAGCGCCTATTCACCCCCCCCCCTCTAGGCGACATCCACGATCTTTCAGAGGGGATTTCCCTCCTTGGTGGCAGCCCCTCCTCTCCCTGAAACCTATTATACTAGAGGATTTTGCCCTTTATAACAACACAACTTTTGGAGCTTCCTCTAGTCCTCTAGTTCTAGTTCCTGTTGAACCTAGTTGATCAATTAGAGCTTGACCTAGATCCTGGAATCCTCATAATAGAAGCCCAATGTGGTTCTAATCTCCTCCCTCTAATTCTCCAGCGACGATTAGCTTTGGACGGCGAAGCGCTGCTAGATCGTGAAGACTGTACGCTTGTAACCAAGTACACAGGCCGAGCTTTCGGTCTTCCATTTGAGGGTGGTCCACGAGACCGTTCATCTATGGTTTGATGGACTCCAAGTAATACACCAACTCATCTACTTCCGCTGCACTCTAGATTTTGTAACGATCATGATCCAAACCTTATATGCATCTCCATATTGTTCCTGGGTGATTGTAGGGCGAATTTTTTGTTTTCTACGATGTTTCCCAACAGTGGCATCATGACCGGTTCTATGAGTAGATGCAGGTTTCGATCTAGATCACATGTGGATGTGAGGGTTTGATGTTCTTGATATGCTTCCCTTGAGTGTTGCTTCGGTTTAGTTCATTGACAACATGATGTAGCTTTGTACAAAGTTCTGACAATCTATCGACTCTGTCTGTTGAGGTTCTCCTAACAGTTCTTTAGGCTTCATCGTAGTCAATTATATTGAATTGTCGCGTACACATGAGGCAATGAATATGAAAGAGCTTCTAGGGGGGTCATGCGTATTTGATGAAGTTTAGTGTGGGGATAGATATTTTAACTAAGTCTCTTCCCTCACACACCTCGAAAATTAATATTGCAACAAGAATTATCGCCTTGATGGTGGACGTAGGTAGCTAATGTTTTCCAGAAACACTAGAAGCCACACAATTAGAATTTGCCAAACCGATTAGAGGACGTCTAACTTGGTTTTGTAGGATTGCATATGATGTGATATAGCCTTCGTCAAAATAATGAGTTTATGTATGAGATGGTTATATGTTGTAACATTAAGTAGTATGCGTGTCACGGCATGATGGCTGGAGCCATGATATTTCCACTTTAATGTAAAAGATGTAGAGATAGCCTACAAGTTACAGGTGATGGTGGCAAGTGTACACGGAGGACCCCAACATGGAGAAGGTGTACTAGGCGCAGGCGGAGGTGCTGGAATTTTTTGTGCCACGGGAGCGTTTTCTGAAATTGGTGCCACAACAATGTTTTTAGATGGTTGCCACGATAACGTCTTTTGAAATTGCCGCCACGACAACGTTTTCTAAAATTGCCGCCACGACAACAATTTTTCTACCACCACGGCGACGTTTCGAATGAAGATTCAAGAAGATCATGAAGACTTCCCGGCGCCTAGGGCTATACCATATCATGCTATTATGAATTGCCTGAAATGTTTATCCCTTTGTTGTTTGCACCATTTCATTGCGTAGTAGTAGTCAATTATAGGGCGATCTCTTATAGTAAATATCAAGTTAAAAGGTGTTCTTCCCAGTGTTGGTACCATATACAACACATAATAGTTATGAGTGCGTCATGTCCACATGAGTACAAACATATTGTAAGGTGTGGGTGGATGGTCAGACCATGGATGCAGATAACACTTGGTTGTCTTGAAGTTCTGGTAGAATCGTTTTGAGCTCGGGGCACAAAGCATCGAAGGATGAACACGAGTCATATGGAGATATGATCGACAGAAGTTTGCCTACGGGTCAAAATTCTCGTCATCGTGATGTCCACATCAATGGCTAAGAATAAGATCAGGGTCTTGAATCACTCACTATCAATTATGAGTAGTGATATTAATTTGAGTGGGAATGCACTTTATTTTTTTTAAACACTAGTGCAAATTAATTATAAATCAATGTCTAAAAGAAGTTGTGTTTATCGATGTAGATTAATGGATCGCAATATTTCAACTTAGCTCATATGTTAGAGAAAGAAAAGTTGGCTGCTAATGGTGGAAACTATGTGGATTGGATCCAAAACCTGAGATTTGTTCTTAGGAGTACGAAGGAGTATGTGCTTGATCCGCCCATGGGTGATCCTCCTGCGAAGGATGCACCACAAAAAGTGGTAGATGCTTTCACTGCACGTAGTGATGACTATGAAGTAGTCCAATGCCCCATGTTGATTTGCATGGATCCTAAACTATAGAAATGCTTTGATATAGTGAAGCTTGTTGGCTATGTTGATAGTGTGACTTCTCTGGAATTTAGAATTCCTATAATACTCGGTACATATTTTGTGCTTGCTTCACTCCCCCATCTTATGATGGTTTTATCATGAATTACAACATGAACAGGATGGAGAAAAGTGCAAATGAGTTGTTTGCTATGCTCAAAACAGCGGAAGCTGGGATGTAGAAGAACAAAGAAATGTTGATGGTCAATAAAATCGCCAGTTAAAAGAAGATGGGGAAGTCCAATAAGAAGTGTACTAGCCTCAATAAGACCATGTCTCATAAGAGGAATAAGAATGGAGCCACTAAAGAGACTGAATGTTTCTACTACAAGCAGAAAGAACACATGAAGCACAACTACAAGAAGTACTTGATGGATAAGAAGAACGGTTCTTTCGGTAAAGGTATAAAAGTTATACAAAGTTAATGTTATTCTACTTGTTGATTTCATGTATGTCATGAGTAATCGATACTGATCGGTCGTTCTTACTTAAAAACCGATGCGGGGACTACATAAGGCACACAAGTTGAAAAGAAAAGAAGTCGTGATGCAAATCGGGAATGGTGATGGGATCGCAACTCAAGACCGTTGAAGTCATGCCTTTAGCTTAGCTTCAATATTTATCTTAGGACTGAATAATAGTTATTTCACTCCAAAGTTGTGTAAAACAATATGTTTTGGGTTATGTGACATATATTCTTATTTATATCTATATCTATATTTATATCTATATACCTACTATTAAAGGGGATAGATATTTTTGGTTTGGTTTCGCTTTATTTCATCCCGTTATGAGGCTTTTGTCCGGTTGAGCAAATCAAACGTACAAACAGACGTACGCTCAAAACTAACAAGAGCCGGCCGGCCGGCCCGTATCTCTATTTTTAAATTGCCAAACAAACGAAGCTGCCGGCCCGTATCGATGAAGGAAGGACCCACTGCGTACGGAGGCAGCGCCGCTGGCTGGCTTCCTTACATGAGTCCAAATCCTGGTCCTATTCCTATTCTTATTCCTACTCCTATTTAGATTCCTACAGGAGTCCGAAACCTACTTAGAGGCGGGCATCGTTGGTGCTACAAATACATCCTATCTCCAGTGATTTTTCATGTGACAATCCCAGGTTTTGGTTCAATTAACTTGCCAGTTTCACGCGTCGTCACCTTCGGTTCAATTAAGCTCAGCTTTACAATTAACCTGCCAGTTTCACAGGTTGTCACCTTCGTTTCAATTAAGCTCTTTGACAAGTCAGCTTTACATCAGGTATTTTTGTTAACTGTTTCCATATACGACATCCTTCAACATGTCTATGAACACTGGTACCTGTAATGAAAAAATTACATTTATCATCAGCGATTTGGATTATCCAAACAAGTAGTATATCAAAGTTTACTTTGAGCAAGAAATTTACAACATTTTATATGCGACACATTGAATCATATTTAAACACCATTATTGACAAGGAAAAAATAGATGCAATGATTGGACTAGAATTTAAGTGTTCTGGTGGCACTAACCTCATCTACTTTCAGTCTGGCTTGACTTAGGCTCGACATTGCCGTGCCGCAAGCGTCCAATCTCGCCTCCGCTGTCTTCGCTGGAACTCGTCTGCCCGTGCTCCTCCTGAGGTATTTACTGTATTTTGAAAAGATCAATACAAATGTGTAAGCAATGTGTGAGTACATATAAGAGGTAGTGCGTGCGTGCATACAAAGAGATATTACAATTTAAGTTGTTCAAATTATTTAAAACAACAAGTGACGAGTCGATATGCTGATATACAAAGACTCATAGACATGTTAATCTATGTACCATTTAGATGTGGCTCGGAACATACACTAAAAATTGATAAGTCAGTAAAAGAAAAAAAATCATGATGCATATCATCGTTGATCAGCAGTAATTTTAGCTTATTTAACAATCAACGCAAACAAGGGAATAATGTACGCTTCTGGAACAAATCAATGAGAAGTCAGCATTTTCACGTATCTAATTTGTTATGCACACCATAAGCAAGTTGATTTGGAGATCAATCATTTCAGCAAAAAGATAGAATAAAAGTTCCCCTGGGAAGCACCACATGTATGAGCTTAGCATATAGAAGGCCAATAGATTTTAATTTTGAAAATAGGCAAAAACAATAATAATAATAGGACTAATAAAAAATAGCAATGTGTGTATCGATTATATACAACAGCAGTTCCTGTTACATATCGAGTTGCATGAGTTGAACCCATGCATAGTGTATCAATGGCTGCACCAGGGCCATTTAGTTGAAAAACAGTTGAAAAATAAAGAAATACTCATAGGTCTTAGCATTATATAAATCCTACCAGCTAGAATGACTTAGCTGTATCCTCTGTTTTCATTTCACTTTGTAAGATAAGTGTTGTTTGAAGAGTAAATAATATATCAGCACAAATGTCTATTCCCCACAAGAAACTTATATCCTCTGTTTTCATTTCACTTGGTAAGACGAGTGTTGTTTGAAGAGTAAATACTGTATCAGCAAATGTCCATGCTAACCAAGTTCCCATCTTTAATAAATAATATTTGTTTACACTTTCCAAAACTCTCATGCAGGCAGGCAGGCATTTTTGACAATATCAAAGAATGGATGCTAAGGAGCAACGAAGGAAGAGAGAAAGAGAGCGCTATGCAGAGATGACCGACGAAAAATAACAGGAAAAACTCAAAAAACGCCGTGAAGCCTATCAACATCAGAAAGAGAAAAAAAAAGCAGAGCTCTATGCACAGATGACCGATGAAGCACAGATGAACGATGAAGCACAGATGGCCGATGAAAAAAAGCAGCAAAAACTCGAAAAACGCTGTGAAGCCTATCAACAAAAGAAAGAAAAAGAGCAGAGCTCAATGCACAGATGACCGATGGAGAAAAGCAGGAAAAACTCAAAAGACGCCGTGAAACCTACCAACAAAAGAAAGAGAAGATATGTGCACAGCATAGGCAGATATATGCAAATATGCAGTCAGAACAAAAGAAAGCTAGAATAGAACATATAAATGAATTGAAGCGCAGCACAGCAAACAAAGACTCAATTGCGATGCAAAACCCTGCATATAGCTCAACTGAACAAGAAGTTAGTATTTCTACCCCTTCTGTAAATCACAGAAAGCATGTCACGCGAGGAGAAAGACAAACATTGCTGCACCGCCGTAACAAACAATTCACGACAAGACGGAGGAAAAATGTTACAGTATCATCAAAAGAAGATGCATCCATGACGGAAATCGGCAACAATGACACAGAGCCTCTACATCAACCACAAGTAATGATTTACGGTAAAAATCTAAATTTGATACAATACTAGCATTCAAAGTAAATATACATGTGTTTGTACAACTAACCATATTTTGTGGACAGACATCCCCTCATCAATGTTTCCAAGCATGAAAGAAGCAGATACCCCAACAAAGACATTATACAATGGCGATCACAATAAGGTGGCTTCATGGCCAGACATCCCCTCTTCAATGTCTCCTACAATCAAAGAAGTAGATGCACGAATAGAATCATTCTACAATGATGTTCGCGGTATGATAATCAATTGGATATACTTTTATACAATACAAAAACTATATGCATATCTATATAAATAAAAAATTCTACACAACAAATAATAAAGTCATGTGTGAGAAAGACACAGACATCAAAGAAGCAGACGCACCAACACAATCAATCCACAATGAGGATCATGGTAAGGTTATCAATTTCATATATATTGTTATGCAGTACAGAGAAATATAATATATATATAAGATTACAACACAGGTAATGACGAAATCATATTTGAAGATACAAACGAGGACGAACACATGTTCTCTGTTCAAGGTATGCCCAATACAATTTAAATAGATTCGAATCATTATATTTCTCCTTTACTAAAAATTTTATGCTACAAACCAGAGAAGTGGAAATTGAAATCAAAGAAGACGAAGAAATTCACAAGTCTGATCCATATGATTTTGTCTACAGTAACATACCAAAAAACACACATGTGCTCAAACCGGAAGAGAATTGCAGATTATGTCATGCAAAAAAATTCAAGTATGAAACTAAGGGGTTATGCTGCAGAAAAGGACAGATAAGACTGGCCAATCCAGATACACCACCTGAACTCATGAGACTTTGGACAAGCAACGACTCTGATGCAAGACATTTTCGGCAAAATATAAGATTTTTCAATGGACACTTCTCATTTACTACTCTATATTATCACCTTGACAGAGACACAACTGACATGCGAACAGCTGGTATTTACACCTTTCGAGCTCATGGTCAGATCTATCACAACATACATTCATTTGGTAATAGTCACTCAGATCCAAAGCATTTGGAGCTATACTTCTACGACGATGATCCAAGCTTAGAGCATCGATATCGTCGTTGCCACGAGGAAATGTATGAGCAAGACAAGCATGTGATTGGAATAATAACCAACATCCTACGCGGTAACCCGTACTCTCAACAGTTTAGGAGTTTGGGACAAGCCCAAAACTTTGAGGACTACAGAGTCATCTTGAACCTTGACCAAAGATTGGACCAGAGAACATACAATGCACCAATCAATTCAGAGGTAGCTGCAGTGTGGATTGAAGGAAATGAAAGAAGAGATACTTATGACAGGAGTGTAATACTACATGGGAACAACAACGAAAAAGAGCACATTCGATCATATTACGGGTGCTATGATCCGTTGTCGTATCCTCTATTCTTTCCAAGAGCTGAACTGGGTTGGCATAGGAAAATCCCAAAGAAGAATACACAAGAGGAAGACATTGGTGCTGATAATATCAATAATGACGACGACCCAGGTAAAAAATTCATATACTATTATATTCAAAATTCAATTTTCATATATGGTACAGTACAAACTTATGCAACTAACTTTTTATGTTGCAATTTTTGCATAGATTCGGTCAACGGCTTGTGGGTAACCATGAAAGAATACTACTGCTATAAATTCCATACATGACCAAGCATATTCAACCCAATATTGCATGGCGGACGGCTTTTCCAGCAGTTTGTTGTAGATACATACATCAAGATTGAAAGCTCCAGACTGGATTACGTGTGGCATCATCAAAAGAAAATAAGGGCAGATCTATACCAAGGCCTTCTAGACAGCATTCAAGCCGGAGAACAGAATGGAGATGCAGTCGGAAAACGGAGAGTACTTGCCTCATCATTTATTGGAGGGCCACGAGATAAGCTTCGTCGGTATATGGATGCGATGGCTTTAGTTAGAAAATATGGAAAGCCAGACGTATTCCTAACAATGACCTGCAACCCCAACTGGGAAGAGATCACACGTGAACTAGAGTTTGGACAAACACCACAAGATCGCCCAGACATTGTCGTTCGTGTTTTTAGGGCGAAGCTAGAAGAAATGAAGAAGCAACTATTTGAGAAGGCCATTCTTGGAAAGGTTACGGCATATACATATGTCGTAGAGTTCCAAAAGAGGGGATTACCCAATGCTCACTTTTTGCTCATCATGACCGGAAAATACAAGTACACATGTCCAGAACAGTATGACAGAATCATCTCCGCTGAGCTCCCTAACAAGCACAAGTACCCAGAGATATATAAAATGGTAATCAAACATATGATGCATGGTCCTTGCGGTGCATTGAATAAATTTTGCCCGTGCACAAAGAATCGTCCGTCATGCAAGAACAATTATCCAAGGCCATTTAACGAAACTACGATTCAAGGCAAGGACTCATACCCAGTATATAGGAGACGCAATGACGGCTGGACCGAAACGGTAAGAAATTGCAAACTAGATAACAGATGGGTGGTTCCTTACAACCCCTATCTGTTAAGGATGTTCAACTACCACATAAATGTTGAGATATGCTCAAGCATTAAAGCTGTTAAGTACCTCTTCAAGTACATCTACAAGGGACATGATCGAGCATCTGTATCTGTAACCGACAAAGTAGATGAAGTCGAAATCGACGAGATTAAACAGTACAGAGACGCACGGTGGGTGACTCCTCCGGAAGCAATGTGGAGAATATATGGCTTTGAACTAAGAAAAATGCACCCACCAGTCTTGCAACTGCAGCTACATCTCCCAAATATGCACATGGTTTCATATCATGGCACAGAAACAATAAAGAATGTTCTCGACCGTGATGGCACGGAAAGATCAATGTTGACTGCGTACTTTGAAGCAAACAGTTTACATGAGAAAGCACGAGGCATACTATACAGAGATTTTCCGGAATATTATACTTGGCAAAGACAAGAGAAGTTTTGGCAAGAGAGGAAGCGAGCCGCTGTGTTCCAGGTTGGCAGGATCGTCTCAGCACACCCGGTTGAAGGAGAACGATACTATCTACGAGTCCTCCTCAACCACGTGACAAGCGCCACCAGCTACGAAGACCTACGACCAGTCAATGGACAAGTAATGCCAACCTTCCGTGAAGCTGCAGAAAAACGGGGGCTCATTGAGGCAGACAACACATTAGACGAATGCATGGCAGAAGTAGAGTTGTTTCGAATGCCATCATCTCTACGAAGGCTATTCGCGACAATCCTAGTTTTTTGCGAGCCCAGCGACGTCCGTGGTCTATGGAACAAACACCTCGAGGCAATGTCAGAGGACTACAGCAGAAACTGCAAATGCAAGCACACGGTCGAACAAATGGTGCTGAGAAATCTTAGGGACATGTTGCACTCAATGGGAAAATATATAGAATCTTTTCCTCTTCCAGAGATCGACACACAGCATGAGATGACAAATGGCGTGCCTAGGGAAATCATTGAGGAGACCTCCACACGAGGTGGACCCTGAGGACACATTGTTGCATAAAAACCTAAATACCGAGCAAAGGATGGCCTATGACAAAATCCTAGCCACAGTTGACTGCCAAAGAGGAGGTATATTCTTTGTCGATGGGCCGGGAGGCACAGGAAAAACTTTTCTTTACAGGGCGCTCTTGGCCACAGTACGCGGACAAGGCAAGATTGCAGTGGCGACAGCCACTTCCGGTGTTGCTGCTTCCATAATGCCTGGAGGGAGGACCGCACACTCAAGGTTCAAAATTCCACTAAAAATAGATGATGGTGCTATTTGTAGCTTCACAAAACAAAGTGGGACAGCCAAGCTACTCCAAGCAGCATCACTAATAATTTGGGATGAAGCATCTATGACTAAGAGGCAAACAGTGGAGGCGCTAGACAAAAGCATGAGAGGCATAATGGACAGACCAGATCTTCCTTTTGGTGGAAAAACGGTCGTATTTGGGGGAGATTTTAGACAAGTGCTCCCTGTTGTCCGAAAGGGAACAAGGGCCCAAATAGTAGATGCATCGCTATGCACGTCAGAGCTCTGGAATTGCATGCGTCAGTTGAAGCTTGTGCGCAACATGAGGGCTCAAAACGACCCTTGGTTCGCAGAATACCTACTACGCATTGGAAATGGAACTGAGAAGACAAATGATGATGGTGAAATAC
Source organism: Triticum urartu (assembly GCF_056163025.1). Lineage (NCBI taxonomy): Eukaryota > Viridiplantae > Streptophyta > Magnoliopsida > Poales > Poaceae > Triticum > Triticum urartu. Next base: position 192,975,291 of record NC_141874.1, on the reverse strand, counting down.
TTCTACCTAGAAGTATATGTGTGGCAAATAAGACGGATGATAATGGCTTGGATAGACTCATTGACAATATCTACCAAACAGGCAATGCTTCCCTAATAAAGGATCCAAAGTACATCACATCAAGAGCAATTTTATCCACAAGGAACGACTGCGTGGACAAAATCAACTTAAAAATGATTGATCGCTTCCAGGGGGAGGAGATGGTGTACCATAGCTTTGATTCCGTAGAAGACGACCCACATAACTACTATCCACCAGAATACTTAAATACCCTAACCCCAAATGGACTGCCTCCACATATGTTGAAGCTCAAAATAAATTGCCCAATCATACTACTCAGGAACATCGACCCTGCTAATGGACTCTGCAACGGTACGAGGTTGGTCGTGCGTGGATTTCAAAAAAATGCAATTGACGCAGAGATTGTGGTGGGACAGCACTCTGGAATGCGAGTTTTCCTGCCTCGGATACCATTATGTCCCTCTGACGATGACATGTTCCCGTTCAGTTTCAAGAGGAAACAGTTCCCAATCAGGCTCAGTTTTGCAATGACAATAAACAAATCACAAGGACAGACAATACCAAATGTCGGCATCTACCTGCCTGAACCGGTTTCTTCACATGGTCAGTTATATGTCGCGCTTTCTAGAGCAACTGCGACATCAAACATAAAGGTTCTAACAGGTACACATGGTGAGAACAAGCAGAAGAATAGGAAGATGAATAGGAAGACGAATAGGAAGAGCACTACAAGCGAGACATATACGAAAAATATTGTATACACGGAAGTATTAACCAAATAGGTAATGCAACCTTTTAATTTCTTGTTCAAAATTTCAGTTTCTACTTGGTAGGATCATCATTTAAGAAAAACTTAAAGTATATTTATATTTCACATTGCATTGCTTCTTTTCTAACCTTAAATATATTACTTGGATTCTACAGGAACATTAAAGCCAAGTGACAACTTCACAGTTGGAATTCAGAACTTGATCGTCTTGGAGGAGACTAACTCATTTGTGTATATACAAATCATTTATGGTATATTTCTCATGTATAATGTCCTGAGCGAACAAATTATGTGTCCACTAACTCATTCATGGTTTTTCTATAGAAATAATTCTAAGTATATATACAAATTTAGCACCAAAATGTGTAACTAAGGGCAGAAAGAGACTTACAAGCCAAAATAAGAACATATTTGTCACCTTGGAAATGCTGCTGTTGCCCAGATTTTTCTAAACATCACATTCTCTACATACCCCGAAACCTGAAATATAAACGACCAATTATGGCTGTACAAGCTGTACCAAAATTTCTACTATGCAATCCTCAAAGAATTTCGACTGCAATTATATGTTTCTGCGTGAGATTAACTGCTCCCAAGTGAAGCTTACTCCAAGATTAGACAGTAGAAAAACAAAAACAGGATCACCCAAATTCTATTTTTTTTCTCTCCGATTCTAAAATGACTCTAATGCTAACTTCATTATGCTGTCCTTTTTGACCAAAATATTGAGGATCCCCGCCAAATCATTATGCTGTCCTTTTCTCATGGATCAGTGGCAAAATCTATTAGAGATGTTCTCCCATCCTTTTTAGCCAAATCCAACATCACTAAAAAAGAGTCAAATTCAATCTAAATATACTTTCGAGTGTGTGCTCTCTCATGAGACTCTCAAAATTTCCCCCCGCGCGCGCACGCACGCACTCAAATTTTTCCGCGCGCACACACACACACAAATGTCACTGACATGAGACACCAAAATAAAACTTGATCTCCAGATGCAGAAACTCTACCATGAAGCAATGTCATTCTGTCATAGAATCCCTTTCTTGCAAGTCATGCCCCAAGTTGCCATTTCTTATAGTAGCCTATTAAGAGCAAGGATCCTAAATTAATATCAACAAAAGTACCACTGTGTGTTCACCATCCAACAATGATATACTGTGTGGTAAACTCGAGTTCACAGTTGTCAATACCTGAATCCATCAAGTAACTGGAGTAGTCGAGCACGTAAGCGAGCTGCGAGCGCCTTCCTGGATTGAATGTGGGAGCCAAGCACGAGGCCGACTATCACAGGGGCACGAGACGCACTGAACCTCGGGCCGCTCTGAGATGCCTGCTCCCGCATCGTGTCCAGCACGCTCCTCTAGCTCGCATCTGGATCTGCGCTGGGACATGTGTACGGCGACGGCAGAGTCGATCTAGGGAAGACCGACGGTGTTAGCGGCAATGCGAGGTTATGTGGGGAGAGGAGGCGGCGGCGCAAGGTCGTGGGGAGGGGGAGAGGATGCGCTGGGCGACGATGTGGCGGGAGAGGATGCGGCGTGCGACTGCGTGCCGGGGAGAGGAGGCAGTGGGGAGAGCAGGTGAGGCCTCGCGCCGGCGGCGGGGACGAAAGGAAAGGGCGGCCTGATGAGGTACTACATCCACAAGGAATGGAAATGGAAGTGAGGGGCGGCCACCATGGAATGGGGAGCGGTGGGAAGGGATGATAAGAAAAAAAATTAGACAAAGGGGATGAGAAGAACTTCTTTTTTGAAGTGAAAGAGGGAGCGCCATGCGTGTCTCTTGTTTCATTTTTACCGAATAACCAATTTGGTCAAGTAATGGGCGTTCCTCTCAGAAAAAAATAGAGGCATTGTCCAAGATACCTCTTTCAGTCATTTGGTTTATGTCGGGTGTGTCTATTTTAGAATGGTGGGTGCAATCTTTTTATACAGCCGCATGGGTTTAGAAAAAAATCCAGTCATGTTTTTTGTAAAATTTGATAATTGTCTTTATTGAATATATTTAAATTCCATAATCATGCATGTCATCTTGTGGTCTGTCGCTGTGGGACCCAATTCAGGTAGTGTCTTGGATGGGACACCCGGCTTTAGATGTTAGGCTTTGATGCAATGTCTGTTTGGTATTAGGCCCGGACATTTGGCATGCCTTCATCAAGGGGATAAGAATAGCAACGGTGTTGCGAAGATGGTGGCTTCAGGCTTATTGATGTATCACCTTGTATGGTCTTTGTGAATAATTAATAATATGGTTGCATGCATCGTCCAGATGCAGAGGCCGGGGGTATATCCTCCTTTTCTAAAAAAAATCTTGTGGTCTGTGGATGGTGTCTGTTTGGATTCGTGGGCGCGATCTTTTTATACAACCACATGGGTTTAAAAAATATTTAGTCAGGTTTTATGTAAAAATTGATATTGTCTTTATTGAATATATTTAAATACTATAATCATGCAGGTCATCTTGTGGTCTGTGGATATTAAATTTTATGAAAGAAAGCAGATAACATATTCCTAAAATTAAGACCATTGAAATTGCTATTACTCTTTAAAAAATCACTTTTGAGCTTTGTGCCAATCAATTTCTACCTTCATGTACGGCTTAACTTTCATTTTGCTATCGATGTAGATGTAATTTTGCTTCAAGGTTGGCAGTAGCAATTCTTCGGAGCTACTGCCAGTAATTGACAGTGAGGAAAGTGTTTTGATCAGTACCTTTTATTCTCTTTCGCATGGGGAGTTCCTATAGGTATTAGTATATAATGGTTTGTTCAGTGCTTTAGGACATACCCTGCTGAAGATAGGTGTTCACATGCTTCATGCTTTTACATATCTGCTTTTTCACGTGTGAGTCCATATGTTTCTTGAGAGGATAGGGCTAATTCAAAAATATTCTATGTCTCAAAACATGAAAACGCACGTAATAATTTAAGTTTTGGTGTTTGCTAAACTTCAGTTCTGATTTGAAAGATACATACATTATTTTAGTTCACTTTAAGAAATGAGTAACTATATGTCATATGTACTTGGACCGAGGGTATTGTTCAAACATAGGTTTTATGGTTTTTACTTTGCAACTACAACCATCGTCACTTGCATTTAATGTGTTATTCTTGGCAGCAGACTGATATGGTTAGTTCGTAAAGTTCTTCAATAAATTAGGAAGATATTGTAAAAAAATTGCACATGTTCAACTGTCTCATGCTATTAACGGAACCCTATGGATGTTGTTCTTAACTTGGTGTACTTATAAATTGTTCTTCGAGACCAATCTGTGTGGAGTTTCACTCGATCTGTTGAAACTTCCTATGTTTGCATCTCTATTTGCACTTCGATGGCGATGCAGAGTTGAAGTAGATGTCAACAGAGGAAATGAGGCGAGACTTTTCAAATGCAAAATTCATAATCCAAAAATAAAAAATGCAACCCGGTGCAACGCACGGGCACTTTTACTAGTAAGTTTTAAACAATGGTTGTTTAAGTTGTAATAATAATAGGTTTCGAATTTACCTATATTATTGGTGGTTTATTCATGAGAACTTGAATTGAAAGTTTATAACATTAATGCTAAACGTCTTGAGAAGACTGATGAAACACCACTTAAATGTGGCACTGCTTGGTAATATTAGAACAATCATCTTCATGTAGATGAAGTATCGAAGTCAAATCAGTTGACATAATACATGGTGATGTATATAATCCGACGAGAAAACGAGGGCGCGGTGGATAATTATACTTCATTAATTACCTGAGTAAATATGAAAAGTTAATGTAAATATGAAATATTTGAAAGGTTTAAATAAATTCATAATGAAATATTTGAAAGGTTCAAAAAATTCAGAGCGAAGATAAGAATCATTATGTCAAAAGGTAAAAAGTTCTTCAATCATGAAGAAAATTATCTGAGTTATGATTTTAGCAAAGCGCTTGAATAATTGTAGAATTATTTTACCAATATGCTTTTATTCAATTTGGGGATATGCACTTGAAACAACAACATATACACGCAACAGAGCACCGCCGAAAAGTCTTGCAAGACGACACCATAGTTATGGAGTTAACAATCCAAACAAATATTAATTTGTAGGTTATCGAAAAGAGACAATTGGACATTCCTTCTACAAAAAGTTCAAGGACAAAAAGTTTGTCATAGAGAATGAACACATTTTCAAGGAGTTTTCTCACTGACATAAGTAAGTGGGAGGACAATGAAAGCTTGATAAAAAATATTGAATCTCTGGCAAAAGTTAGCAAGATTAACAAAACGGAAATTGTTCCAAAATGTTATCTACAAAATTGAACCAGAAGTTAGTAAACCAGTTGTAGAAACACTAGTTAAAGCTTGTAACCAGAAGTCAGGAAAAGGTTGACGAACCTCCTGAATGATTTCAAAATGAAATATTCATCTTAGAAGAAGATGAGCCTGCGCACTTTAAGCGATGGCGGCGCTCGGCTAAAAAGAATGGCTTATAGCCATGCACACAGGAATGGAGTTCATATACAATTAAGTTTGGAACTTAAAGGTATAGAGTTCATATACGACAATTAAGTTTGGAACTTAGTTGATGCAGAAGGTAAAAACTAAATGGAATGGATATCATAACTAGCTTCATGAACGGGAAGGGTGTATGAATGATACAACCGGAAAGTTTTGTAGATCATAAGGATACCAGATGGGTGTGCAAACTTCAAAAGTCTTTTTTATGGTTTGAAGTAAGTATCAAGGAGCTGGAATCAACATTTTAATGAAATAGTCAAAGAGTTTGATTTTGTTCAAATGATGAAGAATCTTGTAAAGTCTAGTGGGAGCTATGGCAAGGATGAGGAGGTGGAGAAGCTCGTCGTGCAGCGGATCCAGGAGCTGGAGCAGAGGCACGGAGAGGCACTCAATGCACAGGCCCTGGTTCACGCCGACAAGGTGAAGGAGCTGGAGGAGGAGCGGGACGGGCTGAAAGACCAGGTCCTGAAGCTGTCCAAGGAGAAGGACATGCTCAATAGCGCTCTGGTCGAGATGCAGGGCGCGGCCCTCAGCAGGGCTGGGCAGCTCTCCAAGGCCAACAACTCCATCAAAGACCTCAAGCTGAAGCTGGAGGGTCTCGAGGGGATGCTGTCAGAGGGCAAGGCCTGGGAGGAGACCCTAGCCAAGGACCTGGAGACCGAGAAGCAGCTGCGGAAGAATGAGACCGCCAACCACAAAGACTTTGTGGAGGGTGAGAATCGCTGGATCGGGCGCCTCGAAGGCGTCGCCGGCAGGATCACCACGCAGCTGGGTACCATGGGGATGCCAAATGTGAGGTATACCCCGGAGCGCAACATGAGTCCCAACGCCAAGCTGACCATCTTCTTCGAGGGCGTCCTCGAGGCCCTAGAGCAGCTCCACTCCAATCGGGAGGCCTCCCTAGCCGATGAGGCCTGGAGGCTTTGACGGGGTGCCATGACCAAGGTCCTCACCAAGGTGGCGCACTGGAATCCTGACCTCGACTTCGACGCCGCGCTGGAGAGCTTGTTGGATGATGCGGACATCGCGACACTCAAGGAGCGTATCAAACCCATCATCAGCCGCATCGATGGAATCCAGAGGGTGGAGGGCTAGCGCCGGGATTAGGCACCCCGTTTCTCATTGCCGCTGCAGGTTCATGACCAAGACAATTTCTATCTTTAGTTAGAATCGCGGCAACAACTCATGTAATATAACTCTACAGTACTCTTGTTACAATGCATGTTATTTTCCTGTCTGATCTTCCCTTCTATGTCCGCCCTAAGTTAACCGGGTAGGCTTGCCGGCACGTAAACCCAGGGCGGCATCTTGAGGACAGATCCCCAATAGCATGCCGGGTGTGCTTGCTGCCGAGCGAACCACCTTACCGCTCTCAACGCGGCCGCTCCAACTGTCGAGCTTGACTCGAGTCAGAATCGAGAGCGTTGCCAATTGTGGAAGGCTACCCTGGCGCTCGTGACGCGGCCGCTTGAGCTGTTGAGCGGACTCGAAACAGAGCAAGGGTGTTGCCAATAGCGGTAGGGCCCCTTTGCGTGCAGGTTTTCCATACATGGGACAGGACCTTCGAGGACAATAACCTCATATATAAAAAGGAAATTGCTTAAAGTTTCGCACGACTTAGCTTCTCCGTCGTTGTGCGGGCGTCCACCTCATGTGCAGATGGTGCCACCAAGCTTGGTCATCTTTTTCCTTGGAACGACGGCCACGATGAAGCCGCTGCTTCGATTAGACCAGATTTCCCTAGCTGCGCCATCTCCCCTACCTGGTGCGCCAAAGATGTCGGTGGAAACGACACCTATGGGGTCACTGGGATCCCTTCTACGGTTGGCGGGTGCGAGGTTGTGAAAAGAGCGGGTCTGACAGGAAGCACACGGATCGTTTACCCAAGTTTGGGCCGTGAGGATGCGTAACACCCTAATCCTGCTTTGGTGGATGTATTAGAGTATTCTTGTGTTCTTGAGCTAGCTATGGGGTGTAACTTGCCCAAAAGGTCTGAATCCTCCTCCTGGATGCCTCGGGCCTCCTTTTATAGGCACAAAGGGGTCGCCACAGTGGCACACAGGAGGTGGAAAGGTGTACAGTGGATGAGTCTATCCTCTGGCACCGTCGGACAAACGCATTTAACGCGCTCCCGACGTGTCCCTTTCGCTTTATCGGGGATGGTAAGGAAGCACGTCCCAGCTGTCGCCGCCTCGCCTGGCTTTGACACGCGCCCGAGCTGACGAGGCCTTACGGCACCAAGTTGGCTGGCTGTTGGGCTGGCGCGGCGGTGGAGCCTTCACGAAGGGTCGCATGCCACCATGCAGGTGCTTGCTGAGTCGGTGTAGAGGCCGCCCGTCGCCATGCAGGTGCCTGCCCAGCTGGTTGAGCTAGCTGTTGCTTGGGGATGGAGGTGGAGTCTTGGTAGGGGTGGGCCTGGCAGTGGCCCCACTGATGCCCTCGGCAAGGGTATTGCCGGGGGCCTGACAAGGGTCTTGTCATGGCGTTGCAGTCGTCCCCGGCAAGGCGCTTGCCGGGGGTCTTGTGGATTTCCTCGGCTAGGATCATGCCGAGGGTCGCCGTCTTCTGGTCCTCATCTGATCTCACATGTTTAGGATCTTGACGAAGATCTGCATGCCACCACAGAGGCGCCTCCCGAGTCTTGGTCCTAACGTGGATAGTTGGTGGTGTTGGAACCCGTGGGCTCAATGGTGGCTTGCTCTGCTGGTGTCGCGCAAGTTGCCTCGGCAAGGCTCTTGCCGGGGCTGCGGAGACTGCCTCGGCAAGGATCTTGCCGAGGGAGTCCACCTCGTCCTCTTGCTCTCCTGAGTTTCTGGTCTTGGCGTTGCCTTGGTTGTCTTGTGCTTCGGCTTCTATCCGGCTTCCCTCCTCTGCCCTGCTAAGTGTGGCCGCGACGCGCGGCTCTGACTGCCCGTGCACAAGTAAAGGGGTCAAAAGGAGAGCCCCTACTTTTGTACACCGACACTGGCCAAGTCTTCTACGAATGCCCGAATCATGGGGTAATAATATGTTTAAGTGTTGTTCTGCTGCTTTCACTTGCTGATTTTTTTAATTGTTTGGTTGATGATCTTCCAATTTGATTCATGCAGAAAAGGGAAGATTCATGTGATTTGTATTTGCGGGAAGTTGCTGATGTGGGGGAGTGCAACTACGCTGATTATTTGGTTAGCCGAGGAATCCCAATACCAGCAGGTTGGGGTGTTGGACAAGTAACTGAAGGAACGACAGAAGAGGAAGATGCAGAGCAGAAGGTTAAAGATGCAGTTCTCTGATCATGGTCAAGCAACAGCTGTTGAACGGCCTTGACAGCAATGAGGAGATGAAAGAGCTTGTGAAGATAATGGGCAAAATTGATGTGCTCTGTAGGATGATTGTCTCTTTATTTGCATTGTATGTAGCACTCGTGATGTATTCAGTGGCTATGACATGAGCACTTTGCTGAAACTAGTAATGAATGAAACATGTGTAGCAAGCTGGGCGTAGTGTTGTGAACATCTAATGATTTATATTAACGGAAATCAAGGGGTATCCCCTTTTACTCATAAATAAATAAATAGCAGAGGCCCTTTTGATAATAAATAAATAAATTAGCAGAGGCCCTGTCGGGTCAGCTTTGTTCTCATTCGGAAACATCGAGCAAATTGCAGTCCAACAGCAAACTATGTCATCAAATTCAAGTTTCATAGCCAAATATGAGTACAACTAAACAACAATATCATCATGTTTTAGTCGTCATACAATCATCAAACACATATCAGCATACATAACAAGTGATGTTCTCACAGGAAAATACTAAACAACATGTTCATCAGGTTTCAGCTGTCATAGCAAACACAATTTCAGATAGTAGATAAAAAATGTCTTCTGACAGGCAAATACGACAAAAGCAATGTAATCATCATCCGCACCAGTAGCGTCAACATCTTCACCATGTGTATCAGTCTGAATCGTAACTCCCCACAGTGTCATCTTCTTCTTTGTCCTCAACGTCCTCGAACGTTGGCTTTTTCTTGATCAACTCTTATATGTCCATAGCACGACAGGCAATCTTTTCGCCAGCGTCTTTGACGTGATGGTTCTCAAAGATATTAGGAACATCTATGCTACCTTGTACATCAGGAGCAGTGTAGGCATCATCTTGTTGTGCAACTTCATTAAACGAATTTCTCTGGTCAAACCTGTTGGGGAACGTTGCAGAAAGCAAAAAAAATCATACGTTTCACCAAGATCAATCTATGGAGTCAACTAGCAACGAGAGGAGAGTACATCTACATACCCTGGTAGATCACGAGCGGAAGCGTTCAAGAGAACGGGGATGATGGAGTCGTACTCGCCGTGATCCAAATCACCGATGACCAAGTGCAGAACGGACGGCACCTCCGCGTTCAACACACGTACGGAGCGGATGACATCTCCTCCTTCTTGATCCAGCAAGGGGGAAGGAGAGGTTGATGAAGATCCAGCAGCACGACGGCGTGGTGGTGGATGCAGCAGGGCTTCGCCGAGCTTCAGCGAGAGGGAGAGGTGTAGCAGGGGAGAGGGAGGCGCCAAGACTTCAGGTGTTCCTGCCGTCCCTCCCCCCTTTATATAGGCCCCCTAGGGGGGTGCGCCGGCCCTAGGAGATGGGATCTCCTAGGGGGCGGCGGCCAAGGGGGGTGGAGTACCCCCCCAAGGCAAGTGGAGGCGCCCCCTCCCCTAGGGTTCCCAACCCTAGGCGCATGGGGGGGCCAAGGGGGCGCACCAGCCCACCAGGGGCTGGTTCCCCTCCCCACTTCAGCCCATGGGGCCCTCCGGGATGGGTGGCCCCACCCGGTGGACCCCCGGGACCCTTCCGGTGGTCCAGGTACAATACCGGTGACCCCCGAAACTCTCCTGATGGCCGAAACTGCACTTCCTATATATAATTCTTCACCTCCGGACCATTCCGGAACTCCTCGTGATGTACGGGATCTCATCCGGGACTCCTAACAACTTTCGGGTTACTGCATACTCATATCTCTACAACCCTAGCGTCACCGAACCTTAAGTGTGTAGACCCTACGGGTTCGGGAGACATGTAGACATGACCGAGACAGCTCTCCGGTCAATAACCAACAGCGGGATCTGGATACCCATGTTGGCTCCCACATGCTCCATGATGATTTCATCAGATGAACCACGATGTCGAGGATTCAATCAATCCGTATACAGTTCCCTTTGTCAATCGGTACGTTACTTGCCCGAGACTCGATCGTCAGTATCCCAATACCGCGTTCAGTCTCGTTACCAGCAAGTCACTTTACTCGTACTGTAATGCATGATCCCGTGATCAACCACTTGATCACTTTGAGCTCATTGTGATGATGCATTACCGAGTGGGCCCAAAGATACCTCTCCTTCATACGGAGTGACAAATCCCAGTCTCGATTCGTGCCAACCCAACAGACACTTTCGGAGACACCTATAATGTACCTTTATAGTTACCCGGTTACGTTGTGATGTTTGGTACACCCAAAGTACTCCTACGGTATCCGGGAGTTGCACAATCTCATGGTCTAAGGAAATGACGCTTGACATTCAGAAAAGCTACAGCAAACGAACTACACGATCTTTGAGCTAAGCTTAAGATTGGGTCTTGTCCATCACATCATTCTCCTAATGATGTGATCCCGTTATCAATGACATCCCCATGACCATAGCCAGGAAACCATGACTATCTGTTGATCAACGAGCTAGTCAACTAGAGGCTCACTAGGGACACATTGTGGTCTATGTATTCACACATGTATTACGATTTCCGGATAATACAATTATAGCATGAATAATAGACAATTATCATGAACAAGGAAATATAATAATCATTTTATTATTGCCTCTAGGGCATATTTCCAACAGTCTCCCACTTGCACTAGAGTCAATCATCTAGTTACATTGTGATGAATCGAACACCCATGGAATTCTGGTGTTGATCATGTTTTGCTCTAGGGAGAGGTTTAGTCAACGGATCTGTGACATTCAAGTCCGTATGTACTTTACAAATTTCTATGTCTCCATTTTGAACACTTCCACAAATGGAGTTGAAGCGACGCTTGATATGCCTGGTCTTCCTGTGAAACCTGGGCTCCTTGGCAAGGGCAATAGCTCCAGTGTTGTCACGGAAGAGAGTCATCGGCCCCGACGCATTGGGTATGACTCCTAGGTCGGTAATGAACTCCTTCACCCAGACTGCTTCGTGTGCTGCCTCCGAGGCTGCCATGTACTCTGCTTCACATGTAGATCCCGCCACAACGCTTTGCTTGCAACTGCACTAGCTTACTGCCCCACCATTCAAAATATACACGTATCCGGTTTGTGACTTAGAGTCATCCAGATCCGTGTCAAAGCTAGCGTCGACGTAACCCTTTACGACGAGCTCTTCGTCACCTCCATAAACGAGAAACATGTCCTTAGTCCTTTTCAGGTACTTCAGGATATTCTTGACCGTTGTCCGGTGTTCCTTGCCAGGATTGCTTTGGTACCTTCCTACCAAACTTACGGCAAGGTTTACATCAGGTCTGGTACACAGCATGGCATACATAATAGACCCTATGGCTGAGGCATAGGGGATGACACTCATCTCTTCTATATCTTCTGTCGTGGTCGGACATTGAGCTGAGCTCAATTTCACACCTTGCAACATAGGCAAGAACCCCTTCTTAGACTGATCCATATTGAACTTCTTCAATATCTTATCAAGGTATGTGCTTTGTGAAAGACCTATGAGGCATCTTGATCTATCTCTATAGATCTTGATGCCTAATATATAAGCAGCTTCTCCAAGGTCCTTCATTGAAAAACTCTTATTCAAGTAGGCCTTAATGCTGTCCAAAAGTTCTATATCATTTCCCATCAAAAGTATGTCATCTACATATAATATGAGAAATGCTACAGAGCTCCCACTCACTTTCTTGTAAACGCAGGCTTCTCCATAAGTCTGCATAAACCCAAACGCCTTGATCATCTCATCAAAGCGAATGTTCCAACTCCGAGATGCTTGCACCAGCCCATAAATCGAGCGTTGGAGCTTGCACACCTTGTCAGCATTCTTAGGATCGACAAAACCTTCCGGCTGCATCATATACAATTCTTCCTTAAGGAAACCATTAAGGAATGCCATTTTGATGTCCATTTGCCATATCTCATAATCATAGAATGCGGCAATTGCTAACATGATTCGGACGGACTTCAGCTTCGCTACGGGTGAGAAAGTCTCATCGTAGTCAACCCCTTGAACTTGTCGATAACCCTTAGCGACAAGCCGAGCTTTATAGATGGTCACATTACCATCCGCGTCTGTCTTCTTCTTAAAGATCCATTTATTTTCTATGGCTCGCCGATCAACGGGCAAGTCAGTCAAAGTCCATACTTCGTTTTCATACATGGATCTTATCTCGAATTTCATGGCTTCCAGCCATTTGTCGGAATCTGGGCCCGCCATCGCTTCTTCATAGTTCGAAGGTTCACCGTTGTCTAACAACATGATTTCCAAGACAGGGTTACCGTACCACTCTGGTGCGGAACGTGTCCTTGTGGACCTACGAAGTTCAGTAGGAGCTTGATCCGAAGTATCTTGATCATCATCATTAACTTCCTCTCTAATCGGTGCAGGCACCACAGGAACATTTTCCTGAGCTGCACTACTCTCTGCTTCAAGAGGCAATACTTCATCAAGCTCTACTTTCCTCCCACTTACTTCTTTCGAGAGAAACTCCTTCTCTAGAAAGGATCCATTCTTGGCAACGAAGATCTTGCCTTCGGATCTGAGGTAGAAGGTATACCCAATGGTTCCCTTAGGGTATCCTATGAAGACGCATTTTTCCGACTTGGGTTCGAGCTTTTCAGGTTGAAGTTTCTTGACATAAGCATCGCATCCCCAAACTTTTAGAAACGACAGCTTAGGTTTCTTCCCAAACCATAATTCATACGGTGTCGTTTCAACGAATTTCGACGGAGCCCTATTTAAAGTGAATGCGGCAGTCTCTAAAGCATAGCCCCAAAATGATAGCGGTAAATCGGTAAGAGACATCATAGATCGCACCATATCTAATAGAGTACGATTACGACGTTCAGACACACCATTACCCTGAGGTGTTCCAGGCGGCGTGAGTTGTGAAACTATTCCACATTTTCTTAAGTGTGTGCCAAATTCGTGACTCAAGTATTCTCCCCCATGATCTGATCGCAAGAACTTGATTTTCCTGTCACGTTGATTCTCAACCTCACTCTGAAATTCCTTGAACTTTTCAAAGGTCTCAGACTTGTGTTTCATTAAATAGACATACCCATATCTAGTCAAGTCATCAGTGAGGGTGAGAACATAACGATAGCCACCGCGAGCCTCAACACTCATTGGACCGCACACATCAGTATGTATGATTTCCAATAAGTTGGTTGCTCGCTCCATTGTTCCTAAGATCGGAGTCTTGGTCATTTTACCCATGAGGCATGGTTCGCACGTGTCAAATGATTCGTAATCAAGAGACTCTAAAAGTCCATCTGCATGGAGCTTCTTCATGCGTTTGACACCTATGTGACCAAGGCGGTAGTGCCACAAGTATGTGGGACTATCATTATCAACCTTACATCTTTTGGTATTCACACTATGAATATGTGTAGCATTACGCTCGAGATTCATTAAGAATAAACCATTCACCATCGGAGCATGACCATAAAACATATCTCTCGTATAAATAGAACAACCATTACTCTTGGATTTAAATGAGTAGCCATCTCGAATTAAACGAGATCCTGATACAATGTTCATGCTCAAAGCTGGCACTAAATAACAATTATTGAGGTTTAAAACTAATCCGGTAGGTCAATGTAGAGGTAGCGTGCCGACGGCGATCACATCGACCTTGGAACCATTCCCGACGCGCATCATCACCTCGTCCTTCGCCAGTCTTCACTTATTCTGCAGCTCCTGCTTTGAGTTACAAATGTGAGCAACCGCACCGGTATCAAATACCCAGGAGCTACTACGAGTACTGGTAAGGTACACATCAATTACATGTATATCACATATACCTTTCGTGATGCCGGCCTTCTTGTCCGCTAAGTATTTGGGGCAGTTCCGCTTCCAGTGACCACTTCCCTTGCAATAAAAACACTCAGTCTCGGGCTTGGGTCCATTCTTTGGCTTCTTCCCGGCAGCTTGCTTACCGGGCGCGGCAACTCCCTTGCCGTCCTTCTTGAAGTTCTTCTTACCCTTGCCTTTCTTGAACTTAGTGGTTTTATTCACCATCAACACTTGATGTTCCTTTTTGACTTCTACCTCTGCTGATTTCAGCATTGCAAATGTTGGAAATATGCCCTAGAGGCAATAATAAAAGTATTATTATTATATTTCTTTGTTCATGATAATTGTATTTATTCATGCTATAACTGTATTATCCGGAAATCGTAATACACGTGTGAATACATAGACCATAATATGTCCCTAGTAAGCCTCTAGTTGACTAGCTCGTTGATCAACAGATAGTCATGGTTTCCTGGCTATGGACATTGGATGTCATTGATAACGGGATCACATCATTAGGAGAATGATGTGGTGGACAAGACCCAATCCTAAGCATAGCACAAAGATCGTGTAGTTCGTTTGCTAGAGCTTTTCCAATGTCAAGTATCTTTTCCTTTGACCATGAGATCGTGTAACTCCCGGATACCGTAGGAGTGCTTTGGGTGTACCAAACGTCACAACGTAACTGGGTGACTATAAAGGTGCACTACAGGTATCTCCGAAAGTGTCTGTTGGGTTGACACGGATCGAGACTGGGATTTGTCACTCCATATAACGGAGAGGTATCAGTGGGCCCACTCGGTAATGCATCATCATTATGAGCTCAAGGTGACCAAGTGGTTGATCACGGGATCATGCATTGCGGTACGAGTAAAGTGACTTGCCGGTAACGAGACTGAACAAGGTATTGGGATACCGACGATCGAATCTCGGGCAAGTAACATACCGATTGACAAAGGGAATTGCATACGGGGTTGCTTAAATCCTCGACATCGTGGTTCATCCGATGAGATCATCGTGGAGTATGTGGGAGCCAACATGGGTATCCAGATCCCGCTGTTGGTTATTGACCGGAGAGTCGTCTCGGTCATGTCTGCATATCTCCCGAACCCGTAGGGTCTACACACTTAAGGTTCGGTTACGCTAGGGTTGTAGGGATATGTATATGCAGTAACCCGAATGTTGTTCGGAGTCCCGGATGAGATCCCGGACGTCACGAGGAGTTCCGAAATGGTCCGGAGGTAAAGATTTATATATGGGAAGTCCTGTTTCAGGCATCGGGACAAGTTTCGGGGTTATCGGTATTGTACCGGGACCACCGGAAGGGTCCCGGGGGCCCACCAGGTGGGGCCACCTGTCCCGGGGGGCCACATGGGCTCTAGGGGGTGCCCCTTGGCCTACATGGGCCAAGGGCACCAGCCCCAAAGAGGCCCATGCTCCTAGGGTTACAAGGGGATAGAGTCCTAGGAGGGGAAGGCACCTCCTAGGTGCCTTGGGGGGGAGGGAAACCCCCCTTGGCCGCCGCCCCACCCTAGGAGATTGGATCTCCTAGGGCCGGCGCCCCCCCCTTGGCCCTCCTATATATAGTGAGGGAAGGAGGGCTTTTCTCCCATGCCTTTGGTTGCCTCCTTCTCCCTCTCCAACACTTCCTCCTCCTCCATAGCGCTTGGCGAAGCCCTGACGGAGTACTGCAGCTCCATCATCACCACGCCGTCGTGCTGCTGCTGGTGCCATCTCCCTCAACCTCTCCTCTCCCCTTGCTGGATCAAGAAGGAGGAGACCTGGCTGTTCTGTACGTGTGTTGAATGCGGAGGCATCGTCCGTTCGGTGCTAAGATCTTCGGTGATTCGAATCACGTCGAGTACGACTACCTCATCCCCGTTCTTTGAACGCTTCCGCTTGCGATCTACAAGGTACGTAGATGCATCTAATCACTCGTTGCTAGATGAACTCCTAGATGGATCTTGGTGAAACCGTAGGAAAATTTTTGTTTTCTGCTACGTTCCCCAATAGTGGCATCATGAGCTAGGTCTATGCGAAGTTCTCTTGCACGAGTAGAACACAATTTGTTGTGGGCGTAGATGTTGTCAACTTTCTTGCCGCTACTAGTCTTATCTTGCTTCAACGGTATTGTGGGATGAAGCGGCCCGGACCAACCTTACACGTACGCTTACGTGAGACCGGTTCCACCGACTAACATGCACAAGATGCATAAGGTGGCTGGCGGGTGTCTGTCTCTCCTACTTTAGTTGGAGCGGATTCGATGAACAGGGTCCTTATGAAGGGTAAATAGAAGTTGACAAATCACGTTGTGGCTTTCACGTAGGTAAGTAAACGTTCTTGTTAGAACCCTACTTCAGCCACGTAAAACCTGCAACAACAATTAGAGGACGTCTAACTTGTTTTTGGAGCAAGTGCTTTGTGATATGATATGGCCAAAGTTGTGATGAATGATGAATGATCTATATGTGATGTATGAGATGTTCATGCTATTGTAATAGGAATCACAACTTACATGTCGATGAGTATGACGGTGACAGGATGATCATGGAGCCCCAAGATGGAGATCAAAGGAGCTATGTGATATTGGCCATATCATGTCACTATTATTATTTGATTGCATGTGATGTTTATCATGTTTTGCATCTTGTTTGCTTAGAACGACGGTAGTAAATAAGATGATCCCTCATAATAATTTCAAGAAAGTGTTCCCCCTAACTGTGCACCGTTGCTACAGTTCGTCGTTTCGAAGCACCACGTGATGATCGGGTGTGATAGATCCTTACGTTCACATACAACGGATGTAAGACAGATCTACACACGCAATACACTTAGGTTGACTTGACGAGCCTAGCATGTGCATAGACATGGCCTCGGAACACAGAAGACCGAAAGGTCGAGCATGAGTCGTATAGAAGATACGATCAACATGAAGATGTTCACCGACGTTGACTAGTCCGTCTCACGTGATGATCGGACACGGCCTAGCCAACTCGGATCATGTTATACTTAGATGACTAGAAGAGGGATGTCTATCTAAGTGGGAGTTCATTATAATTTGATTAGATGAACTTAATTATCATGAACTTAGTCTAAAATATTTACAATATGTCTTGTAGATCAAATGGCCAACGTAGTCCTCAACTTCAACGCGTTCCTAGAGAAAACCAAGCTGAAAGACGATGGCAGCAACTATACGGACTGGGTCCGGAACCTGAGGATCATCCTCATAGCTGCCAAGAAAGATTATGTCCTACAAGCACCGCTAGGTGATCCACCCGTCCCACAGAACCAAGATGTTATGAACGCTTGGCAGACACGTGCCGATGACTACTCCCTCGTTAAGTGCGGCATGCTTTACAGCCTAGAGCCGGGGCTCCAAAAGCGTTTTGAGAGACATGGAGCATATGAGATGTTCGAAGAGCTGAAAATGGTTTTCCAAGCTCATGCCCGGGTCGAGAGATATGAAGTCTCCGACAAATTCTTCAGCTGTAAGATGGAGGAAAATAGTTCTGTCAGTGAGCACATACTCACTATGTCTGGGTTACATAACCGCTTGACTCAGCTGGGAGTTAATCTCCCGGATGATGCAGTCATTGACAAAATCCTCCAGTCGCTTCCACCAAGCTACAAGAGCTTTGTGATGAACTTCAATATGCAGGGGATGGAAAAGACCATTCCTGAAGTATTTGCAATGCTGAAATCAGCAGAGGTAGAAGTCAAGAAGGAACATCAAGTGTTGATGGTCAATAAAACCACTAAGTTCAAGAAGGGCAAGGGTAAAAAGAACTTTGAGAAGGACGGCAAGGAAGTTGCCGTGCCCGGCAAGCAAGCTGCTGGGAAGAAGAAGTCAAAGTATGGACCCAAGCCTGAGACGGAGTGCTTTTATTGCAAAGGGAAGGGTCACTGGAAGCGGAACTGCTCCAAATACTTAGCGGACAAGAAGGCCGGCAAAACAAAAGGTATATGTGATATACATGTAATTGATGTGTACCTTACCAGTACTCGTAGTAACTCCTGGGTATTTGATACCGGTGCCGTTGCTCATATTTGTAACTCACAGCAGGAGCTGCAGAATAAACAGAGACTGGCGAAGGACGAGGTGACGATGCGCGTCGGGAATGGTTCCAAGGTCGATGTGATCGCCGTCGGCACGCTACCTCTACATTTACCTACGGGATTAGTTATAAACCTCAATAATTGTTATTTAGTGCCAAGTTTGAGCATGAACATTGTATCAGGATCTCGTTTAATGCGAGATGGCTACTCATTTAAATCTGAGAATAATGGTTGTTCTATTTATATGAGAGATATGTTTTATGGTCATGCTCCGATGGTCAATGGTTTATTCTTAATGAATCTCGAACGTAATATTACACATATTCATAGTGTGAATACCAAAAGATGTAAAGTTGATAACAATAGTCCCACATACTTTTGGCACTGCCGCCTTGGTCACATAGGTGTCAAACGCATGAAGAAGCTCCATGCAGATGGACTTTTAGAGTCTCTTGATTATGAATCATTTGACACGTGCGAACCATGCCTCATGGGTAAAATGACCAAGACTCCGTTCTCAGGAACAATGGAGCGAGCAACCAGCTTATTGGAAATCATACATACTGATGTGTGCGGTCCAATGAGTGTTGAGGCTCGCGGTGGCTATCGTTATGTTCTCACCCTCACTGATGACTTAAGCAGATATGCGTATGTCTACTTAATGAAACACAAGTCTGAAACCTTTGAAAAGTTCAAGGAATTTCAGAGTGAAGTTGAGAATCAACGTGACAGGAAAATCAAGTTTCTACGATCAGATCGTGGAGGAGAATACTTGAGTCACGAATTTGGCACACACTTAAGAAAATGCGGAATAGTTTCACAACTCACGCCGCCTGGAACACCTCAGCGTAATGGTGTGTCTGAACGTCGTAATCG
Source organism: Triticum urartu (assembly GCF_056163025.1). NCBI lineage: Eukaryota > Viridiplantae > Streptophyta > Magnoliopsida > Poales > Poaceae > Triticum > Triticum urartu. Next base: position 192,956,032 of record NC_141874.1, on the reverse strand, counting down.
CACTCTATTATATATGGTGCGATCTATGATGTCTCTTGCCGATTTACCACTATCTTTTTGGGGCTATGCTTTAGAGACTGCCGCATTCACTTTAAATAGGGCACCGTCGAAATCCGTTGAGACGACACCGTTTGAATTATGGTTTGGGAAGAAACCTAAGCTGTCGTTTCTAAAAGTTTGGGGATGCGATGCTTATGTCAGGAAACTTCAACCTGAAAAGCTCGAACCCAAATCAGAAAAATGCGTCTTCATAGGATACCCTAAAGAAACCATTGGGTATATCTTCTACCTCAGATCCGAAGGCAAGATCTTTGTTGCCAAGAATGGATCCTTTCTAGAGAAAGAGTTTCTCTCGAAAGAAGTAAGTGGGAGGAAAGTAGAACTTGATGAAGTATTACCTCTTGAATCGGAAAATGGCGCAACTCAAGAAAATGTTCCTGAGGCGCCTGCACCGACTAGAGAGGAAGTTATTGATGATGATCAAGATACTTCTGATCAAGCTCCTACTGAAATTCGAAGGTCCACAAGGACACGTTCCGCACCAGAGTGGTACGGCAACCCTGTCTTGGAAATCATGTTGTTAGACAACGGTGAACCTTCGAACTATGAAGAAGCAATGGCGGGCCCGGATTCCGACAAATGTCTAGAAGCCATGAAGTCCGAGATAGGATCCATGTATGAAAACGAAGTATGGACTTTGACTGACTTGCCCGTTGAATGGCGAGCCATAGAAAATAAATGGATCTTCAAGAAGAAGACAGACACGGATGGTAATGTGACCATCTATAAAGCTCGGCTTGTCGCTAAGGGTTATCGACAAGTTCAAGGAATTGACTACGATGAGACTTTCTCACCGGTAGCGAAGCTAAAGTCCGTCTGAATCATGTTAGCAATTGCCGCATTCTACGATTATGAGATATGGCAAATGGACGTCAAAACGGCATTCCTTAATGGTTTCCTTGAGGAAGAGTTGTATATGATGCAGCCGGAAGGTTTTGTCGATCCTAAGAATGCTGACAAGGTGTGCAAGCTCCAACGCTCGATTTATGGGCTGGTGCAAGCATCTCGGAGTTGGAACATTCGCTTTGATGAGATGATCAAAGCGTTTGGGTTTACGCAGACTTATGGAGAAGCCTGCGTTTACAAGAAAGTGAGTGGGAGCTCTGTAGCATTTCTCATACTATATGTAGATGACATACTTTTGATGGGAAGTGATATAGAACTCTTGGACAGCATCATGGCCTACTTGAATAAAAGTTTTTCAATGAAGGACCTTGGAGAAGCTGCTTATATATTAGGCATCAAGATCTATAGAGATAGATCAAGACGCCTCATAGGTCTTTCACAAAGCACATACCTTGATAAGATTTTGAAGAAGTTCAAAATGGATCAGTCCAAGAAAGGGTTCTTGCCTGTTTTGCAAGGTGTGAGATTGAGCTCGGCTCAATGCCCGACCACGGCAAAAGATAAAGAAGAGATGAGTGTCATCCCCTATGCTTCAGCCATAGGATCTATTATGTATGCCATGCTGTGTACCAGACCTGATGTAAACCTTGCTGTAAGTTTGGTAGGAAGGTACCAAAGTAATCCCGGCAAGGAACACTGGACAGCGGTCAGGAATATCCTGAAGTGCCTGAAAAGGACAAAGGACATGTTTCTCGTTTATGGAGGTGACGAAGAGCTCGTCGTAAAGGGTTACGTCGACGCTAGCTTCGACACAGATCTGTATGACTCTAAGTCACAAACCGGATACATGTATATGTTGAATGGTGGAGCAGTGAGCTGGTGCAGCTGCAAGCAGAGCGTCGTGGCGGGATCTACATGTGAAGCGGAGTACATGGCAGCCTCGGAGGCAGCACATGAAGCAATATGGGTGAAGGAGTTCATCACCGACCTAGGAGTCATACCCAATGCATCGGGGCCAATCATACTCTTTTGTGACAACACTGGGGCTGTTGCACTTGCCAAGGAGCCCAGGTTTCACAAGAAGACAAGGCACATCAAGCGTCGCTTCAACTCCATTCGTGAAAATGTTCAAAATGGAGACATAGAGATTTGTAAAGTACATACGGACCTGAATATAGCAGATCCATTGACTAAACCTCTCCCTAGGGCAAAACATGATCAACACCAGAATTCCATGGGTGTTCGATTCATCACAATGTAACTAGATTATTGACTCTAGTGCAAGTGGGAGACTGTTGGAAATATGCCCTAGAGGCAATAATAAAAGTATTATTATTATATTTCTTTGTTCATGATAATTGTCTTTATTCATGCTATAACTGTATTATCCTGAAATCGTAATACGCGTGTGAATATATAGACCATAATATGTCCCTAGTAAGCCTCTAGTTGACTAGCTCGTTGATCAACAGATAGTCATGGTTTCCTGGCTATGGACATTGGATGTCATTGATAACGGGATCACATCATTAGGAGAATGATGTGATGGACAAGACCCAATCCTAAGCATAGCACAAAGATCGTGTAGTTCGTTTGCTAGAGCTTTTCCAATGTCAAGTATCTTTTCCTTTGACCATTAGATCGTGTAACTCCCGGATACCGTAGGAGTGCTTTGGGTGTACCAAACGTCACAATGTAACTGGGTGACTATAAAGGTGCACTACAGGTATCTCCGAAAGTGTCTGTTGGGTTGACACGAATCGAGACTGGGATTTGTCACTCCATATAACGGAGAGGTATCACTGGGCCCACTCGGTAATGCATCATCATTATGAGCTCAAGGTGACCAAGTGGTTGATCACGGGATCATGCATTGCGGTACGAGTAAAGTGACTTGCCGGTAACGAGACTGAACAAGGTATTGGGATACCGACGATCGAATCTCGGGCAAGTAACATACCGATTGACAAAGGGAATTGCATACGGGGTTGCTTAAATCCTCGACATCGTGGTTCATCCGATGAGATCATCGTGGAGTATGTGGGAGCCAATATGAGTATCCAGATCCCGCTGTTGGTTATTGACCGGAGAGTCGTCTCGGTCATGTCTTCATATCTCCCGAACCCGTAGGGTCTACACACTTAAGGTTCGGTGACGCTAGGGTTGTAGGGATATGTATATGCAGTAACCCGAATGTTGTTCGGGGTCCCGGATGAGATCCTGGACGTCACGAGGAGTTCCGGAATGGTCCGGAGGTAAAGATTTATATATGGGAAGTCCTGTTTCGGGCATCGGGACAAGTTTCGGGGTTATCGGTATTGTACCGGGACCACCGGAAGGGTCCCGGGGGCCCACCAGGTGGGGCCACCTGTCCCGGGGGGCCACATGGGCTCTAGGGGGTGCGCCTTGGCCTACATGGGCCAAGGGCACCAGCCCCAAAGAGGCCCATGCGCCTAGGGTTACAAGGGGATAGAGTCCTAGGAGGGGAAGGCACCTCCTAGGTGCCTTGGGGGGGAGGGAAACCCCCCTTGGCCGCCGCCCCACCCAAGGAGATTGGATCTCCTAGGGCCGCCCCCCCCCCTTGGCCCTCCTATATATAGTGAGGGAAGGAGGGCTTTTCTCCCACGCCTTTGGTTGCCTCCTTCTCCCTCTCCAACTCTTCCTCCTCCTCCATAGCGCTTGGCGAAGCCCTGACGGAGTACTGCAGCTCCATCATCACCACGCCGTCGTGCTGCTGCTGGTTCCATCTCCCTCAACCTCTCCTCTCCCCTTGCTGGATCAAGAAGGAGGAGACGTGGCTGTTCTGTACGTGTGTTGAACGCGGAGGCATCGTCCGTTCGGTGCTAAGATCTTCGGTGATTCGAATCACGTCGAGTACGACTACCTCATCCCCGTTCTTTGAACGCTTCCGCTTGCGATCTACAAGGTACGTAGATGCATCTAATCACTCGTTGCTAGATGAACTCCTAGATGGATCTTGGTGAAACCGTAGGAAATTTTTTGTTTTCTGCTACGTTCCCCAACAGCAAATACTTCAGGAATGGTCTTTTCCATCCCCTGCATATTGAAGTTCATCACAAAGCTCTTGTAGCTCGGTGGAAGCGACTGAAGGATTCTGTCAATGACCGCGTCATCCGGGAGATTAACTCCCAGCTGAGTCAAGCGGTTATGCAACCCAGACATTCTGAGTATGTGCTCACTAACAGAACTATTTTCCTCCATCTTACAGCTGAAGAACTTGTCGGAGACTTCATATCTCTCGACCCGGGCATGAGCTTGGAAAACCATTTTCAGCTCTTCGAACATCTCATATGCTCTGTGTCGCTCAAAATGCTTTTGGAGCCCCGGTTCTAAGCTGTAAAGCATGCCGCACTGAACGAGGGAGTAGTCATCAGCACGTGTCTGCCAAGTGTTCATAACGTCTTGTTCTGCAGGGAAAGCAGGTGCTTCACCTAGCGGTGCTCGTAGGACATAATCTTTCTTGGCAGCTATGAGGATGATCCTCAGATTCCGGACCCAGTCCGTATAGTTGTTGCCATCGTCTTTCAGCTTGGTTTTCTCTAGGAACGCGTTGAAGTTGAGGACAATGTTGGCCATTTGATCTACAAGACATATTGTAAAGATTTTAGACTAAGTTCATGATAATTAAGTTCATCTAATCAAATTATTCAATGAACTCCCACTTAGATAGACATCCCTCCAGTCATCTAAGTATAACATGATCCGAGTTAACTAGGCCGTGTCCGATCATCACGTGAGACGGACTAGTCAACATCGGTGAACATCTTCATGTTGATCGTATCTTCTATACGACTCATGCTCGACCTTTCGGTCTTCTGTGTTCCGAGGCCATGTCTGTACATGCTAGGCTCGTCAAGTCAACCTAAGTGTTTGCATGTGTAAATTTTTCTTACACCCGTTGTATGTGAACGTTGGAATCTATCACACCCGATCATCACGTGGTGCTTCGAAACAACGAACTGTCGCAACGGCGCACAGTTAGGGGGAACACTTTCTTGAAATTATTATGAGGGATCATCTTATTTACTACCGTCGTTCTAAGTAAACAAGATTCAAAAACATGATAAACATCACATGCAATCAAATAATAGTGACATGATATGGCCAATATCATATAGCTCCTTTGATCTCCATCTTGGGGCTCCATGATCATCTTGTCACTGGCATGACACCATGATCTCCATCATCATGATCTCCATCATCATGTCTCCATGAAGTTGCTCGCCAACTATTACTTCTACTACTATGGCTAACACGTTTAGCAATAAAGTAAAGTAATTTACATGGCGTTTCTCAATGACACGCAGGTCATACAAAAATAAAGACAACTCCTATGGCTCCTGCCGGTTGTCATACTCATCGACATGCAAGTCGTGATTCCTATTACAAGAACATGATCTCATACATCACATATATATCATTCATCATTCATCACAACTTTGGCCATATCACATCACATGACACTTGCTGCAAAAAAACAAGTTAGACGTCCTCTAATTGTTGTTGCAAGTTTTACGTGGCTGCAATAGGGTTCTAGCAAGAACATTTTCTTACCTACGCCAAAACCACAACGTGAATTGCCAATTTCTATTTACCCTTCATAAGGACCCTCTTCATCGAATCCGATCCGACTAAAGTGGGAGAGACAGACACCCGCCAGCCACCTTATGCAACTAGTGCATGTCAGTCAGTGGAACCGGTCTCACGTAAGCATACGTGTAAGGTTGGTCCGGGCCGCTTCATCCCACGATGCCGCCGAATCAAGATAAGACTAGTAATGGCAAGCAAATTGACAATATCGACGCCCACAACTACTTTGTGTTCTACTCGTGCATAGTAACTACGCATAGACCTAACTCTGATACCATTGTTGGGAACGTTGCAGAAAGCAAAAAAAATTCCTACGTTTCACCAAGATCAATCTATGGAGTCAACTAGCAACGAGAGGAGAGTGCATCTACATACCCTGGTAGATCGCGAGCGGAAGCGTTCAAGAGAACGGGGATGATGGAGTCGTACTCGCCGTGATCTAAATCACCGATGACCAAGTGCAGAACAGACAACACCTCCGCGTTCAACACACGTACGGAGCGGATGACGTCTCCTCCTTCTTGATCCAGCAAGGGGGAAGGAGAGGTTGATGAAGATCCAGCAGCACAACGGCGTGGTGGTGGATGCAGCAGTGATCGCAGCAGGGCTTCGCCGAGCTTCTGCGAGAGGGAGAGGTGTAGCAGGGGAGAGGGAGGCGCCAAGACTTCAGGTGTCCCTGCCCTCCCTCCCCCCTTTATATAGGCCCCCTAGGAGGGTGCGCCGGCCCTAGGAGATGGGATCTCCTAGGGGGCGGCGGCCAAGGGGGGTGGAGTACCCCCCAAGGCAAGTGGAGGCGCCCCCTCCCCTAGGGTTCCCAACCCTAGGCGCATGGGGGGCGCACCAGCCCACCATGGGCTGGTTCCCCTCCCCACTTCAGCCCATGGGGCCCTCCGGGATGGGTGGCCCCACCCGGTGGACCCCCGGGACCCTTCCGGTGGTCCCGGTACAATACCGGTGACCCCCGAAACTCTCCCGATGGCCGAAACTGCACTTCCTATATATAATTCTTCACCTCCGGACCATTCCGGAACTCCTCGTGACGTCCGGGATCTCATCCAGGACTCCGAACAACTTTAGGGTTACTGCATACTCATATCTCTACAACCCTAGCGTCACCGAACCTTAAGTGTGTAGACCCTACGGGTTCGGGAGACATGTAGACATGACCGAGACAGCTCTCCGGTCAATAACCAACAGCGGGATCTGGATACCCATGTTGGCTCCCACATGCTCCATGATGATTTCATCGGATGAACCACAATGTCGAGGATTCAATCAATCCGTATACAGTTCCCTTTGTCAATCGGTACGTTACTTGCCCGAGACTCGATCGTCGGTATCCCAATACCTCGTTCAGTCTCGTTACCAGCAAGTCACTTTACTTGTACCGTAATGCATGATCCCGTGATCAACCACTTGATCACTTTGAGCTCATTGTGATGATGCATTACCGAGTGGGCCCAGAGATACCTCTCCGTCATACGGAGTGACAAATCCCAGTCTCGATTCGTGCCAACCCAACAGACACTTTCGGAGACACCTATAATGTACCTTTATAGTCACCCAGTTACGTTGTGATGTTTGGTACACCCAAAGTACTCCTACGGTATTCGGGAATTGCACAATCTCATGGTCTAAGGAAATGACGCTTGACATTCAAAAAAGCTACAGCAAACGAACTACACGATCTTTGAGCTAAGCTTAGGATTGGGTCTTGTCCATCACATCATTCTCCTAATGATGTGATCCCGTTATCAATGACATCCCCATGTCCATAGCCAGGAAACCATGACTATCTGTTGATCAACGAGCTAGTCAACTAGAGGCTCACTAGGGACACATTGTGGTCTATATATTCACACATGTATTACGATTTCCGGATAATACAATTATAGCATGAATAATAGACAATTATCATGAACAAGGAAATATAATAATCATTTTATTATTGCCTCTAGGGCATAGTTCCAACAAAACCTTTGCAATACTCTCCAGTCATCGCTACGTGCAAATGTGTCTTCCAAGAAAAATATCTGTGTTGCTTGATTTGCCAAAATAAAAGGCTCGTTAGTCTGGTACGCCGCCTTGACATTGACGGATTTGAAATAATCATCAGCTCTAGGTTTTGCGATCCAGGAAAACAGGTTATACCAACGACAGCACAACAGAACCACACACCGATGATCCTCGAAACTGAAGATATACTGCAATTGAACAATGTCTATTATGTTAGCATACATTTCAGTTGTCTCTTTGTCATTCGTATCCGTGCTAATGATGGCACTATTTTGTGTCTTCCTGCCTTCGTCTCATGCAAGGGTGTTGTAGCGCACATCTCGAACAACGCAAGATTCATAATGTCTTACCCGAGTATCAGGACCCATTGCTACTGAGTAAAGGGCATCATCAACTACCTGCCCATCCTCCCGCATCTTCTTAACCTATGGTTAGAAAATAGACAAGCTGATAATCTTATGCACTCAATATATTAAAAAAACTGACAGTGCAATTTAAAAGCTTACATGGCTCTTGAACCATTTCGCAAATCCTGTCATAACCAGTTTGTCAATGTTTCTTGGATTTTGTGGCAGTAACTCCTTTTTGTAGATGCTGCACAACATAGTGATCACGTCAAACATCTAAATATATAAGAATGTGTTGCAAGTTTAGTAGATTACGATGTATAAGCTGCAGTACTTAGCACTTACTTGATATAAGGTAGTATCTCGGGACAGTTATTCAACACATACCAAACCATTTTGTCCAAATCTTTAGGTTTGTCATCTTGTCGACTCTTCCCTGCAACTCGAACAGAATAATCGAAAACATTGAGCCCGGGATTGTCTTCATCCACCTCTTTGGTAAGTTGTTCGGCTGTTTCAATGTATTTTGAGCAGAATGTCAATGCTTCTGTAGCAATGTAGGCCTATGCAATGGAACCCTCAGGTCTAAATATGTTCCTAACATAGCCCTTGAAAGTGCCTAGCCGCCTTTCAATAGGGTACATCCAGCCATACTGTACTGGACCTCTAAGTAGTGCCTCATCAGGTAGATGAACAGCCAAATGCACCATCACATCAAAGAAGGCTGGAGGATATATCTTCTCAAGGTCGCATAGGATAGTTGGTATCTTGTCTCTAAGACGCTCCAAAGCATCTATCCTGATATTTCTACTGCAGAGTTCCCTGAAGAATTGTCCCAACTCTGCAACTGCTCTGTATAAGTCAGGGCGGCCCAATCCTCTAAGGATAACATGTAAGACCCTTTGAAGTAGGACGTGGCAGTCATGTGTTTTCAACCCTTGTACCTTGTTTCCATCTGCACTGACTCTCCTTTCAGGGTTGGAAGCAAATCCATGTGGGAATCTCACATGTGACAGGACCTCGCAGATTTCTTTTCTTTTTACCTTGTCCAAGACGTACACAACTGGTGCCATATCCCGTGGTTTACCTTCATCTTGCACCTGCAAATCCTGTCTGATACCTAGGTGTGTCAAATCAATCCTAGATTTTAAGGTATCTTTCGTCTTGCCTTCAATATTAAGAAGTGTGTCGATAATGCTGTCACATATATTTTTCTCGATGTGCATCACATCAAGATTATGCCGCATATCCAAATCTTTCCAATACTCCAAGTCCCACAAAGTGGACCTGCGGGTAAACAATAATCTCTCTTCTTCCATGCCACGCTTCCTTTTCCCACTACCATTACCAGGATGGTTTCTTGGTGTAATATGCCTGACCTTCTCTAATTCCACTTGCCACTCATCGGCGGTGAGCCTCTGTAACGCCCTCGATGCGGCTATATCTCCCACGTGTCGAAGCACGACTTAGAGGCATCACCGCATTGAAAGCAATGTCGCAAGTGAGGTAATCTTCGCAAACAACCCATGTAATACAATAGGAGAAAAGAGACATAGTTGGCTTACAATCGCCACTTCACACAATTACATGAATAAAGCATTACATCAACCAGATACAAACAAGGTCCGACTATGGAACCAAAATAAAAGAAGACTACCCCAAAAACTACACAGATCCCCGATCGACCCCAACTGGGCTCCACTACAGATCAACTAGAACAAAACAACACCAAAGGACAAGATCTTCATTGAGCTCCTCCTTGAGCTTGGTTGCGTCATCTGCACAGTTCAACGGCACCTGCAAGCTGGTTTTGGAAGTATCTGTGAGTCACGGGGGACTCAGCAATATCGCACCCTCGCGATCAAGACTATTTAAGCTTATGGGTAAGGTAAAGGTATGAGGTGGAGCTGCAGCAAGCGACTAGCATATATGGTGGCTAACATACGCAAATGAGAGCGAGAAGAGAAGGCAAAAGCACGGTCGAACAACTATGATCAAGAAGTGATCCTAGAACAACCTACGTCAAGCATAACTCCAACAACCGTGTTCACTTCCCGGACTCCACCGGAAAGAGACCATCACGGTTACACACGCGGTTGATGTATTTTAATTAAGATCAACTTCAGGTTTTCTACAACCGGACGTTAACAAATTCCCATCTGCCCATAACCGCGGGCACGGCTTTCGAAAGTTCAAATCCCTGCAGGGGAGTCCCAACTTAGCCCATGACAAGCTCTCACGGTCAACGAAGGATATACCTTCTAGCAGGAAGACCTGATCAGACTCGGAATCCCGGTTACAAGACATTTCGATAGGGTAAAACAAATCCAGCAACACCGCCCGAATGCGCCGACAAATCCCGATAGGAGCTGTACATATCTCTTTCTCAGGGCACCCTCAGATTGTCCAAACTTCCGGTAGGCCAGCCCAGAGTTGCCCCTGGTGTCCACCAGCGGCTGACAGTTTGGACCAACACTCAGAGGAGCACTGGCCCGGGGGGGTTAAAATAATGATGACCCTTGAGTCTGCAGAACCCACGGGAAAGAAAAGGCTAGGTGGCAAATGGTAAAACCAAGGTTGGGCATTGCTGGAGGAGTTTTATTCAAGGCGAACTGTCAAGGGTTCACATTATTACCCAACCGCGTAAGGAACGCAAAATCCGGGAACATAACACCGATATGACGGAAACTAGGGCGGCAAGAGTGGAACAAAACACCAGGCATAAGGCCGAGCCTTCCACCCTTTACCAAGTATATAGATGCATTAATTAAATAAGATATATTGTGATATCCCAACAAGTAAACATGTTCCAACAAGGAACAACATCTCCATGTTCCAACAAGGAACAAACTTCAATCTTCACCTGCAACTAACAATGCTATAAGAGGGGCTGAGCAAAGCGGTAACATAGCCAAACAACGGTTTGCTAGGACCAGGTGGGTTAGAGGTTTGACATGGCAATTTGGGAGGCATGATAAGCAAGTGGTAGGTATCGCAGCATAGGCATAGCAAAAGAGCAAGCAACTAGCAAGCAAAGATAGAAGTGATTTCGAAGTATGGTCATCTTGCCTGAAATCCCGCAAGGAAGAAGAACGAGTCCATGAAGAAGACAAATGGACGTTGTCGAACGAATCCTCACAACACGACGTTACCGGATTACCGAGACGAAGTACACCGGAAAGAAAGCAAACAACATAGTAAACAACCATCACATAAACATGTCATGATGCACAATCAAGTATGATGCATATCCGGTTTAAATATGCATGGCATGGCAAAGTGCACAAACAATCCTACAAATTAAGTGGAGCTCAATATGCAACGAGTTGCATATTGACGGAACACCACATCAATTATTTAGTTCGATCTCGTTTATGTACCCAACAATATTAAATGTTGTTAAACATGGTAAGAGGTGAAGCATAACAAAACTACACCATCTAAACAATTTAAATGGGGTTGGACATAACAAATAACGAATCCGGTAAATCCCCATATGCATTAGTAATTTGGTGCGGCAACAATCTAAACATTTTAATTGTTGTTATCATGATGCGGATGACATGAACAAGTTTATGCAATTTTTATTAAAAGTTGACAAGAGCATTATAAGGCATTTATCACCATGGTGGAAGGAAAAGGGGTGCCACGGCAACGATAACGAAAACGGTGCCACGGCACCGTTCCGGTTCCGGTAACTCGATTGGGATACCGATGCAAAGGAGAAGTGTGCGGATGTGTGCAAAAGATGGTGGGGCGCTCCTCGATTCCGGGTGTCCCACGAGTTAGTGGCATGGAAAACGAGTGACAATACGGACACGGTGCAGACAAAGGGTGCATCTCATCCAACATGCATTCATTCGTTCACGGGCGTCATCTCGGGGTTATACCTTCGAGGTGAGACTTTTCGAAACGGATCAAGTTCTTAGCGGAAGTAGACGGTCTCGCCACGTTCGTAGAGGTAGTAGTTGTACTCATGCCGTAGTGGAAGTAGTCGTGCTATCGTTCATCTGTGATCACCGGGACAGTAGTAGAAATAGAGGCACCTGACGTCTTGTCGAAAATCATTCGGGGTCCGACTTGCGGGTCTTGCCGACATGAGTGGTACTTGGAGTTTTTGTGTGGACGAACTTGGAGCATCCGAAGGGTCACACTTGTCGTCGTGAGAACTTGGTGAATCCGAGGTCTTCGAGGTCGACGGTAGTTGTATATCTCATAATGGAACTTGACGGATCCGAGGACTCCGGGCGTCGTGGTACTTGTCGCGTTCTGGAATCGAAGTGGTACTTGGAAATATTCGGGACGGTCTTGGCGATTCTGGAGACACGGTATAGGTACTTGACGCGTCACAATGTAGCCGAACTTGACGAAAAAAACGGGTCTCCTCGGGGACTTGCTGCATCTGAGTTCTTCGGGTTTGTAGTTGTACTTGCATTCGGAGTCCGGGTCTTGCCGATGGTGGAACTTGGCGTCGTTGTAGTCAATTTTGCCGCGTCCGACACAAAACAACAAAAGGGCCTCAGGATGCCAACAACAAGGAGGCGATGGTTGTAGCTGCGAGCTCCTATGCAGGGGAAGGAGAGGGCAGCCTCGTGGTCGTGCTGGTTGCTGACAGGGGCGACTTCAGTTGAGGCCGGGTGCAAAGGAGGGAGGCGGCCATGGCGCGGCCGTGGCCTGGTTCTGTGGATGCGAGGCGACGAGGTGGAGTAGGGCCAGCGATGAGGCAAGGCGACGAGGTGGAGACTGCGAGGGACCCTGGCGGGGAGGCAGATGAAGGCGAGGTGGTGGAGGCCAGGTCCGATGCGGGGAGACGGCAGCGAGGCGCGCAGGAGAGGGAGCTGCTTCGCGGCGCTCGAATCCGGAGGGATCGAGGGAGGAGTGGGCGGTAGCCTCTGGGTGCGTGGCTGCGCATGCTCCAAGTGGAGGAGACGGACGGCAGCGGCCTGCTGGTCGCCGGCAGGGGCGGTTGGAGGAGCTTGGCGGCGCTGCGGCTGGACGAAGCAGGGAGGTGCACGAGGACTCAGGCGTGGCAAGGCAGCGGTGCTGGCGACGGGGAGGTCTTGCGCGCGGGTGAGGGTGCCATGGGAGGCGGCTGGAGGTGCGAAAGGTGGTGCACGCCGACGGGGTTGCATCACAGGGCACGAGAGGGAGATGGGAGGTTCGGGCGTGGGAGATCGAGAGAGGGAGAAAGGATCACGGCGAGAGGAGGGGGGTCGAGCGTGGGTCTCCTGGTGACGGTGCTAGGAGGGAGAAAGGGATCGAGAAGGAGATGGTTTCGGTCGGCCTAGGGTTGCGACACTAGTGGGAGGCGGCTGGGTTTACAGCGGGGCGTGGCTGGGCCTTAGAGGCCGGCCCGGTAGTGAAGGAAGTGGCCAGAGGCCTGGCTGGGCTGCTGGGCTCTCTTCTCCTTCTCTCTTATTTACCCAAACAGTAAAAAAAGGAAGAAAGGAAAGAGAGAAAGGAAAAAGGTTAGAGAAGGGACTTTGGCATGCGGATAGTGTTCCCGGGCTCTCAAAAATGAGCTCATGGAGGTATCTGAAGCTCCGGTCTTGGGGCGTTACAACACTCCACCACTACGAGAGGATCTCGTCCCGAGATCTAGAATGACACCAGAGGGAAAACGGAAGAGAAAAGCGAAGAGGTAAAACTAAGTTGCTTCTTTGACCAACGACTGAGACCAAAGAACCTTGAAAAGGTTAATCCATATCGAGAAAAGAATACAACGGAGATAAATGAAGTTGAAAGCACTCCGTTAGCAAAGAGGAAACAAGGAAGAACAACTTTGGGCAGCACTCCAGTTGAAAAGTAAAGGAATAGAATAAGAACTTGGTAAGATGAGGAGATACTTGACGAAATCACAACATACTGCCTTCGGAACAAAAGAATAGACGATAAATAATTGAAATAGGAGAATGGAGAATAAAATGCCAACTTCTTCCACAAAAGAGCTTGAAAAGGCATCCTTAGGGGAAGGGTCGAACAGAATTGTTGGAAAACCAACAATGAAAAGAATAAGCTTGAAATGGTCTTATGGAATACATCTCAAATTATGAGGTGACAACCTGCCACTCACGGGAAAAAGAATTGGATTGATATGAACAAGTAGACGAGAAGATATCTCACCGGGAGGATAAATGAAGAACTTGGATCATTGATAAACACCATAAGAGCGACAATCCTTAAAGGAAAGCTTTAGGTGAAATATAGCCCAAGATAACTCCAATGAAGAGATTGGTGGATTTAAAATATCTCATTCTTAACAACATTGGAATCATGGAACATGAACTCAAATTATCAAGAATGACGTAATATCACCTCCAATGGTACGGAAGGAAGAATTGCACTCCGGATTACAAGAAGAAGAATGCTTGAACTCCTCTGAAAATAATCTTGATGAATGTTTCGAGAACGGATTAAGTCCTTTATGGACCATCATGCAGAAACTTCATGAAGAACTCCGGTAAACAAAAGAATGATCAAACGGAAAGAAAGATGAGAAGAGTAAGGTTGAAGCCTTGCAATGATTTGATGAAGCTTTGCGACGAGATAAAGAGAAAACTTGGAACTCCGGAAAAGAAAAATGAACAAATGAAAACGAGAATTTGATGAGCCTCCGGAACAGGGAATTGAGTTCACTCGATGAAACAAAAATAAGAATTATGTTATGCGTATCCTTCACCAATTTAAATTGATGACAAGCAACGGATTTGGCATACCACTTATTCTCGTTGAAAGGATTAGGAGAGATATCGATAACTTGATAAGGTCTTCAATGAAACACCGGTAGGATTGAAAATGAACGAAGTAAATATAAAGAAACACCGGGAAAAATTAGCAAATGAACGAAGATACATGAGAGGGTTTAGATCCATGGGAATGAAGAGATCATGAACTGATTAGAGGATATTCGAATGATGCCCCGGTAAGATTTGGAGAATGATAACTGAAGGCTGAGAATGAATAAACCTGAATTGTTGGACTCCGGATAATCAAACTGAGAAGACTCTTGAATTGCTCCGGATAGGTGAAAACAATTCTCACAATCGAAAACAATTATGAGAGGATGGCATCAAACTAGAATCACGAATCTTCGAGAGAATGGACAAGATTGAGAGAAAAATCTTCTCCGGGCTTCAAATCCGAGAATGACGACGAGAAACACCAACAAAAATTGTTGAGGCACTCCGGAATGAAGAATAGAAAGGTTGAGCCAACGATGAAAAGAATTTGAAAGATCTTGGAGAAAGACATTTGACTGATGACAATTCATTCTTACGTCAAACTTTAGAAGATTTGAGAATACGCCGGGAAAAAGAGAAGAGTCGGGTAAGATCCTGGAAAAGACCTGTGGGTTAGGGACTACTCAAAAGAAACACCATTGAACGATTTAAAAGAGAGAATGCACCGATTGAATTAGAAGGCTTGAATACGATAGGACCTCGAAATAGCTTGAATGAAAGCAGAGTGGAAACACGAATATTCGAGATATCTTAAGCATTCCGGAATAATTGAATAGCGAGAAATGAATGAATATTAGGTGCACCGGCATGAGAAAGCATAGAAATGAGGAAAAGATATGATCAACAAAGCTTGTATTGGATCCGCCGGAGATGGAAAAAAAGAAGAATGATGAACTAGTAGAAGATCTTCTTGAGAACCACCGGGTAAGAATATTGACGGAAAATAATGGAGAGACTTCACATGAATAAAAGGATACTTGATTAAGACATCCGAGTCCTTGAAGAAAAAGGGTGGGTGGGCGGGAAAAACAAAGGCAACTTGGAGACAGATGGAACAAAAACCGTTGAGAAGAACTGATACTTGATCTTGCGGATGTTGAAATGATCAGATCCACTTGAAGAGAAGCACACCAGTTAAAAAGGGTTGACATGAAAATCTTGATTGCCAAGAGGGATTAGTATCCACATCGGAGTATGAGAACACCATTTGGGAAAGGTATGGAATCAACATTTGACTTTGAAGCAACTCGAATACCACAGCTCAAAACAAAAACAAAGGGTTGGCTTGCAGAATAAGCCGGAACAAACATATGATAGAGATTTAGTCCAAAGTTTTCGTGGTGGGGCCTACACAGGCTCGATCATACAACACCATCATGTACAAGGCAGTGCACATGACATACAAAGCGTCCCCGAGTCGGCATAGCCAAGGACTCTTTAAGACACAATGAGACCACTGTAAGACGTCGAACCCCAATTTCATATCATACATCTGTCGGAAAGATATCCTAAGAGCTACTTGAATTCCCACTTATAAACTCCCGAAATTTTTCAGTTATGGAATCAGGTGTTGGGGATACAGGGGAAGCATAATATCTCACCCAATTCTAACAAATCCTACATCCAGCTGTATCCATCCTTCAACACATAACCAAGAAACCTTCAGAAATCGTCTACCTCAACCTTCGAAAAGCATCCGTTATACAAGTTATGGCAATACTCCTGAACTCCCGCCCCAGTACTGGGTGGCGTCGAGGTTATCTCACCAGCAACTGCATAAAAGAGATTTTCGATGTCGGCGTACTAAACTCAGGTATTCCAGAACTGCAACGATAAAATTGTGACGACAACACCTCGGAGCTCAACTCCCCGGGACACTTCCACAACCCCTAAATGACAGGAGGCACCAAGAACAAAGTTCTCGTCACAAAACCATCGGAACGATTCCAAGATACCCGCGTGATCCTAAAAAAAATTAGTGAAATTTGAGAAGAGAATAGTCAAAACTCTACGTCAGCATGCTGTTGGGGAACGTAGTAATTTCAAAAAAATTCCTATGCACACGCAAGATCATGGTGATGCATAGCAACGAGAGGGGGAGAGTGTGATCTACGTACCCTTGTAGATCGACAACGGAAGCGTTTGGTTGATGTAGTCGTACGTCTCCACGGCCCGACCGATCAAGCACCGAAACTACGACACCTCCGAGTTCTAGCACACGTTCAGCTCGATGACGATCCCCGGACTTCGATCCAGCAAAGTGTCGGGGAAGAGTTCCGTCAGCACGACGGCGTGGTGACGATCTTGATGTACTACCGTCGAAGGGCTTCGCCTAAGCACCGCTACAATATTATCGAGGACTATGGTGGAAGGGGGCACCGCACACGGCTAAGAATATGATCATGTGGATCAACTTGTGTTCATGGGGTGCCCCTTGCCTCAGTATATAAAGGATGGAGGAGGAGGAGGCCAGCCAAGGCAATTGGTGCGGCCAGGATGTGGAGTCCTACTAGGACTCCAAGTCCTAGTAGGAGTCCACCAAGAGGGGAGGAAGGGAGAAGGAAGTAGAGGAGAAGGAAAGGTGGCCGGCCCCCTTTTCCTAGTCCAATTCGGACCAGAGGGGAGGGGGGGTGCAGCAGCCCCTTGGCCCTTTCTCCTCTTCCCACTAAAGCCCATCAAGGCCCATTGCTTCTCCCGTAACTACCCGATACTCCGAAAAATACCCGAATCACTCGGAACCTTTCCGATGTCCGAATATAGTCGTCCAATATATCGATCTTTATGTCTCGACCATTTCGAGACTCCTCGTCATGTCCCCGATCTCATCCGGGACTCCGAACTCCTTCGGTACATCAAAACTCATAAACTCATAATATAACTGTCATCGAAACCTTAAACGTGCGGACCCTACGGGTTCGAGAACAATGTAGACATGACCGAGACACGTCTCCGGTCAATAACCAATAGTGGAACCTGGATGCTCATATTGGCTCCCACATATTCTACGAAGATCTTTATCGGTCAGACCGCATAACAACATACGTTGTTCCCTTTGTCATCGGTATGTTACTTGCCCGAGATTCGATCGTCGGTATCTCAATACCTAGTTCAATCTCGTTACCGGCAAGTCTCTTTACTCGTTCCGTAATACATCATCTCACAACTAACTCATTAGTTGCAATGCTTGCAAGGCTTTATGTGATGTGCATTACCGAGAGGGCCCAGAGATACCTCTCCGACAATCGGAGTGACAAATCCTAATCTCGAAATACGCCAACCCAACATGTACCTTTGGAGACACCTGTAGAGCACCTTTATAATCACCCAGTTACGTTGTGACGTTTGGTAGCACACAAAGTGTTCCTCCGGCAAACGGGAGTTGCATAATCTCATAGTCATAGGAACATGTATAAGTCATGAAGAAAGCAATAGCAACATACTAAACGATCGGGTGCTAAGCTAATGGAATGGGTCATGTCAATCAGATCATTCACCTAATGATGTGATCCCATTAATCAAATAACAACTCTTTCTCCATGGTTAGGAAACATAACCATCTTTGATTAACGAGCTAGTCAAGTAGAGGCATACTAGTGACACTCTGTTTGTCTATGTATTCACACATGTATTATGTTTCCGGTTAATACAATTCTAGCATGAATAATAAACATTTATCATGATATAAGGAAATAAATAATAAATTTATTATTGCCTCTAGGGCATATTTCCTTCAGTCTCCCACTTGCACTAGAGTCAATAATCTAGTTCACATCACCATGTGATTTAACACTAATAGTTCACATCTTTATGTGATTAGTTCACATCTTCATGTGACCAACACCCAAAGGGTTTACTAGATTCAGTAATCTAGTTCACATCGCTATGCGATTAACACCCAAAGAGTACTAAGGTGTGATCATGTTTTGCTTGTGAGAGAAGTTTAGTCAACGGGTCTGCCACATTCAGATCCGTATGTATTTTGCAAATTTCTATGTCAACAATGCTCTGCACAGAGCTACTCTAGCTAATTGCTCCCACTTATAATATGTATCTATATTGAGACTTAGCGTCATCTAGATTAGTGTCAAAACTTGCATCGACGTAACCCTTTACGACGAACCTTTTTTTTCACCTCCATAATCGAGAAACATATCCTTATTCCACTAAGGATAATTTTGACCGCTGTCCAGTGATCTACTCCTAGATCACTATTGTACTCCCTTGCTAAAATCAGTGTAGGGTATACAATAGATCTGGTACACAGCATGGCATACTTTATAGAACCTATGGCCAAGGCATAGGGAATGACTTTCATTCTCTTTCTATCTTCTGTCGTGGTCGGGTTTTGAGTCTTACTCAATTTCACACCTTGTAACACAGGCAAGAACTCTTTCTTTGACTGTTCCATTTTGAACTACTTCAAAATCTTGTCAAGGTATGTACTCATTGAAAAAACTTATCAAGCGTCTTGATCTATCTCTATAGATCTTGATACTCAATATGTAAGCAGCTTCACCGAGGTCTTTCTTTGAAAAACTCCTTTCAAACACTCCTTTATGCTTTGCAGAATAATTCTACATTATTTCCGATCAACATTATGTCATTCACATATACTTATCAGAAATGTTGTAGTGCTCCCACTCACTTTCTTGTAAATACAGGCTTCACCGCAAGTCTGTATAAAACTATATGCTTTGATCAACTTATCAAAGCGTATATTCCAACTCCGAGATGCTTGCACCAGTCCATAGATGGATCGCTGGAGCTTGCATATTTTGTTAGCACCTTTAGGATTGACAAAACCTTCTGGTTGTATCATATACAACTCTTCTTCCAGAAATCCATTCAGGAATGCAGTTTTGACATCCATCTGCCAAATTTCATAATCATAAAATGCGGCAATTGCTAACATGATTCGGACAGACTTAAGCATCGCTACGGGTGAGAAGGTCTCATCGTAGTCAATCCCTTGAACTTGCCGAAAACCTTTTGCGACAAGTCAAGCTTTGTAGACAGTAATATTACCGTCAGCGTCAGTCTTCTTCTTGAAGATCCATTTATTCTCAATTGCTTGCCGATCATCGGGCAAGTCAACCAAAGTCCATACTTTGTTCTCATACATGGATCCCATCTCAGATTTCATGGCTTCAAACCATTTTGCGGAATCTGGGCTCACCATCGCTTCTTCATAGTTCGTAGGCTCATCATGATCTAGTAGCATGACTTCCAGAACAGGATTTCCGTACCACTCTGGCACGGATCTCACTCTGGTTGATCTACGAGGTTCAGTAGTATCTTGTTCTGAAGTTTCATGATCATTATCATTAGCTTCCTCACTAACTGGTGTAGGTGTCACTGAAACAGTTTTCTGTGATGCACTACTTTCCAATAAGGGAGCAGGTACAGTTACCTCGTCAAGTTCTACTTTCCTCCCACTCCTTTCAAGAGAAACTCCTTCTCCAGAAAGTTTCCGAATTTAGCAACAAAAGTCTTGCCTTCGGATCTGTGATAGAAGGTGTATACAATAGTTTCCTTTGGATATCCTATGAAGACACATTTCTCCGATTTGGGTTCGAGCTTATCAGGTTGAAGCTTTTTCACATAAGCATCATAGCCCCAAACTTTCAGAAACGACAACTTTGGTTTCTCGCCAAACCACAGTTCATAAGGCGTCGTCTCAACGGATTTTGATGGTGCCCTATTTAACGTGAATGCGGCCGTCTCTAGAGCGTATCCCCAAAACGATAGCGGTAAATCAGTAAGAGACATCATAGATCGCACCATATCTAGTAAAGTACGATTACGACGTTCGAACACACCATTACGCTGTGGTGTTCCGGGTGGCGTGAGTTGCGAAACTATTCCACAATTTTTCAAATGTACACCAAACTCGTAACTCAAATATTCTCCTCCACGATCAGATCGTAGGAATTTTATTTTCTTGTTATGATGATTTTCTACTTCACTCTGAAATTCTTTGAACTTTTCAAATGTTTCAGACTTGTGTTTCATCAAGTAGATATACCCATATCTGTTCAAATCATCTGTGAAGTTCAGAAAATAATGATACTTGCCGTGAGCCTTAACACTCATCGGACTGCATACATCAGTATGTATTATTTCCAATAAGTCAGTTGCTCGCTCCAGAGAACGGAGTCTTAGTCATCTTGCCCATGAGGCATGGTTCGCAAGCATCAAGTGATTCATAATCAAGTGGTTCCAAAATCCCATCAGCATGGAGTTTCTTCATGCGCTTTACACCAATATGACCTAAACGGCAGTGCTACAAATAAGTTGCACTATCATTATTAACTTTGCATCTTTTGGTTTCAAATTTATGATTATGTGTATCACTACGATCGAGATCCAACGAACTATTTTCATTGGGTGTGTAACCATATAAGGTTTTATTCATGTAAACAGAACAACAATTTATTCTCTTACTTAAATGAATAACCGTATTACAATAAACATGATCAAATCATATTCATGCTCAACGCAAACACCAAATAACACTTATTCAGGTTCAACACTAATCCCGAAAGTATAGGAGTGTGCGATGATGATCATATCAATCTTGGAACCACTTCCAACACACATTGTCACTTCACCCTTAACTAGTCTCTGTTTATTCTGCAACTCCCGTTTCAAGTTACTAATCTTAGCAACTGAACTAGTATCAAATACTGAGGGGTTGCTATAAACACTAGTAAAGTACACATCAATCACATGTATATCAAATATACTTATGTTCACTTTGCCATCCTTCTTATCCGCCAATCACTTGGGGTAGTTCCGCTTCCAGTGACCAGTCCCTTTGCAGTAGAAGCACTTAGTCTCAGGCTTAGGACCAGACTTGGGCTTCTTCACTTGAGCAGCAACTTGCTTGCTGTTCTTCTTGAAGTTCCCCTTCTTCCCTCTGCCCTTTTCTTGAAACTAGTGGTCTTGTCTACCATCAACACTTGATGTTTTTCTCGATTTCTACCTTCGTCAATTTCCGCATTACGAAGAGCTTGGGAATCGTTTCCGTTATCCCTTGCATATCATAGTTCATCACGAAGTTCTACTAACTTGGTGATGGTGACTAGAGAATTCTGTCAATCACTATCTTATCTGGAAGATTAACTCCCACTTGATTCAAGCGATTGTAGTACTCAGACAATCTGGACACATGCTCACTAGTTGAGCGATTCTCCTCCATCTTTTAGCTATAGAACTTGTTGGAGACTTCATATCTCTCAACTCGGGTATTTGCTTGAAATATTAACTTCAACTCCTGGAACATCTCATATGCTCCATGACGTTCAAAACGTCTTTGAAGTCCCGATTCTAAGCCATTAAGCATGGTGCACTAAACTATCAAGTAGTCATCATATTGAGCTAGCCAAACGTTCATAACGTCTGCATCTGCTCCTGCAATAGATCCGTCACCTAGCGGTGCATCAAGGACATAATTCTTTTGTGCAGCAATGAGGATAAACCTCAGATCACGGATCCAATCCGCATCATTGCTACTAACATCTTTCAACACAATTTTCTCTAGGAACATATCAAAATAAACACAGGGAAGCAACAACGCGAGCTATTGATCTACAACATAATTTGCAAAATACTACTAGGACTAAGTTCATGATAAATTTAAGTTCAATTAATCATATTACTTAAGAACTCCCACTTAGATAGACATCCCTCTAATCCTCTAAGTCATCACGTGATCCAAATCAACTAAACCATGTCCGATCATCACGTGAGATGGAGTAGTTTCAATGGTGAACATCACTATGTTGATCATATCTACTATATGATTCACGCTCGACCTTTCGGTCTCTGTGTTCCGAGGCCATATCTGTATATGCTTGGCTCGTCAAGTATAACCTGAGTATTCCACGTGTGCAACTGTTTTGCACCCGTTGTATTTGAACATAGAGCCTATCACACCCGATCATCACGTGGTGTCTCAGCACGAAGAACTTTCGCAACGGTGCATACTCAGGGAGAACACTTCTTGATAATTTAGTGAGAGATCATCTTATAATGCCACCGTCAATCAAAGCAAGATAAGATGCATAAAAGATAAACATCACATGCAATCAATATAAGTGATATGATATGGCCATCATCATCTTGTGCTTGTGATCTCCATCTCCGAAGCACCGTCGTGATCACCATCGTCACCGGCGCGACACCTTGATCTCCATCGTAGCATCGTTGTCGTCTCGCCAATCTTATGCTTCCACGACTATCGCTACCGCTTAGTGATAAAGTAAAGCATTACAGCGTGATTGCATTGCATACAATAAAGCGACAACCATATGGCTCCTGCCAGTTGCCGATAACTCGGTTACAAAACATGATCATCTCATACAATAAAATTTAGCATCATGTCTTGACCATATCACATCACAACATGCCCTGCAAAAACAAGTTAGACGTCCTCTACTTTGTTGTTGCAAGTTTTACGTGGCTGCTACGGGCTTAAGCAAGAACCAATCTTACCTACACATCAAAACCACAACGATAGTTTGTCAAGTTGGTGCTGTTTTAACCATCGCAAGGACCGGGCGTAGCCACACTCGGTTCAACTAAAGTTGGAGAAACTGTCACCCGCAAGCCACCTATGTGCAAAGCACATCGGGAGAACCGGTCTCGCGTAAGCGTACGCGTAATGTCGGTCCGGGCCGCTTCGTCCAACAATACCGCCGAACCAAAGTATGACATGCTGGTAAGCAGTATGACTTATATCGCCCACAACTCACTTGTGTTCTACTCATGCATATAACATCAACATATAAAACCTAGGCTCGGATGCCACTGTTGGGGAACGTAGTAATTTCAAAAAAAATCCTATGCACACGCAAGATCATGGTGATGCATAGCAACGAGAGGGGGAGAGTGTGATCTACGTACCCTTGTAGATCGACAACGGAAGCGTTTGGTTGATGTAGTCATACGTCTCCACGGCCCGACCGATCAAGCACCGAAACTACGACACCTCCGAGTTCTAGCACACGTTCAGCTCGATGACGATCCCTGGACTCCGACCCAGCAAAGTGTCGGGGAAGAGTTCCGTCAGCACGACGGCGTGGTGACGATCTTGATGTACTACCGTCGCAGGGCTTCGCCTAAGCACCGCTACAATATTATCGAGGACTATGGTGGAAGGGGGCACCGCACACGGCTAAGAATATGATCACGTGGATCAACTTGTGTTCATGGGGTGCCCCTTGCCTCAGTATATAAAGGATGGAGGAGGAGGAGGCCGGCCAAGGCAATTGGTGCGGCCAGGATGTGGAGTCCTACTAGGACTCCAAGTCCTAGTAGGAGTCCACCAAGAGGGGAGGAAGGGAGAAGGAAGTAGAGGAGAAGGAAAGGTGGCCGGCCCCCTTTTCCCTAGTCCAATTCGGACCAGAGGGGAGGGGGGCGCAGCAGCCCCTTGGCCCTTTCTCCTCTTCCCACTAAAGCCCATCAAGGCCCATTGCTTCTCCCGTAACTACCCGGTACTCCGAAAAATATCCGAATCACTCGGAACCTTTCTGATGTCCGAATATAGTCGTCCAATATATCGATCTTTACGTCTCGACCATTTCGAGACTCCTCGTCATGTCCCCGATCTCATCCGGGACTCCGAACTCCTTCGGTACATCAAAACTCATAAACTCATAATATAACTGTCATCGAAACCTTAAGCGTGCGGACCCTACGGGTTCGAGAACAATGTAGACATGACCGAGACACGTCTTCAGTCAATAATCAATAGTGGAACCTGGATGCTCATATTGGCTCCCACATATTCTACGAAGATCTTTATCGGTCAGACCGCATAACAACATACGTTGTTCCCTTTGTCATCGGTATGTTACTTGCCCGAGATTCGATCGTTGGTATCTCAATACCTAGTTCAATCTCATTACCAGCAAGTCTCTTTACTCGTTCCGTAATACATCATCTCACAACTAACTCATTAGTTGCAATGCTTGCAAGGCTTTATGTGATGTGCATTACCGAGAGGGCCCAGAGATACCTCTCCGACAATCGGAGTGACAAATCCTAATCTCGAAATACGCCAACCCAACATGTACCTTTGGAGACACCTGTAGATCACCTTTATAATCACTCAGTTACGTTGTGACGTTTGGTAGCACACAAAGTGTTCCTCCGGCAAACGGGAGTTGCATAATCTCATAGTCATAGGAACATGTATAAGTCATGAAGAAAGCAATAGCAACATACTAAATGATCGGGTGCTAAGCTAATGGAATGGGTCATGTCAATCAGATCATTCACCTAATGATGTGATCCCGTTAATCAAATAACAACTCGTTGTCCATGGTTAGGAAACATAACCATCTTTGATTAACGAGCTAGTCAACTAGAGGCATACTAGTGACACTCTGTTTGTCTATGTATTCACACATGTATTATGTTTCCGGTTAATACAATTCTAGCATGAATAATAAACATTTATCATGATATAAGGAAATAAATAATAACTTTATTATTGCCTCTAGGGCATATTTCCTTCAGATGCCTTACCAGAGCGATGAAGGGACTGGGGAGTAAAAAGAATTCCTAAACTCTCCGATATATAATTCCTAAATGACTCAAAACATTTTTTTCTAGACTCAACTCGGCTGCTAAAAACGATCAAGTAGTGGGGGCTCCTAAGGTCAGGGAAGGCTCTGATACCAACTTGTAACGCCCTCGATGCGGCTATATCTCCCACGTGTCGAAGCACGACTTAGAGGCATAACCGCATTGAAAGCAATGTCGCAAGTGAGGTAATCTTCGCAAACAACCCATGTAATACAATAGGGGAAAAGAGACATAGTTGGCTTACAATCGCCACTTCACACAATTACATGAATAAAGCAGTACATCAACCAGATACAAACAAGGTCCGACTACGGAACCAAAATAAAAGAAGACTACCCCAAAAACTACACAGATCCCCCGATCGACCCCAACTGGGCTCCACTACTGATCAACTAGAATGAAACAACACCAAAGGACAAGATCTTCATTGAGCTCCTCCTTGAGCTTGGTTGCGTCATCTGCACAGTTCAACGGCACCTGCAAGCTGGTTTTGGAAGTATCTGTGAGTCACGGGGGACTCAGCAATCTTGCACCCTCGCGATCAAGACTATTTAAGCTTATGGGTAAGGTAAAGGTATGAGGTGGAGCTGCAGCAAGCGACTAGCATATATGGTGGCTAACATACGCAAATGAGAGCGAGAAGAGAAGGCAAAAGCACGGTCGAACAACTATGATCAAGAAGTGATCCTAGAACAACCTACGTCAAGCATAACTCCAACAACCGTGTTCACTTCCCGAACTCCACCGGAAAGAGACCATCACGGTTACACACGTGGTTGATGTATTTTAATTAAGATCAACTTCAGGTTTTCTACAACCGGATGTTAACAAATTCCCATCTGCCCATAACCGCGGGCACGGATTTTGAAAGTTCAAATCCCTGCAGGGGAGTCCCAACTTAGCCCATGACAAGCTCTCATGGTCAACGAAGGATATACCTTCTAGCGGGAAGACCCGATCAGACTCGGAATCCCGGTTACAAGACATTTCGACAGGGTAAAACAGATCCAGCAACACCGCCCGAATGCGCCGACAAATCCCGATAGGAGCTGTACATATCTCTTTCTCAGGGCACACTCAGATTGTCCAAACTTCCGGTAGGCTAGCCCAGAGTTGCCCCTGGTGGCCACCGGCGGCTGACAGTTTGGACCAACACTCAGAGGAGCACTGGCCCGGGGGGGTTAAAATAATGATGACCCTTGAGTCTGCAGAACCCACGGGAAAGAAAAGGCTAGGTGGCAAATGGTAAAACCAAGGTTGGGCATTGCTGGAGGAGTTTTATTCAAGGCGAACTGTCAAGGGTTCACATTATTACCCAACCGCGTAAGGAACGCAAAATCCGGGAACATAACACCGATATGACGGAAACTAGGGCGGCAAGAGTGGAACAAAACACCAGGCATAAGGCCGAGCCTTCCACCCTTTACCAAGTATATAGATGCATTAATTAAATAAGATATATTGTGATATCCCAACAAGTAAACATGTTCCAACAAGGAACAACATCTCCATGTTCCAACAAGGAACAAACTTCAATCTTCACCTGCAACTAACAATGCTATAAGAGGGGCTGAGCAAAGCGGTAACATAGCCAAACAACGGTTTGCTAGGACCAGGTGGGTTAGAGGTTTGACATGGCAATTTGGGAGGCATGATAAGCAAGTGGTAGGTATCGCAGCATAGGCATAGCAAAAGAGCAAGCAACTAGCAAGCAAAGATAGAAGTGATTTCGAAGTATGGTCATCTTGCCTGAAATCCCGCAAGGAAGAAGAACGAGTCCATGAAGAAGACAAATGGACGTTGTCGAACGAATCCTCACAACACGACGTTACCGGATTACCGAGACGAAGTACACCGGAAAGAAAGCAAACAACATAGTAAACAACCATCACATAAACATGTCATGATGCACAATCAAGTATGATGCATGTCCGGTTTAAATATGCATGGCATGGCAAAGTGCACAAACAATCCTACAAATTAAGTGGAGCTCAATATGCAACGAGTTGCATATTGACGGAACACCACATCAATTATTTAGTTCGATCTCGTTTATGTACCCAACAATATTAAATGTTGTTAAACATGGTAAGAGGTGAAGCATAACAAAACTACACCATCTAAACAATTTAAATGGGGTCGGACATAACAAATAACGAATCCGGTAAATCCCCATATGCATTAGTAATTTGGTGCGACAACAATCTAAACATTTTAATTGTTGTTATCATGATGCGGATGACATGAACAAGTTTATGCAATTTTTATTAAAAGTTGACAAGAGCATTATAAGGCATTTGTCACCATGGTGGAAGGAAAAGGGGTGCCACGGCAACGATAACGAAAACCGGTGCCACGGCAGCGTTCCGGTTCCGGTAACTCGATTGGGATACCGATGCAAAGGAGAAGTGTGCGGATGTGTGCAAAAGATGGTGGGGCGCTCCCGGATTCCGGGTGTCCCACGAGTTAGTGGCATGGAAAACGAGTGACAATACGGACACGGTGCAGACAAAGGGTGCATCTCATCCAACATGCATTCATTCGTTCACGGGCGTCATCTCGGGGTTATACCTTCGAGGTGAGACTTTTCGGAACGGATCAAGTTCTTAGCGGAAGTAGACGGTCTCGCCACGTTCGTAGAGGTAGTAGTTGTACTCATGTCGTAGTGGAAGTAGTCGTGCTATCGTTCATCTGTGATCACCGGGACAGTAGTAGAAATAGAGGCACCCGACGTCTTGTCGAAAATCACGGCGGCGGTAGTTGTACACGGTCCACGAGATGTCGATCATTCGGGGTCCGACTTGCGGGTCTTGCCGACATGAGTGGTACTTGGCGTTTTTGTGTGGACGAACTTGGCGCATCCGAAGGGTCACACTTGTCGTCGTGAGAACTTGGTGAATCCGAGGTCATCGAGGTCGACGGTAGTTGTATATCTCATAATGGAACTTGACGGATCCGAGGACTCCGGGCGTCGTGGTACTTGTCGCGTTCTAGAATCGAAGTGGTACTTGGCAATATTCGGGACGGTCTTGGCGATTCCGGAGACATGGTATAGGTACTTGACGCGTCACAATGTAGTCAAACTTGACGAAAAAACGGGTCTCCTCGGGGACTTGATGCATCTGAGTTCTTCGGGTTTGTAGTTGTACTTGCATTCGGTGTCCGGGTCTTGCCGGTGGTGGAACTTGGCGTCGTTGTAGTCAATCTTGCCGCGTCCAACACAAAACAACAAATGGGCCTCAGGATGCCAACAACAAGGAGGCGATGGTGGTAGCTGCGAGCTCCTGTGCAGGGGAAGGAGAGGGCAGCCTCGTGGTCGTGTTGGTTGCTGACAGGGGCGACTCCAGTAGAGGCCGGGTGCAAAGGAGGGAGGCGGCCATGGCGCGGCCGTGGCCTGGTTCTGTGGATGCGAGGCGACGAGGTGGAGCAGGGCTAGCGATGAGGCAAGGCGACGAGGTGGAGACTGCGAGGGACCCTGGCGGGGAGGCAGATGAAGGCGAGGTGGTGGAGGCCAGGTCCGATGAGGGGAGATGGCAGCGAGGCGCGCAGGAGAGGGAGCTGCTTCGCGGCGCTCGAATCCGGCGGGATTGAGGGAGGAGTGGGCGGCGGCCTCTGGGCGCGTGGCTGCGCATGCTCCAAGTGGAGGAGACGGACGACAGCGGCCTGCTGGTCGCCAGCAGGGGCGGTTGGAGGAGCTTGGCAGCGCTGCGGCCGGACGAAGCAGGGAGGCGCACGAGGACTCAGGCGCGGCAAGGCAGCAGTGCTGGCGACGGGGAGGTCTCGCGCGCGGGTGAGGGCGCCGTGGGAGGCGGCTGGAGGTGCGAAAGGTGGTGCACGACGACGGGGTTGCATCACAGGGCACGAGAGGGAGATGGGAGGTTCGGGCGTGGGAGATCGAGAGAGGGAGAAAGGATCACGGCGAGAGGAGGGGGGTCGAGCGTGGGTCTCCTGGTGACGGCGCTAGGAGGGAGAGAGGGATCGAGAGGGAGATGGTTTCGGTCGGCCTAGGGTTGCAACACTAGTGGTTGGCGGCTGGGTTTACAGCGGGGCGTGGCTGGGCCTTAGAGGCCGGCCCGGTAGTGAAGGAAGTGTCCAGAGGCCTGGCTGGGCTGCTGGGCTCTCTTCTCCTTCTCTCTTATTTACCCAAACAGTAAAAAAAGGAAGAAAGGAAAAAGGTTAGAGAAGGGACTTTGGCATGCGGATAGTGTTCCCGGGCTCTCAAAAATGAGCTTGAACCAGGAAAAAATGGAAGTGGGCATGACCGAAAGTTTAAATTCAAACTCGTTTGAATTTAATTCAAATGGGTTTGAACTGGGACTTGGTTTTTGAAGTGTCCAAAAATGTTGAATTTTTTGGAGGAACCTCAGCAAAAGGGAAGAGAGATGTGGGCAAGGTTTTGAAGTCAAACTTGAAGTAGAAAATACATGGGGAATATTTGCAAGTGTGTTTATGGGTGATTCCAAATTATTGGAATATAATTTTATAGCTCCCTAATATTGGGGTATATGTTGTAAAGAGAATCACCACGTGAATTCCCTCGGTTTAAATGGACCGAAGATCCATGCAACTTATTTAGTTGAGCTTTAGAACGGGTTGCATGATGACATGATGCAATGCACATGAAGCAATGATGAATGCAACGAACCAAACAAAACACCAACGAAACTCGGAACCCATGGAGGTATCTGAAGCTCCGGTCTTGGGGCTTTATAGGCTCTTTGGCGCATCACGGTTTTCATGCTTTGCATTGAACACATGTCTTTGGTATTTTCTAGGATGCAACTTGTCCTTGGCAAGGAAACGACGATGTCCAATGTAACAGATCTTGCTAAGTATTGCGTATGACAGCGAATTCCTGTCACGGCAAACACATGCATTGTAACCATGTGTCGTTCGCCCTGACATAGTGCCCAAAGCCGGATAATCATGGATGCACCAAATTATAACAGCACGCAGAAAGAAATCAGCTGGTGGGCTGCTATATAGGTCTCGAGTGAGAACACCCCTCCATAGTTGTTGAAGTTCCTCCACGAGAGGCTCCATGAACAAATTAAAATCCTTTCCATGACTTTTTGGACCTGGGATGAGCAAGACCATTATGTAGTTTGATTCTTTGGTGCAGACATTTGGAGGCATGTCGTAAGGGATAACAAGCATTGGCCACATGCTATATGTGGCACTCTCGTGGCCAAATGGGTTAAATCCATCTGAAGCTAAGCCAAGTCTAATGTTTCTCGGGCCAGCAGCAAACTTTTCATGTTTCTGATTGAAACTTTTCCACTCACTACCATGTGATAGATGGCTCATTACATTATATAGGTTCATTTCAACAGTTTGTCTTCAAAGACCTCGTGTTTTGAAAACTTTCATAAAAATCGCCTATTCACCCCTCCTCTAGTCGATAACTAGCACTTTCACCAGCTCTTTTCTTTCAATGTATTTGTGACAATTCAAATTTCATTTGGTTGTAAACTATGGATTTTTATTTGATTGTAAGCCTTTTATTGTGATGTTAAAACTATGTAATTTAGTTGGTTGTGATGTTTTTATTTGGATATATGCATAAAATGTCTAATTGTAAAACTTTGACCGCCCAACGGCCGGCGGACCAAATGGGTTGGCCGGTTGGGCGCACCGGACAGATTTGCACAAACGCAGCCGGACAACGCGCCTCCAGCCAACCCAAATGAATAAAAAGCGGACCAAATTCGCGCTTGTTTGGGTGAGTGCCTTGGAGTTGGCCTTAGAGCATCTAAGACCCGACTTGCCAATCCGACCTCTAAATGTCTATGGGCGCGACCCTGAACAGTGTTGGACGACCCAACAAAAGTCCTGCCGGACAACCACGTTTCTTATATCTAAACCCTCAAGTTCATGCAAATCCATGCACATCAATCACATCGATCTAATTCATCATAGTCAACAATTTAACAATGCAACAAAGCAAAATAAAATCAAAATCCAATAATTCAGACAAGTCAAAATAAACCGATCGCCTTTTGAATTGTTGCACTATTGGATTTATTGGATTTATTTCAACAACCCCCCATGAACCGATCGCCTTTTGTTGTCTGTGCGTGTGCTCTTGTAGCTGCGATGGATCTGCGACTCTGAGAGTTGAAGTGGTCATGAAAAATGAACCAAAGCCGTACGCGAATTGGACCGGCGTGCTCTCGGCGACGGACGTGGATGCGCGATGCGTCACGCGGCCTATTCGCCAGAGCGCGCTACGAGCACAGCAGTTGGCGCCTCTTGTGCGTGTGTGCAAAGCGAACGTAACGCGGAAGGCAGAAGAAGAAAAAGAAAAACATTGCAAACCGCAAAATAAACAGAGGCTTTGGTGGTGTACCGGTCGGCTATTGGACGACGGGTCTGCTGTGCTGGCTGTGCTCGTGCTCGTCCAGCTTTTTCGCCATGGCACAGTTCAGAATCAAGAGATAAGAGAAGGATGTTCCTACAAGGCTCCACAGAGTTCAGCGATCGTGGGCCGTCGGATCGCGATGCTTGATGGATTTTGGGCCGTTGGATCGAGAGGTGGGAGGATTTGGGCCGTCGGATCCAGAAGAATCATTGCTGGAATGAATAGTAATGGCAACAAAATGTAAATACCATGCCCCCACCAGGGCATTTCGGTCATTTCACATGGTGGGGGTATAAAAGGGGGCACTGGAGACCTAGCCGCTCCTCCCTCGCTCGCTCCTGCAGCCGCCTCCCTCCTCCCTCGCTCGCGCCTTCGCCCCGCGCCCAGCTCCTCCCGCCTCGCTGCCGCCTTCGCTCCCCTCCCGCGCGCCTCCTCTCCCCTCCCCTCCCCTCCCGCGCGCCTGCTTTCCTCCCACCCACATCGCCGCCGCCACCCATCGCCTCGAACGGCACCGTCGGCGGCCAGATCCGCCGCAGCAGAGCGCCCCCCCAACGACGACGAGCAGCAGAGGAGGGAGGACGAGGAGCATGACGGCGGCGATGGCGGGGAGCAGCAGTAGCAGGCCAAGGCGGCGTAGCAGCCCGCAGCCTCGCCCTCTCGTCATCAGAAGGGAAGGGAAGGGAATAGAAGAGGGAGAGTGAGCAGGTCAGGCGGCGGCCAAGGTGCTCGCAGATTCGCCGGCGATGTCGTCCGACCTTGGCCTCCGGGTGCTTATGCTCTGCCTGCTCTGCACCCACGCAATGGCCTGCTCGGGATGCCACCCTCCCCCCTGCTCCAACCCTAATCCCCTCCCCTCCCCTCATGTTGCTGCTGCTTTTGGTCACGCAGGTGCACGGACGCGTCCCTGCTCCTCTTAGCAACTGATGCAGGTGGACGAGGCACAAGCCCTCATGGCTCCTCCCTCCTCCTACCCCCCTGAACCTGGTGAGCTCCACCCCCTCTTCTTACCCCTGCACATCTATCTTATCTAGCCAATTCTCAGATTTAGCTAGGTTCCAAAAACCTACATTTATATATATCACTGCCAACTAATGTGCTCCAGGCTTTAGTGTTTTATTTTGATGGACCAATGTGCATCTTCTCCGAGACAGAAAATTAGGGGGAGTGATAGCTCTTGGATAGTATAGCCATTATGATAGAATAATAAATAAAACTGTCGGTTAATGGCTTATTGCACTGGTCTTAATAATAGAATTTCGGCATTGTAAGAACACCCAAACATGCTCGTGGAAGCAATCTGAGGCTTTCAGCCGATGCTTGGACCATATTACGAGCCTTCCTATTTGCGTAGAATACCTTTGCTGAAACTATGCATTCAACAGATAATACCTGCACTGGATAGTCTAATATGTGGCGTACCACTTCGCTATCGATATTGTCTTACACTTCTTAATTCTACGCTACATTGTATCATTGTTAAACAGACTATGCAATTTCTTCTAGCACCTGCGCCGTTGGATGGATGGTGTTTACAGAAGAATAGAGGTCTTCCTGCAGCACTTCACGCCCGAGAAAGAGCCCATGGACGGTGCTGATGGTCTGTCCACAAGTAAGAGCAACATGGATCCGTCACCAAGGTGATGATACTCATGGCAGAACGAACAATGGCTGTCAAAGGCTTGTTTAATTTTCAACCTCTTCCTTTAATTCTGGGTGTACTGACACGCTTAGCTTGCTGTTCCTGTCCTGTAATAAACAGTCCACGTAGGTGTTCTTGGACCCCGAAACGAGTCAAGGGAGTTTATCGCTTCTGCAACTGTTGTCTATTCCTTGCATTAGGTGGTCTTCCAGCAACAAGGATGATGACAAGGTTACAATGTTTTCTAACTATATCGAACCTCTGTTTCTGTCATGTATCACGAATCCTGTCTTACAAGTACACCGACGGTTTTCACTGTTATCAGACCGAATTGACAAGAGCTGAAGTAGAATCATTACGAAGCGAAATTGCCGATGCCGATGAAAGGGTGTCCCAGCTAAAAGCCCGGTATGATGAAGTACCCCTTCAATATTCAGCCTCAACGTTTGTGTGGATTTTCACCTGAACCTAAGTGTCTATTTATATTCAGTGTTTTGTTCTCCGTCAGATGTGATTCATACAGTTTAGCATTGCAGGTTAGAAAATATTGACGAAGCCTTGAGATATGCACTCCTTTCCGGGTACCTCCATATTAGAAGTGTACGTAAGAAACCAGTGCACTTTTGTTTGGTTGCCCCCAAAACAGCTTCATTTGTGTGACAGCTGTTCAACAGACTGGTGACTCTAAATGATCTCTTGTGCGTTGCAAAGATGGACTCAACTTCCTGGGGAGCCACCTATCATAGACGACGCCGATGTCGATGACTGGCTTCCTCGCTTTGTTGTCCTACAAGGACAGTGTTTATACTACTATCTGAAGTGTACTGGTAAGATGAAGCTTTTGACATACTGGTCATGGTCATCCAATCACATTAATACGTTGCACTACTGCTCTTTCTTGACATGCTGAACCTGAATTCATGTAATCAAGTTACAGATGAATACACACCATACTTGCTCACTAGACACTAAAAACCACATTTCTCATGGTGGCGTGTTCTTTGCCACACTGAACCTTAATCACATTTCACTTGGTGATGTGTTCTTTGTCATACTGAACTTGAATCCGATTTGTCTTTGAATTGCTGCAATACATTAAGTTGGCACGAACAGTTCTATTTAAAGATATACTATCCGAGGCGTGAAAAAGAAGATGGCATAGGTTGATAGTCTAGCTGTTTTATAATCCCTTTTATTGAGATCAGATGAAGTTTAGTCTGGTCTTGCTCTCAATTTCTCTACATTGTTTGGTATCCAATTTAGCGTTAGGTTTCAGATAGCGGAGTAATTGATGAGCGGCACACATGAGCATGATGAGCGGCACACATGAGCACATACGGTTCTGCACACACACGCACACACACAGGGACATACACATATTTTTTAGGTACTCACAAACATGAAAGAATATGAGGGATGGCAAATGCCTGCTCGTCATGAAGCATATCAGCATGTGGATTAATAAATAGAAGGGGAAGGAAACTTGCTTCTCTGTGTTTTTATTATAGTTTAAAAGGGCAAATTGTCAACATTCTAAGTGTTAGGAAAGAAACCTACACACTCCATGTGTAAGTATGTGCTTCAGATTAATGCTCTGAAAGTATTTAACTTGCTTACTGATAATCCACACTCGAATATATTAATACTCACACAAAAGTAGATAGGCCATGGCTAGCAGCAAATGTATATGTCAATTTATGATCTTTTTCACATGATAATAACACTATCAGCATGCTAATTATATGTGTGGAATTTAGAGTTATCACCATGTGACTGTGTGAGTATTGTCACAAGTTATGATTATACCAACCTACAATTTTTACTCATTTTGTAAAATGACCATGTGAACACCCACTTTATACGAAGCCACAAAGACTATGAAGTTGTGTTCTATTACAGATCTATGTGATTAGTTTTAGATAGTTGTATTAATGAACACAGTCATATTTTTCAATTAGCCCTCCTAGCTAAAACCACCAACAATTAAATCAGTGTGATGCTTCTACTATTTTTTTAGAGACTTGCAGTTAAACAAGAGGAATTAGATGCTGGTGTTGATGTTAATGTTAACTACATAACTCAAGTTGATGCTAACTATATAACTCAAGTTGATGCCAGCAACGATGTTGATGGTAACCCTCTGCCTCAAGTTCTATATTAGAAAAAATACTAATGGTATGTTTTCATGTAAATTGGCAGAGGCGAACCTTGTGTCTGCTACATCGATGAGTTTAGTGGCTATTGTGTGTGGTGGAATAAAGTCAAGTTATATAATCACAATACCCATAACCTACGGAAGATAATCAAAAACAAGAAAACACCCAACTATTATTATGTCTTCCACATGGCGGAGACCTTTGCAACCCCTGGGAAAAGAATGGTAACCTTTTAGAAATACTTTGTTGTATTTCATTCACTAATATGCAGCAAACTCATATGTTGATCAAGTTTTTTTCTCACCTGCAGTGCTTTAATAAATTTTCATGTAATAAATAGAGAATCAGGGTATTATAACCCCTTTCTGCTTCTGCCTATTCAATTTTTTGGCCACTTAAAAGTATACATGAATCATTGTCTTTCTCATTTTAATCATCTAGGTTCCAATTATTTCTTCTAGCCTGCTCATGCCTTTAGGCTTACACTATATTAATTCTTCCGCGCATACCATCTAAAATATGCAGGCAAAAACACAAAATCAATATAGGTAAACCCCACTCAGATATAATATTTCTCACGCGCATCACTTCTTTTACCTCGGTAGTAGAAAAACAGCACAACGCTCTCACTTATTTTTGTACATTTTTCCTATTTTTTAGTACAGTTTTTCCTAGAAAGAAGTAATTTTTCCTCTCACAAGCGCATGAATCATTTTTGATCCGACGGCTCGGATCTGTCACAGGATCAAACGGCATTTGTGTTCTATTGCATAAGTGTGTCAACTGCTTAACTGATTCATGTCCTGGTTGTTATTGGGAACTTGTGTGGTTTATTTAAATATTTTAGTATCACAAGTATAACATCATGAATCATGTATTTTGCAGGCTACTGCCGCTGATAATGACGATGACAACAATGTTGACCTTTTTGGAACCAAAGAAGAGAAGAAGGCAGTTGGAGAGCATGCTGCCAAAGTGAAGGGTTCTTGCAAGAAGAAAGAATGTATGTTATCCTACATTCTTTGTATTTTACAGTCTCATTTGTAACTTTCCTGTATTAGTTATCTTGCTGGTGTCATGTGTTGAATTTCCACAATCGTGTAATCCAGACTTGCTAATGGTTTGTATTTTTCCATTTTATGGCAGATGACTGTATAGTTTTACCATGTAATTTCTTCTCTTTTATCAATGGAGGAGGTGGTCAGAAGATTCAATTATTCTTAAACTCCTCCACTTCTTCTGCAAAAGTTTGGTGATTTTTCCAAGGGGGCCGATCAGAGGATCTACTCAACTGAGGTATATCTCACAATCTTAATGTGAAGTTTAATGTGTTTTATAGCTATCCAAAATATGTCGATGAACTGGTTCTTATTATCTTACCTAGATAGCTTGAGCTCGAGCTAAGACGTATTTGTTCTTGCTTGCTTTTTCTGTTGCTGATATTCAGGCCTAACCTCACCGAACTTTGCTACATCTTACATTGTGAGAAATAGCAAAATAAGTATTGTATTAAACATTAGTAAGTCAGTCTACAATGGTTGTGTAACATCCCATCATTCAGTTTGCCAGATACTAAATTTATGTTTTTGCAATCAAAAGTATTCTTCTGATTCCCCATAAGCCTCAGCTCATCACAGAAGCATGTTCAGAGTTCGTTTGCGATTCACTTCACCACTTCCTTATGCAACTCTATCCAGCGGTGACGTGTTGGTGGTTGGCCCGTTTTGCCGCCGTACCCATCTTGTCGTTCATGTCACTTGATGATCTAAACCTGGTGTCTTTTAATCCTTTTCCATAAACCAGGCCCTCGGGAGTTTATTGCAAGCCCGGTTCCACCATACTATAATGCAAGGCTGGTTTTTATTTCTTCATTTATTGTTTTTGGTGAGCAGGCGAGCTAATTTGACCATTCCTCTATCTGTTTCATCAACTAGATGCTTTAAAGGATTTGAATGGAGTTTATTGTGCGAACCCCTGCTGCCATGTCTCCAACTTCATGCAGTGGGCTTGACTGGATCTTGTGGTTTTCTTGCCAGAGACTCCCTGTGCCACCATGGTTTTATGTGTACTACCTCTGCAGTGGAAACTTCTGCTACAATGTGCATCGACACCAGAGCCATGTTCCCTATCATGCTATGGTGCTTAGCATCATCATGTATTTCCATTCGGTGTAGTTGAGGGCTCCCAAAGTTTGTGTTTCCAAATGATACCTCATTTTTCTCTTATTTGTATTGTTTCACATAGTTTTCAACTACAGGGATAAAGAGCTATAGAAATTTATGTAATTTAGCTCCGGTAAATGATGCTAAACTGTAATGTCTTAAAAATATGCTTCCTAGCCACTCACATGGCTACGTGGTATTTACTTTCAGGAATCTGGATAGACTAAGACTGATGGTAAGATTTGATGGTTATCCAAGTAGTTACCTAATACTCCCTCCGTTCCGAATTACTTGTCGCGGATATGGATGTATCTAGATGTATTTTAGTTCTAAATACATCCATTTCTGCGACGAGTAATTTGGAACAGAGGGAGTAGTACTTAGTATTAGCTCTTCCCCAATCATATCATATACAGGTAGTCTATAGTTATATATCCAAGATGGTTGTTGCACCCTTTTGGCCAGTATGGTATGTAAGGTCAGGTTGCATTAGTCTATGTTAGGATAAACTGGCTAACATATCAGTGATGTAAAGTCGCTTCATGTGTACTTTATGTAACCTCGGACACGTGTACAACCTATCACATGTCCATGTTGTTCTTTCCATACACAACTTTTCCATGTGCGGTCTTAAATACAACTTGGTCTCACACCTATACCCGAGAGCTCTCTCAAGTACAAATAAACAGGAAACTATATGCTGAAAAGTGTGGTGATATATTCAGTTACTAAATTTACTGAATTTGTGATCCCAATATTGCCAGCTGAATAGTGAAATGACAGGGATTGCTCTATAGCAAATTTGCAGTGTCCTTGAACTTTGTGATGTTTCGTAGGGCAACTGGTCTGGTCCAAACTAATAAATGCATGGGTTTTCATGTTATGTTCCATGTAAGAAGTTGATCTATGTTTCTTATGTATTTGCCTTTAGCTCTCTTGTTCATTGCATTGTTGCTTGCTGATGTTCTTACATTATTTTCTGATCGCTTTATTACCGGGTTGAGAATGACCGCACCCGCAGGGGTGCGGCAAGCCGCACTTCTTACCTGTTGTACAGTCAACAGAGGAGCGCCGGAGAGAGAACCCATTGAATGCAGAAGCCTGAAGGAGTCCATATAGTGCAGGCTGGTCAAGCGTGAGGTTAGTAGCATGCAAACTACTAACTAACTATTGTGATTAGGGATACCTGTCAGTTAACTCCTTGTTCGTGCAAGCTAACCTAATTGATTACTTAGTAGCTACATAATGGTATGTTTTAACTTTAGAATGAGAGTAATCACTAGAGGATTGGATTCATGGTTGCAATATTTAATTTCTATTAATTTGCTTTTATATATTATGAACTTTAGTTTCTTTATATGCCAAAACAAAATCGCCAATTTGGAAACCTCTGTCAGTGTTAAATAATTAGGCATATAATAAGGTGAAAAGAGTGGTAACAATAAGATTACTACTTGATGTACAGAGTTCAGGTTATCACACCATATGAAGTGAAAGCGCCGTTGGGACTGTTCGCGGTGCATAGAACTTCCATGGCAGCACGGGTGATTCCAAGGCCCACTTGAGCTCCTCCTGCTGATGTCAGACGGTGAGGTTTCTCAACCTCCACTCTATTAGCCATGTAAGATTGCTTTGCTAGAGATCATTTATTTCTTGCCATCCATTCATTATAAACTTGATTCTTCGTCATGAATGGATCCTTAATTATGTGTGTCATGTTGTTTCCCTGAAAATGGACGATCGAGTCACATTGCTTATTTTCTGTTGTGAGTTGAGGAGCTTGCGGTTTTAAAAGTATGTCTCAGTTGTAAGAATGTGGAAATGATGGACAGGTAGCAGTTTTTTATATTTTCTGTTTATATCCAACATTAAGTAGTTATTAACTCCATGGCACAGGACTGTACTTTTTGTAGATGTAGTAGCTTTTGATTTCCATTTAGTTATGGCTTTATCTCCGCTTTTACATACTGATTAGGATTTCCATTTAGTCAGGATCACAAAGTCTTTGTGCCAGGATTCTTCCCTTTGTAAATGTGAAAGCGGCTTGTACAATCTATTCACAGACTTGCTCTGCTGCTTTGTAGCCCAACTAATTATGTACTCTTGATCGTCCTCATGGCATCTGTCAACTCCATTATGAATCGTCTCTTTATCTTAAGGCTATACTCGCTATGCTAGAATGATAGATGATATAGTAAATACATCTTTTCTTTTTACAAGGCTCATATCGTAAGGAATGTCGTGTACTGTAAACCAAGTTCAGTACGTTGTCTATTAAATATATTCTTGTTTCTTCTTCAAAATGCGATGCTCCAGTTCAGATAATCAGTACTGCATATTTTGGCTGATATTTCTACTACAAAGCACTTGGTGGTGATGGATAAGTGTCGGCCGGGTTGGGTTTCTTGTTTGAAGAGACTTGCATTGTTGACTATTATAGCTTTTTCTATGTAACTTAACAAGTGTTAACATATTTTTAAAATATTACTATAATTTTGAAATTTGTTCATATGTTTCAAAAATGTTCGTTCACTTTTAGAAGTGTCCGTACATCTATATCCCGCTTCTATCATATTCTTCACTGCATGTTATCTATTATGATTGCAGATAGTATTAAATTTTGTTACTCCCCTATCTGTTGATATATGTAGAACATTTCTTTCAATTTGGGTTAATACTGACTTAGCATTACTTGTTTTGAAAATGTTGGGACCGGTACACTCGCGCCAGGGCGCGGACCCAGTCTAGTTTACGAGGTTTGGTCGAACGACGGGATCCCGACTTTATTCGGGAATATTTTAGCAGCAGAAAAGACTGGGAGGACTACGGCCGGCATTGGCGTCCATGTCGAGATCCGTGGGGAGGGGAGGGGAGAGAGCAACGGAGGAGTCCTAGACATGTCGTTTCCCTAGGGCTCTGTGCAAGATCAGGTGACGGAATGTCTCTGGGATCAATAATTTTGTCCCTTACCGGGTCTGGGTCTGAGTCTGGGTCTGGACTCTCGGATCATCCGGAACCCAAACATGTTCTTGTTGGAGAAAAGCAACCATGGAAAAGGTGAACGAGGATACATTCTCGTGTCTTGTGCGTTTCTATTGGCGAAACGATTTTCCTTCGTGTCACACTGCCTTATGGAATCGCTCTGGAAAATATATATTTTTAGAAAACGATTAAAAAAATAAAAAATGAAGCACAGTAGGAAAGTTGTAAGTACTGATTTCCCACTGGCAACGAGAATCACCATTTACCATAGCTTAAAAATTCAAAATTTCAAAAGTTGTAGTAGTAGGACAGGAAAGGAATGACTGCTCCGGTTTGGATCACAGCTAGCAAACGGGCCCAGCTTCCCCCGAACCATATAGGACTAGAAAATCTCGCCCTCCTCTCCGCCCACCCACCTCTCTCTCTCTCTCTCTCTCTCTCCTCGCAAGTTGCCATTCCCATATCCCAATGCCACCTCGCAATTAACACCTCCTGCGGCGGCACACAGCCTGCCTCCACCCCCGCCCTGCCATCGCCCCCCGGCCGGCGCCCATGACGTCATCGTCGTCGCACCACCACGACGCCTCCTCGGCCACCTCCACCCCCCGCGCCGGGGCCGGCAGCACCACCAGCAGCAACGGCAACGGCGGCGGCGGCGGCCACCACCACCCGCCTCCTCCGCGTGCGCAGCCGCACGGGGCCGCGTTCGTGCGCCTCATGTGCAGCTTCGGCGGCCGCATCCTGCCGCGCCCGGGCGACCACCAGCTCCGCTACGTCGGCGGCGAGACCCGCATCGTCTCCGTCCCGCGCACCACCTCCCACGCCGTCCTCTTCGCCGCGCTCGCCAAGCTCGCCCCCGCGCTCTTCGTCCCCGGCGAGCCCACCCCGGCGCTCCGGTACCAGCTCCCGCACGACGACCTCGACGCGCTCATCTCCGTCTCCTCCGACGACGACGTCGACAACCTCATGGAGGAGCTCGACCGCGTCCACAGCCTCGCCGCCACCGCCATCAAGCCGCCCCGCCTGCGCCTCTTCCTCTTCGCCGCCTCGCCGGACCACTCCCCTGCGGGCGCGTTCGGCTCCGTGCTCTCCGGCGTCGGCGACGCCTCCTCCGACCAGTGGTTCGTCGACCAGCTCAATGCCCCGCCGCCCGGTTCCATCGAGCGCGGCCGATCCGAGGCCTCCTCGATCGTCTCGGAGGTCCCGGACTACCTCTTCGGCTTCGACACGACCTCCGAGGAGCCCAGCCCCGGCGCGGGCGCGCAGCCCAAGTCTGACGCGGAGGTGGCGCAAGGCGACGACGACGACGACGCGCCGGCTCCCGTGCTGGGCGCTCCTCTGGTGCCATACGTCCCGGAGAGCGCCCCGTGGCCGGCCCCGCCGCCACCGTACATGGGGCAGCCGGTGTACTACGTGCCTGTTCGCCCGGTCCACTACCTCGACGCGGCTGGGCACGGCGGCTACATGCCCGGGCCGGTTTACCACATTGTCGGTGGGGGGAGAAACGAAGCCCCGGGAGATCTCTACTCGTCTGGGGGCGTCGGTGGCGTCTACGGCGTCCCGCGCTCCATGCTGCCATTCCGTCAGGTGATGTACGCGCCGCCACCCGCCACGGAAGTCTACTCGGTGGAGGGGAAGCCGCCGGAAGGTGAGTCCCACTCTCCGTAGGCGCAAGGGGAGGAAGAGCCATGGCCGCATGGGCTGTTCCTGCAGCTGGTTCATTCTGATGATCGCTTATATCTGAGCTAAGATTTTTGCATTGCCGTGGTAAATGTTCACTGTTTCTGCTGAGGTTACTCTTGGTAGCTGTATAGGTGAGGGAGGTGGAGGATGGATGGGTCATGGATATCACAATTTTCGTCGAGTGAAATAGATTCTTGAATTGTTATTATGTGAGTACATTTGGTGTGATTAGTACTAGTAGCAGGTTACTGTAATGTGGGATTGGATTCATATATATTCTACTAGAAGATTTTTTTTATCTGCGAAACAGAATGTTTCTGCATTTTGTATTCATAATATGCTTGATGCTGGATGTATCATGGCCCATGAATGTCCTATATATCTACTCTAGCTTTGATGCGAATGTTTGCATATTTGTTCTTGTGAAAGCTTAATGTACTGAATTCGCTCTAGCTTTGTTCTTGTATGCCAGAAATTTTGATTGCTTGCTTTTGGTAACCCACATTGTTTCATTTCTTCATTTTTTACACTTGCTGTTTATCCTGACCCGCTCTTTTTCTGGCATTAACATGCCCAGATTTTTTCGGACTAATTTGAACATATCCGGATGATTCTCTACTTATTAGAATGGCTCGAATCTTCGAGTAGAACTAGGGAGAAATAATTAGAGTTCCATTGTTGACTTGATTCAAGAGGAAAGTGCCGTTTCTGAACAGAGAAGCTATGCCAAATATACTTGAGAGAATAGCCTCTAGAGACAGTGGCTTGTATCATTCCCAGAACATATCGACTCTGCATTGCCCTTTTGAACAATGCTGCAGATATGCCATGCTACCTCTTTAACTATTCAGATTGCTATCTAGGTGTAGATTCAGGTTCAGGTTTGATCTGCTATAGAAAAAGAGTCGTCTACATCGTAGGTACTACCAGATTCAGAGCCCTCAAAATGTGATACTACTATATATGCAATGAAAAAGGTTTCTCCTTCCATAGACTGTATACATATAACTGGATACAAGAAACAGGTGCATTTATAGCAGGAGTAGTCTTATAGCAGCGTTCTTAGGACTGGCAGGAGGCTTAACATATCACACAAGTGAGCATTGCTGCCGGAGCTTGCGTCGCTTATTTCCACCACGGGTTGTCGCCGGTCCTGAAGTCGGTCTCCACCCACGGCACGAAGACGACCTTGCCGTCGTCAACGTCCGCGTGAACCAGGGCCAGCGACTGTTTCACAAGAGCAATGCAGATGAGGTCAGCTTGGTTCGGTTCAGTTGAGCAAGCAAACAATGGATTCTTCAGAAAGGTTCAGTTGAGAACTTGAGATAGGACTAGGAGGGCATCTTACCAGAGGTGCAGGCCCACGGACGACCTTGCCCTGGTTGTTGTACTGGGATCCATGGCAGGGGCAGAGGAACTTGTTCTCGGCGGCGTTCCACGGCACGACGCATCCAAGATGCGTGCACACGGCGTTGATCCCGTAGGTGGCGAGGGTCTTGTCGGACTCCACCACAAGGTAGGTAGGATCACCCTGCAACATGCAAACAATTTCAGCAAGTTTATCTTGCCCTGGGCTGATCCATCAGCTTCATCTCTGCTTGCATATAGCTTGTGAACGCCTCAGAATGACCGCGTGAATCTGAAGATACGTACCTTGAGCCCCTGGGCGAGCGTGCGGTCGTTGGGGCCGTGCGTCTTGAGCCAGTCCTCGACGAGGATGTCGTTGCCGAGCTTGTCCTTGGCGGCGACGCCTCCGGCGTTGCTCCC
This sequence comes from Triticum urartu, assembly GCF_056163025.1. NCBI lineage: Eukaryota > Viridiplantae > Streptophyta > Magnoliopsida > Poales > Poaceae > Triticum > Triticum urartu. The sequence goes on along the minus strand of NC_141874.1, from coordinate 192,912,069 downwards.
GGAGCCGGCCGGGACGAGGAAGGAGCCGTAGGGGACGAGCATGCCGAAGGTGGGGAGCGAGATGGCGCCCAGCAGGAGCAGGTTCATCAGCTCCCTCTTGCTCATGTCCGGCACGCGGTCCGCGGAGATGCTGCCGGCCATGCAGGTGATGTTCCTCGGGACGCGCTCCCGGCCGAAGCCCAGGCCCTTGACGGGCTTGCACAGCGCGCTCGCGCGGGTCCGGCAGAGCTGCGCACCAACATGTTCTCAGCAAGCATAACGAACCTGGCTCTCTCGCGCACCGAAAGTACAGCACAAAATGGGACGCAAGAAGAATGAAAAGACCAGGAATCCACCGAGAAGAGAAGATGAAGAGATCAGACGGCGGCAGGAAGAAGGGAGGAGTGGTTACCTGGGTGGGGTTGGAGGCGGTGGAGAGCGCGGTGGAGGCCATGGTGGTTGAGAGGACGATCGATCGAGCGAGCTAGCACTGCCTGTGTCCACCACAGGCTTGCAGATGAGGCGCGGGTTATATGTCCCTGCGGGAAGTGGTGAAGGGGCGGCCGGTGATTGGTTGATGCGCAGCGAACCGGCTCCGAGAACCACATGCTGCGTGCCTTGTGGGTGGCTAGGCTGCCACACGCCACCGAGCAGACGTTACGGGGGCCTTATCGGCACAGTGCAATGCAGATTTACGAAACCAGTAAGGCCCCGCTTGGAATGTCTGTGAAACTTTACAACTGTAAATTATTACACCTGAATATTACTGTACACCAGTAAAATACAACCGAATACATTTCCGCCTGTAATCCGCCGTCAGATTGCAACACCCAAGCGGCCCCGATGTGTCTCAGCACTGTATCATCCAACGATGATTGAAGAAATACAACAAACATCCAAAGGATGGGGAGGGGGCAGAGGTGACCGCGAGCATGGTGCGGATCTGGCCGCTTGGAGCAGGAGGAGGGAGCGAGCGGCCGCCGCTCGCCGCCATCAACATCACGTTCAAACGGCCGCCTGCCCTTAGACCCCGCGCATATCACGGTCGCCGGGGACCTCGCCGGCTTCGGAGCGGACGGCATCTCTCATCCCTGTAAATAGCCAGCGCCTCGCCCCTGCCGCGTCGTGGACGCCGGCGACGCCTCCCGTCCCTCGTTACGGCGGCGCAACGCTCAATATATAGTCTCGAGCGAGGAGGTGGGGAAATACGACGCCCAAAGATCTGTATCGGTTACGGGCCTGTTCCGGGTGTAAAAGCAAAAACGGGTGTATTTTTTACAGCCCGAAAACGGCGTTCCAAGCACCTAGTCGAAGCCCAGCTGTTTTCTTTTACGGAGGGGATGTTTTACAGGTGTAATGGGCTGAAAAACGACGTTCCAAGCAGGGCCTAAGATGTAGTACTACTCGTTTCGAGCGTGGCGTTGCTAAATATTAATGCAACACTAATTCAAATATTTATAGATACTACTCCCTCCATTCCTAATTACTTGTCGCAAGTATGGACATATCTAGATGTATTTTAGTTCTAGATACATCCATTTCTAATTTAGAACGGAGGGAGTATAATGCAAACGTAAAGTTTTCAAATAGGAGTAACACATTTCAAATTTAAATTTCAATATATGTGACATGCATGGTGACATGCCTAAGATCTGATGTTCACTACAAATAAGCATTGGTGATTAAGAAAAGACCGGTTCCTTTTCACAAGCACATTGCATTGTATGCGGCCTATCATCTGCCGTTTACTAGGAAGGTCGGTTCAGTTACGCTCCCTGAGATGCATAGCATGCTGCCGCACGAGAGTTTGCTAGTAGTCACTCTTTAGTGGTCTAAACACTCTTATATTTCTTTACAGAGGGAGTAGTATAGATAGAAGACTTGGATAACACTAGTGGATACATTTTCAACAACTCTGAGAAAGGCTCCCACAGGGACTAAGTAGATAATCAAATAATCGTCCCAGATGCCCAGTTTTCAATTTCGATACAATCAACGATGCATTGGTCGCATCTAACTATATACACCTGGCATTCATCTTCGTGGTGTCTTGGGAAACAATATAAATCATCCACAAGGGAAAGGGACCCATGATTCTGCTACTGTTTGGTCGAGGAATGATTCCCGGAGGGCTGTTTACATGCTTGGGTCCACCAGATGTTGTAAACTCTACTGATTCTTAAACAATCAACAAGCAGTTGTCTTAACAATATTGGAGACCAGGTCGAAATAGAGGTGGCAAAGTGATCTTAATGCACTGCCCTAACAAACGCAACAAGCAACAAGAAGCTATGGTTTACGATGGAAATAGAAGGGCGACAATACAGTAGCAGTCCACTTCTTCCTACAAAGAAACAGCATACAGTGAGAATAATAATTACAGTTTAGCTATACAGCATATACAAACAGCATACAGTGCTTTCGCAAAAAAAAACAGCATACAGTGAGAATAATAATTACAGTTGACCATTTGCAGCAACACTGCATGCGCATCTTGCAGCCTACCTTAGAAATACCTCAACGGCCTGACGACCTCAGCAGATCTTTCAGCTCATCCGCAATTGCACGGTAGCAGAACATGTATTGTTGCTGAAAAGCAAATATATGCCAATACAACATCTAAATACACATAAAAAGCACTAAACTGTTCATGCAATAAACATAATAAATACTATTAGCACGTTCAGCAGTATTACTCCCTCCGTTCCGAATTACTTGTCGCAGGTATGGATGTATCTAGATGTATTTTAGTTCTAGATACATCCATTTCTGCGACGAGTAATTTGGAACGGAGGGAGTAGATGCAATGGTCGACTGGAACTGTGTATTGGAATTACTACCCACAACTTATTCTATACATGTGTTACCAGGCTGTTCAGGGTATGCATGACCAGTAATAAGATACTAAACCAGCTTCGTTCAGTTGAAGACTTACGCCAAGAAAGTACAGTTTGAATAAGCTCCGCAAAACTAACACTAAACTCCCTGCTATGGCAGGTGTCGCATGATCAAATTCAAGGATGAGGGAACGACAAAAGAAAAACTAATTTACCCTGTACTGTACCTTAACCTAACAACTCTATGCGCAAGATGCCGATGAAGGCAAGTTAGGATTACACAGCAGGCAATGTTTTGCCTTGAAATTGTAATAATTACTTGCATTGCAACAAATGAAATAGATTTCTTCTATTTCATTAACTATTTCGTAACATGAGAGAACATCTGTTAGCAAGGCCTAAGTCTCATGTGCTTAAATTATGCTGGCACTGGGGTATATTCTTTTTTAGATGAAGATGATAGGAGTAAGAATGAAACAGAATGCACCTCAGTTTGAACCATTCCAGTTCGCTGGGACCTAAATTTTTTTACAGTTTCAACAAGATCATAAGAGCTTGTGTCTCCAAGGAGAATTCCCTCAATTGAACTATGGATGGTGATGTAAGCACCAGTTCTCCCAATTCCTGCACTGAAGAAAGAGACCAAAATAATGTTAAGAGAATAAAAAAATGAGCAAAGGGTAGCATAGCATTAAGCTGAAGCAAACCTGCAATGTGCAACTATAGGATGTTCTCTCGGAATGTGATGTAACCGTTTTTGAATTTGTCGCACAGCATCAGTGCTTGTTGGTACGCCATGGTCGGGCCAATCAGGATACTCTATATGGAGTACAGAATGAACCTTGCCTGACTACATCATGAAAAACAACGATCAGAAGATCTTTAACCATAAAATGTTTCTAGAAATACTGGTAAGTGCTAACAAATAAGCAACTTTTCAGATCTTAAATCTGAACACAGCAGAAATGAAGACCACTACAGCGCCATCCTATAAAAAACTTAACAGAAGCTTGAGCGTATATCTCCAAGTCAAATAACGAAATCAGTTAAAGGGTGCAGCATGGCATAATGATCTAGAATGTCACCACATGCTTTTTCTATAACTACATTCAAACAATAAAACAAAGTTAAAAAAACAGTAAAAGTTGATGTACAGACTATACAGGAAATTATGAAGTGGCACGTAATGATGACATGATCACTGATTCACTATGCCAAAATAGAATAATAAATATGAACAGAACATGCTTATGTGCTATATATTGTTAAAGAACAACTCATCAAAACAACCTTAGGCCTTGTTTGGTTACAGTCTAAACCACGTCTGTTAGGAGCTAGGGTTCTGCCGGTTCTAGGACGGAGATTGTAGGGGAACGATGGAGGAGGAGGAGGAGGACGAGGGCGCGGCGGCCGGCGGCTGGGCGCCGTCCTTGCGTGGTGGAGAAGAGGCGGCGGCGGCGCAAGAGGCGGCTAGGGTTAGGTCTCCCAGCTCCCTAAGGGAAGCCGAGCAAATAATGATTGCTTCTTGCTTGATTAGATTGATACATCTCCTCTCCTTATATAGAGAGGTTTACTTGACTCCTAAGCAAACGATAAGAGAATTGGGCTAAGCCCCTAATAACAATAAGATAACTTGGGCCACAACCCACTGGGCTAAGCCCCTAATATGACGGTCATAACACTTCTCTCCGCCTGCACAAACAGCTCGTCCTCGAGCTGTAAGGTGGGGAAGCGCTTGCTGAACTCCTCGAGGTGATCAACCAGCGTCAAACACCTTCGCGACAGCTGGGGCGGTTAGGTCGGCGGTGACGGCGTCCTCCTCAATGTAGTCTGCAGCCTCCAGGTAGAAGAGTCACGGGCAGACGTGGCCAGGCGTGTAGGGCTCGTCGCAGTTGAAGCACAACCCTTGGCGGCGACGCTCGAGTAGCTCGGTTGAGGTGAGCCGGCGGAACGGGCGCGCCGCGGTCGCGGCGAGGGGTGCCGCAGAAGCCTGAGCAGGCCGACCCTGCGCGGGAACATCCGGCCCGGGTAGCGGCCCAGCGGCCCGGGACGGTGATGCCTGCTGGATGGCCACCGCGCGGCGCTCGAACGCGCGGGCGTAGTACATGGCCGTTTGGAGATCCTGGGGTCCCCGAAGCTCCACATCCACGCGGATGTGATCCGGAAGTCCACCGACGAAGAGGTCGGCCCGCTGCTGCGCCGTCACACCCGACGCGTGGCATGCCAGGGCCTAGAAACGGTCGGCAAAGTCCTGAACCGTGGAGGTGAAGGGAAGGCGGCCTAGCTCTGCCAGGCGACTCCTGCGGATCGGTGGCCCAAAACGAAGAAGGCAGAGCTCGCGAAAGCGCTCCCAAGGGGGCATGCTGCCCTCGTCCTGCTCGAGGGCGTAGTACTAGGTCTGTGCCGCGCCATGGAGGTGGTAAGAGGCGAGCCAGGTACGCTCCGAGGCAAGGGTGCGCTGCCCGCGAAAGAACTGCTCGCACTGGTTGAGCCAGTTGAGGGGGTCCTCTGTGCCGTCATAAGTGGCGAAGTTCAGTTTGGCAAACTGCGGCGGTGTCTGAGTCGGAGCGCCGTGGCCGACTGGCTCGGAGGTGCGAAGCAGCGAGGATTGGGGTGCCCGGTCAGCATGGCCGCGGCCCATGGAGTGCCCCGCCGAGCCGGAGGGATCACCGAACTGCAGAGTGGGTGCCGCCGGGTCTCCAGCCGACGTGTAGACGGGTGGCGGCGATGATCCGGTCAGCCAGGCCGGTATTAGGGACGGCGACGGCGGGAAGCGCACTTGCTGGATCGGTACGCCTCCCTACGTGGGTGGCCCGGGCCCCGTGCTGGGCGGTGGCGGGGCCGGCAGCTGCGGCTACGGCCGCACGGACCCGGGTGGCGTGGGGGACGCAGCGAGGGTCGGGGCCGGCCACTGTGGCCATGGAGGCATGGCAGCGGGCGGCGGTGGGGCCGGCAGCTGGGGCAGCGGCTGCCCGGACCCGGGAGGCGTCGAAGGCGCGGCGATCACCGGGGCCGGCCACTGCGGCCAGTAGGGGGCGACGGCGGGCGGCGGCTGACCGGGCCAGTGGTGGTGTAGAGGCCCGATCAGCGCCGTGGTGGCCGTGTACCAGGGCAGGGCGGCTGGCCCGGTCGCGGCGGCCGGCGGCAGCCCGTAAGGCCCAGCCAGGTAGAGGCGGATGCCCTGGACGGCGGTGACGAGGTCATTAAGGACCCCGGTGATCTCTACCGGGGAGTAGACGACGGCAGGTGGCGCGGTGACGGGCAGCGACTGGCCGGTGGAGGCCCCCGCGGAGGAGCCGAGCGACGCGGTGGAGTTGTTGACCGCGGTGGCGGGAAGTGCCAGCGGCACGGTGGAGTTGTCGACCGCGGCGGCGGGAAACGCCAGCGGCGCGGTGGAGAGGGCGGCGGTGGTGGACAGCGGCAAGGTGGGCAGCGGCGGGGTGGGTGGTGGCGCAGACATGATCGGACCCAAGCTACCTGATACCAAGGTGTTAGGACCCAAGCTACAAATAATGATTGCTTCTTGCTTGATTAGATTGATACATCTCCTCTCCTTATATAGAGAGGTTTACTTGACTCCTACGCAAACGATAAGATAATTGGGCTAAGCCCCTAATAACGATAAGATAACTTGGGCCACAACCCACTGGGCTAAGCCCCTAATATGACGGTCATAACAACGTCGAATGCCAGCGATCACACTAATCCACATGGGCCATCCTGGAGGGGAACTGTTACACGCGATTATACTTACATTGTTTGGTTAATTCCACAAGGGCCAGAAGAATCGCGTTCACCTCGTGAAACGAATCCACAGAGGCGCAAAAAAAACTGGGAGGGACAATTTGTAGTCTGTAGTGGATTGAATCTGGGTCAACCAAATGGGGTAGTAGGGATGGGGATTGTGTTAGAGAGGGATTGAGGGGATTGGGTGACAAGTGATGATTCCACTAGGGGATTAGATCCCTAGTAACCAAACAAAGCCTTTAAGGCTTTGTTCGGTTGAGGTGGATTTTGCGGGGGTTGGCAGGGATTGAGGGGGATTAAATCCCCTACAATACAAAATCCCCTCCAATCGCCTTGGGGAGAGGATTAACCAAACAAGGCCTAAAGGGTAAGAAACCCCAATAAGAACAAACATATGGAGGAATGATAAAGTTTCAAAACATGCTAAATGAGTCTGGATTATTTGCCCCTGGTGGCTGCCTATACCACCCCATGGATAACCATACAATTTCTGCCTCGAGATCTGTTCTACAGCTATACTACCAGACCACATCAGGTTGTCAGACTCGGAAGTGCTTACCATTATTGTTGCTAATCAACACAAAAACACAGAACACAGACAGTCAAATGGTCAGGTTAGTTTATTGGTGGCTGGTTAGTAGGCAGGAAACGTCGGCTGTGCCACCATACTGCCAGGTAAGCGTTTAATGACGCCGCTTGATCACTGATCACCTGTAAACATGCAGCTTTCCCAGAATGGGTGTTCTGTTAGTTTTAGAGAAAATAAGTGCTTGGCTTGGGTTTATAAAAAATAATAGAGTTGATGCTTTTATCAATTCTTCCTGTATTGCTGGTACGTCCTCGTGTCAGATTTGCTCGTGATGCTTTTATCAGTTCTTCCTGGGTTGCTGGTATAGTGGTATGTCCTTGTGTCAGCTTTGCTTGTATAATTTTTATTGGTCAAGTGCTGGTGATTTTTTTATATTGCTGTTTGAAAATGTGTAACCATTCTGACAACAGTATATACAGTGTTTTCATTAATGACTAATGTCAGAGACAACTGGGCACTAAATGATGCCTTAACATCTGGTTGATTAAACTATGACCACGAGGAAGAATGCAGCATGTGTGAATCTCTAAGTTTGAACCGACAGTGGATGAGATGGTGGTATAGCCCACAGGCAGTGCCCCCCAGGGGAAGGGGGGGGGGGGGGGGGGATATATTATCCATACACCTATATGTCATAGATGATAAATAGATGATGTAACAGTTACCACACCATGGTTTACACCTGATGCTGCTTAGGAACATTTAGTATATTAGTATATATAGTACTTTTACAGACATATCCACCAGAGACATTAAAGATGTACATCACATTGTAGACATATGTACATCACTTCCCTACAATAAAATATATATAATTTTGCCACATCATATGCCTTGTATTTACCATGGTCTGGTATACATTGAAAGGCAGTAGTATATATGGAATACACAAGCAATATTGTGAAAAGAAATCAATCACAAGTTTATATAAAAAATCATAACACATAAACGTTAAATGGTTGCCTTGTTTCATTCTCATGATGATAGCATTACTTTTTGTGACAACTGACCTAACTGAGGTTTGTATCGATAGAGATATATACTAGTACCAGCTAAGTTTAATCATTTAGATCCTCACAGCACAACAGGAAGGCGAATTCATCAGTAATAAGATATCATGGCACATGTCATCTATGATGTCTGATAAAACACAATAAAGTGATCATTGTCTGAAAGAATAATAAAAGGCATATCAAGTTTCTAAGTAAATTTTGTGCCCTGTCATAAGAACTAAACCTACAGGAGAAACCTAAAAAGAGGAACTGAAACCTATGAATAAGAAAATTATACATCATCTAAGTTTTATTGCGATGCGAAAGAGAAACAATCCTTCAGAGAAATAATGAAACAAAGCATACATGGATGCCCTTAAATGTTTTAAATTTTTACCTCATTGCACTGCACCTCCACAGCACGCAGACATAATTGATGCTTATCTCTTGTGTCCTTCGTAATCTTAACATTATACTTTCCATACGTCCCTTGACCATTTTGCAATGGAAGATACTCATCACACTGCAATTATTTCAAATATAATTTCAGAGGAAATACTGCTGCTTCAAAGTTAATCTATAGCACAGAGAAAGCCAATTGATATAGTTGGAAGAACGTCATCATCTCCTACTGTTTTCACAATGCAGTCACTAAGCAAAAGCTACTATGATCGATGCCGCAAAATATGGCATCCATCAGGCATAATAAAAATATAAATGAAGAGGACTGCAGGAGCTTCAAAAATCCCCTAAAGATGTTTCAGTCAAAAGGGTCTATTGGCTATTTACAAGCCAACTGGTTTTCCATTTTTAGTTGCAACTTGCAAGCATTATGCTCACATTTTTTAGTGCATTCATGAATATTTGAATCCTCCCATATTTGAACCCTACATTCTTAAAAAAAATAGTGTTTTAGCATAGCATCTATTGGTTTCTCCTGTAAGAACTGTAAATTTGCATTATGTGTTTCATCACATAATTTTCCAGCTTCCGCATCTTGTGGGGATGCTTCATGCTTAAGTTCTCATATGGCACAATGGCATAGTTTGCTAATGATGTAATGTTGTTACTTGTAATGCTTCGGTTTGACTTATTATATTGTCATGCCTCCCTGGGTCATATAAGTAAGCCAGATTGCACATGCAATTATACCAGCATGACTGGGTTTCATTTGCACATCAGATCAATTCAAAGATGTTAAACAGATTGTTTAAGGTAAGCAATCACCTTAACACTGTCGAACTGTGTGAGCATAACAATCACAGGACACTGATTTTCACAAACCATTTCCCAAAAATCCTCAAATGTCCTTACTAGTGGTCCTTGGGTGGAAATAAATCTTGCAACACTGTTGTCCTCGGTAGCCTGCAAGTTTTACACCCCATCGTAAGCTCCTACCAATTATCTCAAACAACAATTAGAAAGCCAAAAGGAACATGCATACGATACAAACTTGACCTTTACAAAGCTTGCATTGATGTAATCATTGCCTGAAATTTGACTGGTTGCTGATGATTTTAGCCGTACCCTGGTATCATCAACTAGAGACAAGGAATCAAATCTCAAATGCTGTCAAATCCATAATGCTACTAGGAGGTCTTACTTGGTTTGCACCCATGATCACCATAAATCCATGTACAAATACAGGAGGAAAATCTCACATGGTAAGACATCAATATAGCGGTTCTTCTCCCTATTGGCAGCATCACGAGCTACAGTGGACATTTTCATCATCTCCGGATGCATTGTTCTCATGCCCTGAAACGTCGCCAGCAGATATGAAAAATATATACTATGAATTTTCATGGTAGCTACAGTAATTTAATATCATGTACTGCCCGCAAAAAAAATCAAACCATGAATGCAAGAATACAAGATATAAACATTTGACTAAATATCTGCTTGAAAACAAGCCAAACATCAATTAGATAGAAATGAACTGCCATGCAAGAAAAATGTGTATATAAAGCCAAGTAACATGCTACAACTATATTGGAGAAATAGGGCATTGGTAGAATAATAAAAATTGTCTAAACAGATCTACTTCCATGTAGTGAGCCAGTGATATGAAGAGAGTAAGATTAAGTATAAAATTTAGAGATGGGAATAGAACCCTAGGGAATTTAACTTCTACAAATCAAACTCAATCCTGATGGGAGTAAGGATCTACAGCTTCTCAAGTTAATCCATCCTTATCCCACTCAAAATCTTGTATCACGGTGGTGTTAACTAAGTAAATTCTGACAGGAGCAACTGGTACTGATGCATCAACATAAACATTTTTCTTGCATGGCCACAAATGCCACAAAGTGGGAAACTACATTTCAACATATATGGCATAAGATCCACAATGGTTCACGTAAAAGCAATCTGGGATCAGCACTTCATAGGGAAACTAATACATAAACCATGTAAGGAAAGGCGCATCCAGGGCCCAAGATATTTTCAGTTGTGCATCCATTGCTTTGGTTACAATTCTAGAATTTCGTAAGACATATACCTCTGTTACTGGAAAAGGAATAATTCTTGGGTTATTTAACTACATGATTGCGTTTACTGGCACGAAAAGGCCATGTCAATTTATGAAAAAGACCAAAATCCCGGCATAACAAGGGCGCTCACTACCTACCCAAAGGCCAAAGCAGTAACTCAGCCAGTAAACCACGGCAACACGCTGTAGATGCTAAATTGCCGTATTTTACCGACCAAGAGCGCGCAATATTTGGCAGACATTTCAGAATCATTACGCAGCCGGATTGGTAGCTGGGGAAAAAACACAATCAAACCTGAAGCCGTTGGAACTCGTCGGACAAGGCATCCAGCTGCTTGCTCCTCCGCTCGAAATGCGCGAGCGCGTCCTTGCATAGCTTGATCTGCTCGTGTGTCAGCGCCAACGGCGGAGGGTCGGCCTCGATGTCGAAGGGGTCGAATGCGACCCCGGGGACCGGACCCCCGGAGTACTGAGCATCGGCATGCGTATGGCGGGAGCCGGATCCGGCGAGGCGGGTGACGGCCCTCGCCTTCTCGCGGAGGCCGCCGCCGCCGCGGGAGCTCGTCGCGTTCCCCGTGACTGCGAAGGCGGGCTCACGGCAGCGCTTGGAGAGGGGCGCGGTCGCGGGGGCGGAGGGCTGGTCGGGCTCGTTGCCGTGGTGACTGGTGAGGTTGACGAGGAAAGGAAAATTGTGTGGTCGTTGAGCAGAATTGTTTCTTTGCACAAAAATGAAATTTATATTTATTTCCTCGAAATTTACATAGTCGAGTTCGAATGGAGCGGTTATTCGACTGTTTTATATGGATTTCCTTTTGCGAGGGACACATGCTAGGCTGAGATCTCCTTGCACACAATTTTAGTCACTCAATGCAAACACGCTTAGTATATAAATGTGTGGACCGTTAGCTGACCTTATTATATGTTGATTAATGAAATAACTAAAATTAATACCTCTTCATAAAAGAAATCTTCTATGGATAGCTAGCCTTTTCAATTTGGACCTGGTGCCACAACCGGTTAGAGGTTAACAACCTCCCTGTCAAATCCTGACATGGATTGACAGAACTAAGTTACTGTTGTAAGTGCATCTAGTGTCACCCCTAGTTGGTTTTGAAGTATTGACGATAAACGTGGTTGAGTGACTAATGTGTTTGTGAGAATTGCAGGATAACACAGCTAGAAGTTCCTCATTGATTCAGTTGTTTACCAGAGATGACCCCTAAATATATATGAAGACATTAAAGACAATAGTGGTTCGTGAAGACATTCACGTCGAGGGCAATGACTGAAAGTGCAATATTGCACTAAAGTGTTTTTGACATCTATGACAACTTCATTTGTGTTTCTAACCACATGCTCTAAGTGTTAACAGCCCTGATTAAGCTAAAAGTGAAGTATGGATGGTTATTTCCTCTTATATTGGAAAAAGAAAAAGCGGTGTGCTCAAGAAAAGAAGAGTACCATAAAGTTTTCTTATTTCTTGAGTCCTTAGGGCAGCCACACTATTAAGAGGGGGTGCACTATAAAAACATCCGGGGAATCAACTTACCTTCTCACATTGATATGAAAATCTTAGTACCAAGTTTCTGTTTAGGCCGGAACTTCCGGGACGGCCGGAATGTCCGGGACGGGTCCAGGAAGCTTGGGGGGCACCCAGAGAAACCGCACTTTTCGTGCAATCTCTCTGTGTAGCCCGGAACCTCGTCGGACCCTGGTCGGAACTTCCGTCCCCCGGAACTTCCGGGCATCGGAATTTCTGTCCCCTGTTTCAGCAGCTTCCGGGGTACTACTGAGTGGTGCAAACTCTCTGTGTAGCCCGGAACCTGTCCAGAACTTGGCCGGAACCTTTGGGGGTCCGGAACTTCCGGGCTACGCAGAAATCTGCCTCCAACGGCCAGATTTCTTCCCGACCTATAAATAGTCTTCTTCTTCCTCACGAAGGGTTTGACGACTCCATTTCTCTCACCTCCATTTTCGGACCTCGATTTCTTGGAGATCTCCCTCCTTAGCCAACCCAAACTCTTGATCTTTTGAGAAGCGAAGGAGAAGTGCTCGATCTACACATTCACCAAAGCGAAAGTTGATTCCCCCCTTTGTTTTTGTGGTGCATCTTGTTACTCTTGGAGGTTGGAGACTCCTAGGCGGTAGGAGTGCTCCGGCAAGGAATCGACCATTGTGATTTCCCCCGGAAAGCTTGCGAGGGTTTGGAGACCACCCCAAGGTCTACCACTAGTGGTTGAGAAACGCCTTCGTGGTGTTGTCTCAAAGAGAGAATAGGGTGAGCCTTTGTGGCGTTGGTGTGCCTTCGTGGTAACATCCACCTCTCTGAACGGTGACGTAGCTTCCCTCCAAGGAAGTGAACATCAACATATATCCTCGTCTCTCGGAGTTGCGGTTATTCCTAACCCTAACTCTCTACTTGTGGTTACTTGTCTCTTAGCACTTACTTATATCATATTGTGCTTGCTTACTCACATATTTGTGTCACTTGTTTATCTTGCTTAGCTCATTAGTATCATACTTGCAATTGTTAGGCTCACTTTCATATTCCGCATTATTGCCTAAAATTGCTTAGTAATAATTAAAATTTGTAATTGTACCTATTCACCCCCTCTAGGTCCATCTCGATCATTTCAATTGGTATCAGAGCCTCGTGCTCTATTCTTGTGGCTTAACCGCCCTAGAGCGAGGTGAACCCCGATGGGACTCCCCTTATTACAGATCCGATGGATAAAGGCGAGGCTTCTTCAGAAGTCAAGTCCTTTACTTTTGAGGATCTGGAACGGGCCCTTGCTAAGCAAAAAGAGGAGCATGATGCTTCTCTTGAGGCCTTGGTCCAAATGAGACTAGCCATGTTGTCCACGGTGCTTGCACCACTTTCTGGTGGTGCGGCTTCGAGGCCAACTGTGCCTACTCCGTCACTTGGTCAACAATCTCCTAACAATGATCACTCCAGTGTTCCTTGGCTTTATGCAAGACCCCAAGTTGAGAAACCAAAATATAACCCTCAAGGCAAACCTCCTTTACTTGATGCCACTTCCGATTTTGCCTTGTGGAGGGTTGTTATGCAGGATCATCTTCGATATGGAAACGATGAGTGCTGGAGATCTTGGAGTATGGTTACCATGTGGTTGATCCAAAGAATCCTACACCAAGAGAAATTTATGACAAGAATCTCAATGACACCGCAACCATGTGTATAAGGAGAGGTATGGTTGAAAAGCAAAGGAGACCTTTCATACACATCACAAGTGCCAAGGAACTGTGGGAAAGTATTATAAGATCCAAGACCGGTACCTCCACCCTCCGGAGTGCTCAATATGAAATTGCCAAGGGGCAATTGCAAAAAAAATGTATGGAGAAAGGTGAAACTCCTAATCAACTCCTTGAGCGTCTCATGACTCGCACCACTGACATTGAGTCGTGTGAGTGTGACAAGACACAAGATGGATTCAACATGACTAAGCGATTTCTTGTGGACAAGTTGCTTCATGCTCCTGCCCCATATCACCACCAAATGGTGTGGGACATAAGACAACACCATGCCTTCAAGGAAATGACTACAGATGACATCATATCCACCTTCCAACTATTTGAAGAGTCGAAGGCAAATGCTACAAAACATCTTGCCATGCATGGTACTCCAACATCAAAGATCAATCTTGCATTGAAGGCCAAGCATGTATGTGAAGATGAGCAAAGTGAAGAAGAAGAAGAAGAAGATGATGAAGATGATGATGAAGATGGTGATGTGGTTGAATCCGATGAGGGCCCTTCATATGAAGACATGGCTCTCTTTGTCAAGAAGTTTAGCGCAGGAAAATTCAAAGGAAGATTCCAGAAGAAGAAAGTGAGAAAATGCTACAACTGTGAAGAAACCAACCACTTCTCCAATGAGTGCCCTTATGAGAAGAGAGAAGATAAACCAAGGTTTCCCAAGACCTTTCCCAAGAAGAAGTTGCCAAATCCTTTGAACTCCAAGCTCAAGAAGAGAGATGGGAAAGCAATGGTTGCTCAAGAAGAATCTAATCCGGAGGATGTTAGTGGTGTTGCCGGAGTTGCTCAAGATTCTCAAAACACGTTGAGGCTAGTCAACAAGAGTGGTGATGTTGTCACCTACAACTACATGAAGGATTATAAGGGCAACGCTCACAAGTGCCTAATGGCAAAGGCTGTGATAGAAGATGAAGAGGACCAAAGCTCACCTGACAAGGTCAAGGTAACCGCACGATCAAACCCTCCTCTTTTCACTCGTCCTACTCCTAGTGGTGAGTATCTTGATGTGGAGAATAGTTATGAGGATGATGATATAGATGATCCTATGCTTGTTAAACTAAATAAGTTCATGTGCTCCCTTAAAGGAAAGAAGCTCACTATGTTTCGTATGCTTATGGAGATGGTGAGTAAGCACACCATCACCATTAAGGAACTCGAAACCCTCGTCACCGAGGAAAAGGAAAAATATGAAATCCTTGAGCGGAAAGTCCAATATGAGGAAGCACGAAATGATGAACTATGCTTGAAAATTGGTGCAAACATTGATGTTCATACTAAATATCTTGCCTCCTTGAAAAAGGCTATTGACTCTTGCGAAGAGTTGATGAATGGTAAAAGTAAGCTTGTGAAGTCTAATGCTTCTCTATCTAAGGACTGTGAGCTCCTATCCGTGTCCCTCAAGACTAAGGAAGAAGAGCTCAACCTTCTTACAAAGAGTTTTGAGACACTCAAGCTTACTTATCTTGAAACTCTAGCCAAGGCTTACTCTTCTCCTATTATAAATGTTGATGCTTGTACTATTAACTCTAGTAGTGATCTAGCATCTATTCTTGAGGAGAATCGCTTTCTCAAGGCTCAAATTGAGAAAGGGCTCATGACATGTGCTCAAGGACAAAAGAACCTTAATGAGGTATTGAGCCAACACAATGAAGTGTTTGCCAAAGAGGGACTCGGGTTTGACCCAAGCACAAGCAAGAAGAAGACGTCCTCCCAAAAGTGCACCGCCCCTCTAAAAGAAACTTTTGTAAGAGAAGGGCACAAGGAGAAAGGTAAGGTTGTTAGTGGGAAGGCCACAAGGGGCATGCCCACTCTCAACAAGCCAAAAGAGTTCATGCCTCAATCCTATGTACTTTGTAAGACTATGGATGGAGAGGTTTATGCAGAATTTGTTGGTCCTCGAAATGCATTCCGTTTTTATGCTATTTGGGTCCCTAAGACCCTTCTGACTAACCTGAGAGGTCCCATTGCAAAATGGGTGCCTCTAACCAAGTCATAATTGTGTGTAGGTTGCTTTCTCCGGTGGAGTAAAATGGGTGATTGACAGTGGATGTACCAATCATATGAACGGAGATAGCAAATTGCTCTACGATTTCATGGAAGCTATTCAACCATTTATGAGCATTATGTTTGGTGGAGGATCAAAAGGACAGGTACTATGGTTGGGCAAGGTGGCTATCACAAATGACATGTCTCTAGCAAATGTCATGCTTGTCCAAACCCTTAAATATCATTTGCTTTCTGTTCGCCAATTGGCTTCTGTTGGTTATGATACACTTTTTGGACTAATGGATGTGAAAGTCTTTAAGAGAGATACTCTCGAAGTGGCCTTTGTTGGTGAGTTGGATGGCAACCTTTACACGGTTGATTTCTCGAAAGAGAGCACATTCCATGCAACTTGTCTAATGGCCAAGGCCGACAAGGGGTGGCTATGGCATCGCCGGCTAGCCCATGTCAGCATGAGAAATCTTCAAGATCTCTTAAAGGGTAATCACATCCTTGGACTAACCAATGTCTCTTTTGAGAAAGATCGTGTGTGTAGTGCATGCATAGCCGGGAAGCAACATCAATCAAAGCACCCACCCAAGAATATTGTGTCTACTTCAAGGCCTTTGGAGCTCCTTCATGTGGATATTTTTGGGCCTCCTTCATGGGATAGTCTTGGTGGGAAAAAAGTATGGACTTGTTGTTGTTGATGATTACTCAAGATATACATGGGTCTTCTTCCTCAAGTCCAAGGACGAGAGGAAGATCACCTTTATTGATTTTTCCAAGCAAGCACAACGCAAGTTTGACAAAGAAATCTTGGCAATAAGAAGTGATAATGGCTCCGAGTTTAAGAACTACACCTTGGAAGAATTTCTTAGTGATGAAGGGATTGAGCATCAATATTCAGCTCCATACACTCCCCAACAAAACGGTGTAGCAGAGAGGAAGAACCGCACCCTTGTGGAGATGGCAAGGTCCATGTTGGATGAATACAAGTCGCCACATAGTTTTTGCGCCGAGGCTGTCAACACAGCATGCCATGCATCAAACCGGCTCTTTCTCCGCACTATATTGGAAAAGACTCCATATGAGCTTCTATCTGGGAAAAGACCAAATTTCAAGTACTTTCGTGTATTTGGGTGCAAATGTTTCATCCTCAACAAAAGAGAACAATTAGGAAAATTTCAATCCAAAACCCTTGAGGGCATATTTGTTGTCTATGGATCAAACTCTCACGCCTATAGAGTCTACAACAGATCCAATGGATGTGTTGTAGAAACTTGTGACATGGTGTTTGATGAATTTAATGGCTCCCATGGGGAGCAAGTTGATGTAAGTGATGTAGGTGAAGAAGATTCTTCTCAAGATATCTTGACTATGGGTGTTGGTGCACTTCTTCCAATGGAACAAGAATCTCATGATGATGATGAAGAAGAAGATGGAAGCTTCATGCATCATCAAACTACTTCAACACCCATACCACCTCAAGCTCCTATTGCTCAACCAATACCCGTAGACCAAGTACAAGATGATGATCAAGTTCCTCTTCATGATAATCATCAAGAACAAGATCATCACCAAGGACAAGAACAAGAAAGTGCAATCATTGACAATGAACCTCAACAAATGTAAGATGAAGAAGAAGATCTTGCACCACACATCAATGATCCTTATGTTGAGGACGTGGATGATGGACATGAAGTTGAAACTCGCGAAACACTAACCTCCATCATGCCTCGAGTGGCCGGTCAAGTTGATGTTGACAAAATTCTCACCGGCATATCGGAAGGTAGAGTTACTCGTAAACATTTGACAAACTTTTGTGCTAACTTCTTGTTTGTATCTAGTGTTGAGCCTCTCAAGGTACAAGATGCATTGATGGACAACGATTGGCTCGTTGCTATGCAAGAAGAGTTGAACAGTTTTGAACGCAACCAAGTGGTCGTTAGTCGAGAGGCCAACCACGGAACACATTGTCATTGGAACAAAATGGATTTTCAAGAACAAGCAAGATGAGAATGGTGTTATCATCCGCAACAAGGAAAGGTTAGTGGCACAAGGGTACTCACAAGTTGAAGGTTTGGACTTTGGTGAGACCTTTGCCCCTGTTGCCCGTCTTGAATCTATTCACATCTTACTTGCTTATGCTGCTTTCAATGGTTTTACATTACATCAAATGGATGTGAAGAGTTCTTTCCTTAACGGCTCTCTACAAGAAGAAGTATATGTATCACAACCACTTGGGTTCATTGATCCCGATCACAAAGACTATGTGTATAAACTTCATAAGGCTTTGTATGGCCTCAAACAAGCACCTCGTGCTTGGTATGATCATCTTAAGAAGTTTTTACTCGATGATGGTTTTGTGAGGGGGGTGATCGATCCCACTCTTTTTACTAAGAGGGACAAAGGTGATTTGATCTTATGCCAAATCTATGTATATGATATCATTTTTGGTTCTCCTAACATTCATTTGTGCAAGAAGTTTGCGTCCTGCATGACTAAGAACTTTGAAATGTCACTCGATGCGGATTTAAAGTTCTTTCTCGGTTTCCAAATTCAACAATTTCAACAAGGAATTTTCTTGTCTCAAGCAAAGTACCTCAAGGATATTCTAGGGAAGTTTGGAATGTCAGATGCGAGTCCATGTAAGACACCTATGCCTACAAAAATTGTACTCACTGAAGACACAAACGGTATCCCTTTCGACCCTTCTATTTACCGCTCTATGATTGGTTCATTGTTGTACCTTTGTGCATCTAGACCAGATATCATGTTCAGTGTATGCATGTGTGCTAGATTTCAAGCTTCCCCTAGGGAAAGTCATCATAAGGTGGTTAAGCATATTCTTAGATACCTTGTTCACACCCCAAAGTTGGGTCTATGGTATCCCAAGGATGCTAAGTTTGATCTCATTCGATACACGGATGTAGATTGGGCTGGAGACAAAGTGGATCGTAAGTCCACCTCCGGTGCATGTCAATTTCTTGGACGCTCCTTGGTAAGTTGGTCCTCGAAGAAACAAAATTGTATTGCCCTCTCCACTGCCGAAGCAGAATACATTGCATCCGCCAGTTGTGCAACTCAATTACTATGGATGAGGCAAACTTTAAAGGATTACGGTATCACCTATAGACATGTGCCTCTTCTATGTGATAACGAAAGTGACATCAATATTGCTGAGAATCCCAAAGATCATACCCGCACCAAGCACATTGATATTAGGTATCATTTCTTGAGGGATCATGTGGAAAAGGGTGACATCAATATTGCTCATGTTGGTACAGATATGCAACTTGCAGACATTTTCACCAAGCCATTGGATGAAGCAAGGTTTTGTCAACTTAGGCGTGAACTTGGTATCTTGGAGCTTGACAACATTATGTGAAATCTAGTACTCATACATGCATTTACTTCATGTCTTGTCTAGATGTAGGCATGTATTTAGGGGGAGACATTCAACTCATGAGTTATCTCACCCTCTATGATGCATAAATAAACCAAACACTCTCAAAGTTACTATGTTATCACTTTGTGACTTAGTACTTTAAATGATGGAGTTTTTATGTTGTGATCAAGGTTAAAATCTTCGCAGTACCAAGTCACATATACTCAAACATGGTGGACTCGTCCACCGCCCTCTCTTAGAGAGGCTGGACTTATTCTTCATTTTTTTCTTTTTTGTCTGTGTGTTTGTCCGGTGTTTTTCTCTCTATTTGAGTGTTCTCGTTGTTGCTCTTATGTTTTGTCTTGTGTTTTGCCCCTAGCTCAGGTTCTACCCAAGCCTCTCTCATCTCGAAACCATCTGATATTTGTCTAGTGCACAAGCTTCAAATCATAACCACATAAATGTTGATGTGGTGTGTGGTGGTCTTGGGAGCTTTCGGACCCCTCCCTCTAGTTCTCAGGAGTTCAGAGAGACTGTAATCTCTCTGGATATCCCGGAACTTCCGGGGAGGGGCCCGGAACTTCCGGCATTGCCCGGAACTTCCGGGCGTCGCGGGTAATGGGCACATATTATGGGCATGGGATAACAAAGGGGTCCTTTTCCCTTTCTCCTCTGTTCCACTGCTCTCTCTCCCTGCGCCGCCCCTCACCCATCGACGACTTCCGGGCGAGCTGTCGGCCCCCGGAACCTCCGGCCCCTTCTTCCTTTTCATCGTGCTTGGAGGGGATCTGTCCTCTCCACCATCTCCATGGAGGAAGGTAACCTAAGCTTCTCTCTGCTCACTCTAGATTCCTAGGGATTGTAGGCTACACTTATGGTTCTAGGATAAACACAAACTTCACATCTCGAGTCCTGCATCCGCTTTAGATCTGCAGTACTCCATGACTTTAATTTATCGATTGGTCGATCCATGTCTCTCCCCTGCTTAGATTCGGAAGGAGCCTTGCGACCATTCTGGTGCCCGGAACCTCCAGGCAGGCCGGACCTTCCGGCCTCGCTAGGGTTTCCATGTTCGGTCTGGGCCGGTACTTCCGTTGGCCAGAACTTCCGGGCACCCCGGAACTTCCGCCCTCCCCCGGAACTTCCGGTCTAAGCAGAGTTCTGTCAAATTTTCGACCAGTGAGATTCTTTGGTTTTCTTTTTTTTGAGGCTTGTGTACTTATTCTGCCCCCATGCTACTCTCTCTCTCTCTGTCAGTAGGAGGGTCTGGTTCGCGTGCTCACTCATCCAAGGTGTATGAACGGAAATCCAAAGCTAGGCTCAAGAAGAGAACGACTGTTGTTTTGGGACGTGAGAACATGTTTGACTGCCATCCCGAGGAAGATGCTCAGGCTGAAGACAGTGCATCTCCTCCTTCTGCTCCCGCCCACTCTAAGAAGCGGAAGACTACTTCCAAGAAGGCCAAAGCACCAAATGTCCAACCTCCTCCTCTTGAGCCAGTCACCATGAAGGAAATGCCCGCACCAGAGTGGGTTGCTCTGCGCCGTGTCAATCCCTATCGTCAAGACCGTGATCATGTGGCTGATTCCAAGTTTTGGACACTTTTCCAGCAACGCAACTATGAAGAGATTTTTTTTCTCAGTTCGTCAACAAGTGTGTCATTCAGAAGAGTATCAACATTGTTCACTTTGACAAGACTCCAACAAATTCTGCTTACTTTGAGGGGATCCAGAACATGTGTGTGAAGCTCAACCTCCTTCCACTCATGCACTTTCAACATGATGTGTCTCCGCCTCTTGTAGCTCAATTCTATGCCACTGTGCATTTTGGGACTGATATGCAGCGCATTCTTACTTGGATGAGTGGTAATGAGAAGTTCTCTGCTCCATTCTTAGTGCTGGTCGGTCTTCTGGGCTATGAGTATACTGACATTACTGTTGACCGTGGCTACAAGATTCACGACAAAGGGGTTTTCCAGGCTATTCACTTGGCTGATTTGTATCCTCCATCCGGAAATATTGGATCTGTTGCACTACAAAAAAATACACTTCCGTGATGATACATGTTTGTCACAGTAGATCACGTTTTCTGTCATGCATGTACATCCATGACAAATTTATGACAGAATCAAGATAGTCATACCTGTGCTGTCATAGAAGTGTTCCATGACATTACCAATATTATCATCACGGAAGTGTCCACTTCCATGATGATAAATCGCGCGTCACAGAAGTGCTTTCGTCAAGGGTGACTGACACATGGCATCCACCGTAACGGAACGTCGTTAAGCTATCGGGTCCGGTTTTGAATCCGATAACCCGTTAACAGCCTCGACCAATGGGGATTTTCCACGTGTAAAATCATCATTGGCTGGAGGAAACACGTGTCGGCTCACCGTTGGGACAGATGTCATCCACTCATTGGACCCAAAGCGCCTATGATACGTCGACACGTGGCACGGCCCAACAGAGGCCCATTCATGTGAAAAGGCCGGCCCGTTTGACTTGGTAAAAAGGTGGCGGGCCGGCCCACGGCAAGCCTGTTAACGGCCTGTTTGCATATAGCCCATTTACAGCCCGCTAACCAAGGGCCCGTTTACGGCCTATCCGAATTAGGCCCAGTAGCATTATCTGGGCCATCCAATATAATTCCAGCCCGTTTTAACTTCCGGCCCATGTATGGCCCATGACGTCTTTTGGCCCATATGAGGCCCTTAGTAACCCTCGGACCATTAACGACCCGTGGTAAAACTGGCCCGTAATGAACACTGTATCACTTTATACCCATTAACGGCCCATTATTCCGTTGGGCCGTTTCCAGCCCATGTTATCTTTCGGCCTTCTTAGGGCCCATTTATTCTTGGGCTCATTTCCAGCATTCGGTTACTTACAGCCCGTTACTGTCATTTTCTGCTTGTGGGCCAAATTCAGCTTGTGCTTACAGTCGGCCCATTTGTGGCCCGTTAATACGTTGGGCCGTTTTCATAGCGTCATCAAATACGACCGATTAACGACGGCCCATTATGGTCGGCCCATGAACGGACGATTCCAACTCTAGCCCGTTTACAGCCATAAAGCGGTATGTTATTGGCCCATGTTTGGGCAATCGATCATACGACCCATATAAGGCCCATTGATGATACGGCCCGTAGAAGGCCCATTGATGATACGACCCGTAGAAGGCCCATTGTTTCTACGCCCTGTAGAAGGCCCAGTGTCACTACAGTAAATATGTAGCCCATGGTTATTGTGGCCTAGTTTTAAAAAATAGGTTATTGCAGCCACTAGCACTACAAAAAAATACACTTCCGTGATGATACGTGTTTGTCACAGTAGGTCGCTTTTTTTGTCATGCATGTACATCCATGACAAATTTATGACAGAATCAAGATAGGCATACCTGTGCTGTCGTAGAAGTGTTCCATGACATTACCAAAATTATCATCACGGAAGTGTCCACTTCCATGACAATAAAGCGCGCGTCACAGAAGTGCTTTCGTCAAGGGTGACCGACACGTGGCATCCACCATAACGGAATGCCGTTAAGCTATCAGGTCGGGTTTTGGATCCGATAACCCGTTAACAGCCCCGACCAATGGAGATTTTCCACGTGTAAAATCATCATTGGCTAGAGGAAACATGTGTCGGCTCATCGTTGGGATAGATGTCATCCACTTACTGGACAGAAGGCGCCTATGATACGTCGACACATGACACGGCCCAACCGTGGCCCATTCCCGTGAAAAGGCCGGCCCATTTGACTTGGTCAAAAGCTGGCGGGCCGGCCCATGGAAAGCCTGTTAATGGCCTGTTCGCATATAGCCCATTTACAGCCCGCTAATCTAAGGCCCGTTACGCCCTATCCGAATTAGGCCCAGTAGCGTCATCTGGGCCGTCCAATATGATTCCAGCCCATTTTCACTTCTGGCCCATGTATAGCCCATGACGTCTTTCGGCCCATATGAAAACCTTTGTAACTCTTGGCCCATTAGCGGCCGTGCTGAAACTGGCCCGTAATGAACAGCGTATTACTTTACACCCATTAACGACCCATGGTGAAACTGGCCCGTAATGAACAGTGTATCACTTTATACCCATTAATGGCCCGTTATTCTGTTGGGCCGTTTCCAGCCCAAGTTAACTTTCGGCCTTCTGAGGGCCCATTTATTCTTGGGCTCATTTGCAGCATTCGGTTACTTACGACCCGTTACTGTCATTTTCTGTTTGTGGGCCAAATTCAGCCCGTCGTTACAGTCGGCCCGTTTGCGGACCGTTAGTCTATTGGGCCATTTTCATAGCATCACCAAATATGACCTATTAACGGCCCGTTATGGTCAGCCCATAAAATGTACGATTTCCATTAAAGGCCCATCTACGGCCCATTAAAGGCCCGTACAAGACCCATAAATGAGCCGGCGGCCCATGGATCCTACGAGACGTACAAGGCCCATGGATCCTACGAGACGTAGAAGGCCCATGGATCCTACGAGGCGTAGAAGGCCCATGGATCCGACGGCCCGTGAAGGGCCATGGTCGGGCGAATTGGCCCCCGTTTGAACGATATGGCATATTCAAAGAATTATCCTACTCAATACTATCACCTCTAAAAAGCCTACACTATTACAACAAAGAGATCAAGGCATAGAAAGGTAGAATAATCCTACACTATACAATAAAGAAATTACAGCCGATTATACCCACTGGGCATTATGGTTCGGCACAGGTGATAATAAAGCATACACAAACAGCAAATTACATACACTGGGCAAATACAGCTCATACATCATGGACGCGCATCAACTTAACTCCATTTGAACTATAATCTCTTCAGAAAATAGGATTGGTCGGATTGAGATAGCACAAATTTCAGTCTGCAAAATCTCCAATTCCTTCATGGTTACCTCAGTGTCTTGTTTCATTTTTTTGACTCATGCATCTAATACCTGCATGTCCAGTCTCAACTTGTTGATTATACGTTGGCAATCATGTACACGTTGTCTTGCCACCTCTAGTTGATGCTCGAGAACATCAGCACATTCCAGTTCCAATCCATAATCATTCGGTAACGGCCATGCCGCACTGCTCGCAGATCTTTGTGTTGATGTCACTTCATCCTCATGTTTCTGTAAGTACACATGACTAGGGCAAAAATATAGTTACACCAGTGAAGCGAACAAGACACTATTTTGTACTACATGGCAAAACAGGACTAACAATAATGTTACACGTCACTTTCAAAAAAATGTTACACGTCATGAAGCATAAGCAGGTGATATTTTAAAAATTATAAAAAGATAGTCTGTGCAGCCTGCATACAGAAATCCCTCTTAGCTCACCAGAGGAGCATGATGTTGGGGCCCAATCGAAAACACAGACAAGTTACAAATTTAGACAGCATGTTGCGTATAAGTAAGCAAGCAGTTGGCCATTCTGTGCCTCAATTAAAGTCTTAGGGAGCATAATGAACAGCAGAGGGTTTCATACAAACATACTACAGCAGGCAAAACTATGCAATCATTAGTGTAGTATAAACTAGATTGTGAGCCTCATGCAATAATAGTTGGTTAATAGACTTCAAAGCTTCAGGCACACTTCGGCAGAGCAATTAAATGGTAAGGCCTTTAATTATGTCAACTAATAGTGATACAAGTACCGAACATCAGGCATGATTATTTGGGCATCTCATTAACTGAGGACAAATAAAGCAATTGAAAAGAGAAAATTAACTATGTCTGAAACAAACAAGGAATTGAACTGTTGAGTTGCATACAGTGACTTACCTTAGCAGGTTGAAGAGGCTCAACGCAGCTCCTACTTCTCTTGCAAGGCTCCTTCCTAACATCTTGTACTTGGAAATCCTCAATCTTATCTTCATTGCACCCCCTCTGCAAGGTGACACAAACTAGTTACTCGTCTCCTTTGAAGATAAATATGCATACTTTCCAGTCTGTGAACACAAAAGAATGAGATTATAACAAAACAACACCACATAATGAAACATGCCGCATCTCTTGCACTTGCACACAATGAAATGAGCATTTACTATGTCTGCACTATGTAAAAACTAGGCATACCTTCAAACTGGATCTCCAGGTACTCTTGGAGAGCCTACTGTAGTGTACAACCAAACCTTTATGTCACCTATGAGTTAGACAAGGCCCCACTACAGTAGCCCTTAGTGTTTAAATCGTTGACAAGCTCTGTTAGAGTGTTATGTCAAGAACATCAAGTAATCAAAGCAAACAGTCCTAGTATGGCTGGCTGATGCAAACAAGCAATTGAACAGATGTGTGAGAAAATCTTACATATCAAGAAAAGAAGCAAAGAAGGAGGCTTAAAGACCATCACTTGACTGACCAGATTTAAGGGGCATTTAAACATCATGTGCAACGTATGAACTAACATAAACATTGCATATTCCAGATTCTACAATGGAATGCACATGTATTAGGTTATGCCATGTACGATGATGCCTAAATGTACAGATAGCAGGCATGAGTGATTCATCATTGCATGCACAATTGAATTGCAGGTTAAGGGCCAGTTTGATTTCGCCTTTTTAGGGCATATTGTCAAAATAAGCCATAAAAGATGTAAAGAAGTCATTTTTGAGTTATGGGCTTGGGCTTAACTAATTTTGCTTTGGAGGGGGGTGTTTCGGGTAGAACCTCACTAAAAATTGAAGGGAAGGGGAATAGTGAAATGACTCTGTTGTCTGCCTATATTACACTCAAAATGCAACTGCTGACGCCCGTGTCACACTTGACCCTCAAGTAAAAACAAACATGCAAGCATTCATTGCCCTGCCCGCTTGCATCTCCTCACCCCTTTCCACTATACGATGAATTGCTATGAGCTGCTTCTGCTGCTGCTATATGATGCATTGCTATGAGCTGCTCCTGCTGCTGCTATATGATGAATTGCTAAGCTGCTGCTGCTGTATGATGAGTTGCTATGAGCTGCTGCTGCTATATGATGAATTGCTATGAACTACTGTTGCTGCTATATGATGAGTTGCTACAAGCTGCTCCTGCTGCTGTTATATGATGAGTTGCTACAAGCTGCTCCTGCTGCTGCTATATGATGAATTGCTATGAGCTGCTCCTGTTGCTGCTATATGATGAATTGCTATGAGCTGCTCCTGCTGCTGCTATATGATGAATTGCTATGAGCTGCTACTGGTATATGATGAATTGCAGACTGCTGCTGCTGTATGATGAGTTGCTATGAGCTGCTGTTGCTGCTATATGAGGCTTTCAGGTGGTGCTGCTATACGATAATAACCAGCCACTTGGACCATCGAATTTCAATAAATAATTGTTCTTCATTTAAATGTGGGTCATGCGTTCTTCGTTTAAATTAGGCAATGGGATCTCTATGGAAAACATTGACCAAAGTAGATTGTGCCAAGTAGATGGTATCTTTGTATTTGCATTTTGAGCAAATAGTGATGGTCTGTTTTCCTATCATATTAATTACTGCACTGGGTTCAATTTGTGATGTTTGCAAGTCAAATTAATTTCCATATGGGCAGCAAAATGAAAAAAATATAATGCAATCTAGAGTTTCCACTGATCATACCAAAGATAAGCTGAAAATGCAATGAAAAGAACTGGTTGGCTTATTACATGGAGCTTATATTCACAGGTGCTTATTTTCTTAGGATAACTCGTAATAACTGTCCCTAAGAAACTTGGCTAATAGAACTGGCATACAAATAACATGTCACGATGATTGCAATGGAGGAGTGATGTACCATGGCACACTGTATAGGCTCACCGCCGCCTCTCCTTTTTTTGCGATGTTCCATGAAATTGCCACATACATCTTGTACTTTTTCATTGTGTAACCCTATCTGCAAGTTGACACGGCTAATTTCAGACATCTCTACATGATACTACATTGCATATCCCTTGTGCATATTTAAACCACCAATTAACGATTGTGTGCATACCATAAACTAGCCATGACTCTGTATGCTGGACTACCAGGCACTCTAAGGGAGCCTAATGTAGTGCACTGGAATTCCTACATGCCACCTACGATTTGTGTAATATACTGCCCCTGTTCCTAAATATATGTCTTTGTAGAAATTCCAGTATGGACCACATACAAATGTATATAGATGCATTTTCGAGTGTAGATTCACTCATTTTGCTCCGTATGTAGCCTATAGTGGAATCTTTAGAAAGACTTATATTTAGGAACGGAGGTACGAGGTAGTATCATGTATGACATCTACATATCTAATTTAGCAGCCAGTAGTAGAAATCATTGTCTGCACAAAGGGATTACTGGTCGAAAATCCTACCAAAGCACGCTGGCAGGCACAGAACAATACAAGAGAGAGAGACGCGCTTACAAGATCATAGCAATGCCTCAGTCCAGGATCTTGGTTGGCCAAGCTGTTAGATCCAGAAGAAACATCGTCCTTGTAGTTTTTGCCAGCTGCATAACAGGTAACAGTGACCGGTTAGTATATTTGAAGTACATCGGGCAGGTGATGCTGGACGGATTTAAAGGTGACAAGTACCTAGGCCGTGGCGGGTGCTTGGCATCTCTCCAGACTGTGGGAATCAGGTTAGAAACATTGAGGGTGATGACGCTGCGCTGGCTGTCGGGCTCCGGTAAGGAGATCTAGAACCGCCGAGTAGGGTGTTTGTGGAGCGGCTCCGGTAGGGTGGACTACGGTGTGGGCGAAGCAGATCTATGGCCGTGGACGAGGGCATAGGTGAAGCTGCTCCGGTGGTTGGGTTAAGGATGGTGTCGACGATGCGGATCTGCGGCCATGGACGGGGCGTCAGAAGCTGCTCCGGTGGTTGGGTTAAGGGTGGTGTCGACGATGCGGATCTGCGGCCGTGGATGGGGCGTCAGAAGCTGCTCCGGTAGGTTGGATGAGGGTGCGAGGAAGCGGATCTGAGGCCATGGACTTGTGAGTTGGCAAAGCGGCCCTGGTAGGGTTGAGAATGATATAGGCGAAGCTACTCCGGTAGGGTTGAGGAAGGTGTCGGCGAAGCGGCGCCGGTAGGGTTGAGGAAGGTGTCAGCGAAGAGGATCAGAGGCCGTCGACGGGGGCGTCAGTGGGGCGGCTCCGGGGGGTGTGGACGAAGTGTCTCCCGTGGGGAGTACGAATGAGCCGCTGCAGATGCGCGGCGGTTGATGAGAGTACCGGCGAAGCAGATCCGGCGCCGTGGACAAGGCCGACACTGAATGGGCTGTGGTACAATGGTGGATGAGCAGTCTACTTGTTTCTAGGGGAGGTGGGAGGGGTAGATGCGGCCGCAGAAGCAGATCCGGCAAGGTGGACGCCGCTGGCAGTGAATGGGCTATGGTACGCCGGTGGATGAGCAGTCTAGGGTTTCGAGAGGGGAGGGGAGAAAGGGCGATGAAGTACGGACGGCGTGATGTAAGATGCTCTGGTGCTGTGGAGTTAGTCGTTTTTGCGGGAGGGGGAGAGGAAATGGGGGTGTCGTGTAGTGGGGGAACCGGAAGTTACCAAAGCAGCCCCGACCTATCATGTAGATGAGGGCGGTATTGTAACTGTTGGTCTCCGTGCACCAAGGACAAAAGGGGGATTTCGCATGCTAAAGACTAAGGTGGCGGAAATTTTAGAAGGAGGCAGGAGATTTTGCCGCCCGCGGGATCATTCGTATCCAGTTTCAACTAATTTTGGACCGTGCTAGCGGGAAGGTCATGCTAGACTATGTACACGGGGCACGCGTCAGCAGTTAATAACTGGTGTGAAGTCCACCCCAGAAAAAAAACAATAACTCGGGATGGTGCGCCGATAACTTGGACGTTCACACGGGCACGGCCAATCGTACGGGTGTAGTGGCGCGTTCACAAAAAAGGGATCAAACGCTCAGCCTATGTATTTCTCGTGTAAATAGATAATTTAGTGCCATTGGTTATTTACTTTAAACATAATGCATTGACGTGTTAGTGTAGAGGCGCACAAAAAGAAATGGATATTGTAGTCAGCTACTTAAAAGTGTTACCTCATATGATTACATAGCCTCCATTTCATAAATTGCGTACCCGTTGAATTCATATATGAATATTACATATATTACTTCAAAATAGAAACTTAAATCATCCAAGACTAATGAATTTGAATGCAAGAGTAACAATGGTGCATGTTCATGATAGCTACATTGGTTGTTTGAAGAAACATCACTGTAACTTTGGCATGCACAACTAAAAAGGCTTATTTAAATAGAAAAAAATGTGATATGTGAGTGTCCAATCTTTATAGCGTTGAATCGATATTGTACCTTTGGCCACGATACGAAGTAGATATTGACTTATGTTCAAGCGATGCACGTCCACGATCGCTAGATAGTGATACGTGAATGAATTGTGCAATATCTCTCACACGCATACATATCTCATTTCCCTGTGGGCATCGGAATCACACACGCGCACTTCATGTATTTCTCTCCCTCCGTCAGGGTTAAATTCGTCTTTCTACCCCGTCCTACAAGTCTCTCACACAGAAACACACACACTCTCTATGTCTAACACGCCCACCCCTTTAATTCCGCCCACCCACAGCCACTAATGTCTCTCACACATATGCTATCTACCTATCCCTTAATATAGCTAGATATGTGTCACACAAACTTCTTCTCCCTACTAGCAAGATGCCCATGCGTTGCACGGAACATCAAGATGCATTTGTATGAGAAGTTTATCTTGTGGGAGAAAAGGATGAACGAGGGAATGCCTTATTTGCAAATGCGGAGAGGGGTGTGGGTATCTTTTTGCAAAATTGCCATAGTTTCCTTCCTGTCCGTCGGATATAAATTGGATGGCCTATATTGCAGGATGGCAGGAACACCATCATCACCAACTCTGTATTTTATAAGAGTAGAGATATGTGAGTGTCACTGCCCCCCCCCACACACCCACACTTCCCAACACCGAAGGAGTAGGGTGACACCTCGATCTTGATACTAATCTATCGACTGGCTTCTCTCTCAAACATACACACACACACACACTACCCGGCACCAAAGGAGCTAGTAGGGTGGCACATCGATCTTGATAATAATCTATCTACTCCTCTTTCAAACACACACACACACTCGCTAGTTGTGCCTCTGTGCCTACCGCGCACACTCTTGATACGTCTTTCTCTCCCTCCCCCCAACAATGATAGCAGAAGGGTGACAACTCGATCTGATCATAATCGGTCAATTGGTTTCTCTCTCAAACATTGTGTCTCGGTGCCTCGCTCGGTAGCCCCCTCGATATGTAGACTTCTCGCGCACGCACAGCTGGAGTGACGATGATGCTGAACCCAGTGTGCCTTGTTTTTACCAGCCTCATGTGATAGTTTTCACCCTATTTTCTGTTAATTAACAAGGCAACCTTTTCTTTGTTACTACTAGTGAATCTGAAATCATTCGGGGCAGACATAAAATATATCACTTCAACCCAATTATCGCAGCAACTATTTTAAAAGAAATAAGCTAGCTGCCCGTGCGTTGCACGGAACATCAAGATACATTTGTATGAGTAGTTTATCTTGTGAGAGAAAAGGTTGAACGAGGGAAGGCCTTATTTGCGAACATGGAGAGACGTGTGGGTATGTTTTTGCAAAATTGCCATAGTTTTTTTCCTATCCGTTAGATATAAATCCGACGGCCTATATTGCAGGATGGCACGCACACAATCATCACCAACTCTGTTTTCTACTCCCTCCGTCCGAAAATACTTGTCATCAAAATGGATAAAAAGAGATGTATCTAAAACTAAAATACGTCTAGATACATTTCCTTTTATCCATTTTGATGACAAGTATTTCCGGACGAAGGGAGTATTTGTCTTTTTAGAGATTTCAACAAGTGACTATGACCGGACCTTACCAACATACTCAAAAAAGTAGTCCATAATTTTGATGTTACCCTCTTTTCTTGGCGGTGCAGTGCCATCTGGATACCTCATAAATAAATAAAGTACTACATGATACTAATATATGATATATGGCGCAGGAGTACTAAGTATTATTAATACAATTTTGCTAGAACTCATCTAGATGAGATATAATTTGGTCTCATTCATCTTTTATAGCCATTGGATGTGATGTTATATACTCCCTCCTTTCTGGTTTATAAGGCTCAATTCAAAAATCTCACCAACCAAGGTAGATGATGAGTGGTGGGATATTTTTATAGTTTGCAAAAGCACCCAATTAATGCTCTTGTTTTCCTCAAAAAATTATGTTTACGAATGCATTAATTGCAATGCATGCATGCATAAAGTGCATGCATTGGTCAATTTTCTCTTAGTATTTTCATGCAATGATTTAATGCACCTTGAAGTCTGAACATGTGATGGGGAACAACCAAATTGAGCCTTATAAAATGGAAAAACTAAAATTTTGAGATAAGCCCTATAAACCGGAAAGGAGGGAGTAAGATGCGCGTGTGCTGACGTGGGTTGTATTTGTTCTTGTGCAACGAACTGACCACTGCATGTCATGTTTGATAGTCTCAAGTCACTAAAAGCATACAAGCCCCACATCTCTTCTTGGTTGATTCCTCTATTTATGTCAAAAAAAATAAGAAACAACGTGAGAGTTAATGCACCACGCCTATGTGTTTACTATTTGGTTTTCGTAAGATGACTTAATACTCACCTAGACGGAGAGAGTATTCGATTTGACAACGGACGGCGCAGTTCCCGATACGGCTTTAATGCATACGAGGGAGGGAGTAGCGGTTCCCGATATGTTGAACGGCCAATGCATCCTTCTTCAATTAATGCATGAGGGAAGTAATGGGAGGAGGTCCGGGAAAAGAGGCTGCACGATGTGAATGCAACGCAGTTTGCCCTCATTGCCCTCATATAAAGGCGCCCCTCCATTCCAATGCATCTACCACATCTTAAGCACCTAAGCATTTGCCTAAGCACCTACACTAAGCGCAAAAGAGCTCACTCCAGACCCATGGCGGCGATGCTCGTGAGCGGCCAGCGGCTGCGCCAGATGGTCCACGGCGCCGGCCTGTGGCATGGCGCCGAGGATCGTCTCCTGACGGTGTTGGAGACCGGCTGGTGGATGGCCGCCTTCGATGCCAACTATGACTCTCAGTTGGACCAGATGATCGTTGCCACCAGCAACAAGTTCACCGTCCTCAAGAAGCTCGCGGACGACATCGCCGTACTCCTCCAGCCCACGCGCCCGGGCTCCTCATTGCCTGCCACCCTAATCGGCCTCCATGGACAGAACCTCTTTCAAGCACTGGTGGCCCTGCGTCTGCCCGCCGACGCCACGAAGAATGTCCACCTGGAGGTCGCGCTCACCGCGAGGTGCCTCGCCCTGCAAGAATTCATCGACCTACACATCCACATGTACAAGGAAATCGTGTACATAGGTATCTACAAGGCCAGTAAGGATGCTACGACGTTGGCCTTCCTCAACCGGCTGGAAGCCTTGGATGCCTTTGCTGAGAAGCACCTCGACCTCGCCACAAAAGCCGCCGCTCCTTAGCCACCGATCGGTGGCCCGGCGCCCTAAGTTGAGGAGGAGGAGGTCGTACGTTCGTGGATCCATCTTTCTTCTTGCCTTCTGTAGCCACCACTGCGATCGCATCATCATGGCCTTAATTCTTATTGTGCTGTTGCATTCTCGTTCCAGTCAATACCGACATGTGCGATCCCTTTGCTTAATTATATGCATCACTGTAACTAGTACTCCATCCGTCAATTTATAAGTTGTGCTTACCTTTTCCATCAACTTCATGCAACACGCGGGCATCTTGCTAGAAACACTAGAATATGTCTATATAATCCGTATGTGATAGTCCATTTGAAATCTCAAAAAGACAATATGTAGGTACGGAGGGAGTAATATATTAGGAGTATATCAAAACAATAGTGATTTCTTTCAAGTTTGTGAAAAAATACTACTATTCTACTACTTTGGATCCGTCGCAACGCACGAGCACATTGTTGGTAAAAGGAAAAGGCCTGCCGCATTCGCGTCGCACCCCCACACGCCCGGGAATCGGGAGTACAACACGGCCCATCCGGCATGACACATGGCTTAGGGATGGCGTGTTGCCTAGCATTTTCACTTTCATGTGGGACCGCCATTGAGCAAACCGACACCCCGCCCGCCGCCGGGTTGGAAAAAAGAAACGAGGGGAAGATCTAGCTGTAGCACGGAAGCCAAGAAATTTGGTGTCAGACGGGGCTCGTTGATAGAGTAGGAGCATTCCATACTAGTACTACTCCTACTAGTACCAAGTTTGTACTCCTAATACTATATTACTAGTACTACCACTATACAACTAGTAGGTACGTGCACGGCACAACATCGTAGGAACAAAAAAGGGAAGATCTTGTTTTGGGTGATTTATCTTTTTTTGCAATCAACGTAGTATGAATAAT
This sequence comes from Triticum urartu, assembly GCF_056163025.1. Lineage (NCBI taxonomy): Eukaryota > Viridiplantae > Streptophyta > Magnoliopsida > Poales > Poaceae > Triticum > Triticum urartu. The sequence continues at coordinate 192,878,388 of NC_141874.1, read as the reverse complement.
ATGATGTGGGGGGCACCCATGAAGCTTATGTGGCTTGGTTGCATGGCTACAGAAGGTTAGAGAAAAATAAATAAATAATGTGTTTAGAGTGCACTCCACTAAATAGATATATATACTTTGGATCCATTGCAACGGACCGGCACATCTATATCTATACCCCCTATATAGTGTGTGAAAAACTTTGAAAGTTGGTCGTTGGATGAAGCCAATCCAACGGTACAAAGATGGCAAATCCGAGCACTACTGGCCGTTGGATATCATCCACCAGATTCTGACACATGTATAATCTAGAAGACTCCATGGTTGAACTTAATTCATGACTAAGGGCCTCTTTGATTCATAGGATTGCAGAAACACAGGAATAGGAAAAAAGTAGGATTGGAATGGCATGTTCATTGGATCCCTATAGGATTTGAGTTTGTTTGATTGTGTCACATGAAAAACAAAGGATTTCTTTCAAGAGGTTGGAGTGCATGTTAGAATTCCTGTGAAACGTAGTATAAATGAATCCTTAGGAAAATATTCTACATGATCCAATCCTACGAATCAAATGACCAACGTAGGAAAAATTCCTAAGGATTCTAATCCTTCAAAGATCCTATGAAAATCCTTTGAATCAAACAGACCCTAACTTTGCCACAACTAAGCTTAGGCAAAGTTATTAGTTCTTCAAAACGAGAGAAACAAGTTGGCAAGCCTAAGGGAATCTTGCCACATTTTGTGTGTGTATGTCATGTGGGGCCTTAGTGTGGCTTGCCTAAGGTGTGGCTTGCCTAAGGTGTGGCTTGAATCAAACACTCGCCTAAGTTAATCAAACTTGCCTAACCTTACATTCCACCAGATTTTTCCACATGTTAGAATCCAGAAAGCTCCACATGTAGAAGCATAATGCACAAACCACCAGAATCTCATGCGTGAATGCACGTGTACCTTACTAGTACTAGTTGGTAGTAGTAAGAAACAAATTCCGGTTTTGGCACGAGCTCGTACTGTGGGAGCATCACAAGGCCTGCCGCAGGAGTTACATTTCCCTCTCGGGGCCCACGGGACCGAACTTCAGTGGCTTAGTGGTAGAAACAAGAAACGTGATGGTCGCCGTGGTTCAACTTCCATGGACAAGCTGTCATGTCTGCTGACACATGTATATCAAAACTAGAGTGTTTATATTTCAAGCACGTGAACAAGTATTATTCTAGTACTTTGGATCCATTGCAACACACGGGCCAGCACATTGGTAGTAGTAGTGTCCATCTCTATCTCTAGAGGCCTTCCCTCGTTCATCCTTTTCTCTCACAAGATAAACTACTCATACAAATGCATCTTGATGTTCCGTGGAACGCACGAGGATGTTTCCTTGGGGGTCTCTCCAGCACGGCGTGGCCGTAGTTGCAAGTTGACGCCCCTTGAGATGCCGACGTTGAGGGGCACTCGGATTTCCTCCGATGAGCAGGTAAGATGAGTGTGGTTTCATGGGTTCGAGCGGCGTCGTGGGAATCGCGGGTGGCTGTGGTAGAAACTTGATGCTCGTCGCATTTTAGGTGGCCCACATGTCATGCACACAAAGGCAGAGGGGCGGTGCGGCCAAGAGGGGTGAGGTGCACGTCGGGGGGCGTAGTGCCGTGGGTTGGAGAGGCGTCGTGGGAATCGCAAGATGAAACGTGATGGTCGCCGTAGTTGAACTTCCATGGACAAGCTGTCATGTCTATGGACACATGCACTGCATACGGATCACTGGAAGGAGTAGCAGAGAAAGCTATATATGCGGATAAATAGTTCCTTATAGTCAAGCGGACCCACGCTACTACTCTGTTCCAAAGACATGCACACCATCGAAATAGTCCATCTATATCAATATACACCGAGAGGGAATAATTATTTTTACAAGAGAGGAAATAGTTCATCCATCCATAATGCCCTCCTACTGGTGCAGCCTTTTCTTCTTCTTCTTCTTGTTCTTGTTCTTCTTCTTCTTCTTCTTCTTGTTCTCATTCTCTATGGGAGACGGCTTTGCAACAAGCTCTTTGGACCTTGCAGCTATCTCGAAACTCACACGGGCATCGAGGGCAGCATATTTTATCCGCTCGTACATCAAGGGATAATTCTCCCATCCAGACGACCTTAATGCCACCGTCTCATCACCCTTCTGAAGATTTGTACCGAGCACAAAATTTGCTACGTCGAATAGGGATGGTGTCTGTTTATCACAAACTTCTACAGGAATTTTGATTCTGGTTTGTAGGTCAGCGATGCTATTCAAATCAAGGTTGTACGGCTCCAGCTTCTGTTTGTCCCTTTCGATGGCTGCCCCACAGAAGTATACGTCCTCTCGAGACAAGAAATCGTGAAGCTCACCTGGTATGGAGGGCGAGTGTATGATGTGGTACACCAAAACATCATCTTCGAAGCACAGCTGAAGGATGGCGGCACGCTGGATCTTCCCAGGGCCATGCTCTGTGTACTTTGCGTCGAGACCGATGACCCTCGTCTCTACCTTTTCGAGAGAGTTGGATACATTGTTGATCCACTACCGAACAACCCTTGGGTGGACGGTGACGGTGGCAACTATGCGCATCGAGCCTTCGACGAGGACATGTTGGACGCTAAAAACCTGCATCTCGATCTCTATCGCCATTTGGAACCGTTGGAACGGAGGGCTATGGTTTGGAGAATTAGGATTAGATGGCTAGTCTAACTGAAGTAGTAGATGATTATTTAAAGAGGTTAAAACAATGTGAACGCAGTGGGGTTTGGATGCAAATGAAGACAAAGGGGAGGTGAAGAAGCCGAGGAGAATCGGTTCCCGATGGAGAAGTAAATGGATGCAGGCAGTTGATTAGACGGCTAGGTAGACTAAACGAAAAGGCTATGTGGGTAGACTGATGAGTCGTACCTGTTCGTGTACGTGCCCATCCTTCTTGATAGGTGGGACCTATGCAAACAGATAAAAAAATGTGTCGTAGTTTTTTTTGAGCGCGTGAGTGGGAGACACAACATTCTCTGGTTAAGGAATACTCCCTCCGTTTAGGTGAGTATAAGTCACCTTATGAAAATCAGGTTTTCCCAAAACCTTTAGGCATGGAGCATTAACTTCCTGCTTGATCCCCTCCCAGCCTCGTTAGCGAGCGTTCTCTTCCTCTGCTGCCGCGTTCTACCTTTCCATTTTCCTCTTCTCAAGTGTGGAATGATCTGCATGCCATCCTTGATGCACCAGAACGACCACTGCATGCATCGCGGCAGAGCGTTGATTGGGCATGGACGAGAATTTGGTTCTGCTCGCAATATGGATGATACCTGAACGATGAAGTGAATAGGCATGCTAGCACGGGAGACCTATTTACGCTATACAATACTGGAGTACTCATGTACCTACTGGTAGTAGTAGTACAACTGTGGTACACTTGATGGTCAAAATACTATTCATCTGGTCCTCACAGTGAAGTGACAACACCCTGCGCCTGACACTAGTCCAGGCGGCGTGTTCGGGTTACCAAAGTCAGCCTCACCCTGTGCACAGTGCAGTCTGTCACCGCTGCTGTACAGCACATTGGTGCCTCGCCTCCCTCTCCGCTCCCATAGCACCACTCCATCTCCATCTCCTTCTCCGTCTCCATCTCACTGTGCCCCCGTGTATTGTCGCCTCACTCGCCTCCCCCAGTACCACTATTCCCTCGCTAGTCGCTCCAGCACCGACATCCTTCTCCCCCGTAAATCAAGCCCCCTTCCAAACTCCACCATGGCCGAACGCGAACCGTGCATCATCCATATGAGCCGGGATTGGAGCAATCTCCCCAGTGACATCCTCGACCTCTGTTGTTCGTGTATGGATATGTTGAGCGCCCTGCGGCTGGCTGCATGCTCGAGGGACATGCACACGGCCATGTAAGTGCATCTAGTGCCACCCCTAGTTGGTTTTGGAGTATTGACGACAAACCTAGTTGAGGGACTAACGTGTTTGTGAGAATTGCAGGAAAACACAGGTAGAAGTCCCTCATTGATTCGGTTTTATTACCAGATGAAAGTGCGTTATATCGACTAGAGGGGGGGTGAATAGGCGATTTTTATGAAAGTCTTCAAAACGTGAGAGTTATGAAGACAAACAGTGAAGATTATGCCTATTACTATGCAGCGGAAGTTAGATTACACTAGGGCAGTCATGGTCATGTATTCAATAGAGTGAAACCGCAATGACAAACAGCTTCAGTGTAATAAGGATCAGGTAGGAAGAAGTTATGAAGCCGAACAGATCATACATTCATGTTGTGAAGACAAAAGATAAAGCAAGCATGCAATGGCTTCACAATGATTAACTGTAAATGAAGGGAAGTGAAGATGAAACCAGTGACACGTTGAAGACAATGATTTGTTGGACCAGTTCCAGTTGCTGTGACAACTGTACGTCTGGTTGGAGCGGCTAGGTATTTAAACCGAAGGACACACAGTCCCGGAAACCCAGTCAAGGACACTTAGTCCAAGACACCCAGTCCTCACCGTTTTCTCCTTGAGCTAAGGTCACACAGACCTCGCCCAATTACTCTGGTAAGTCTTCAAGGTAGACTCCCAAACCTTCACAGACTTCGTTCACTGGCAATCCACAATTTCTCTTGGATGCTCAGAACGCGACGCCTAACCGTCTGGAGGATGCACAGTCCTCAAGTGTAATAAGTCTTCAAATCACACAGACACGAAGACTTAAGTGATGCCCAATTTACTCTGGCTCTGGGTGGTTAGGGCTTTTCTCCTCACTGGGAATTTTTCTTTCAAAGGCTTCGAGGTGGGTTGCTCTCAAACGACAAAAGCCGTGCACTGAAATTTTAGCAGCCAACCCTTTAAGGTTGTGGGGGGGGGGTGGACTATTTATAGCCACTTGGCAACCCGACCTGATCTGTCTGAAATGACCCTGGGTCACTAAGGAATTGACACGTGTACCAACGGTCGGATTTCGAACTCACACGGCAACTTTACTTGGGCTACAAGTAAAGCTGACTTGTCTGACTCTGGACAAGATTTTCTCTCATAGGCTTCGCTCGAAGACATAGGATTTGAATTAGGCATCACTTCAGTCATTCTGACTGGTTCTCTTTGACCCCACTTAACAGTATGGTGGTTCCTATGACGCAACATGAATGAAATAAAACTACGAAGGATCTAGGTCTTCGAGTTTCAAAAGCTTCATAGGGAGTCTTCTCATGTCATTGTCTTCAATATGAATATCTTCATAAACCACCATTGTCTTCAATGTCTTCGTACATTTTTAGGGGTCATCTCTGGTAGTAAAACCGAATCAATGAGGGACTTCTACCTGTGTTTTCCTGCAATTCTCACAAACACATTAGTCCCTCAACTAGGTTTGTCGTCAATACTCCAAAACCAACTAGGGGTGGCACTAGATGCACTTACAATCTCCCCCTTTTTGGTGATTGATGACAAACTAGTTGAAGTTTTCAACGGGGAACATAATTTGTGAAATAGTAAAGGAATTTGTCTTCATAAGCTGCAAGGGCTCCCCCTGAAGATGTGCATATAAGTAATTTGCCTTTTGAATGCAAATGCACATGGCAGGTTGTACTTGTGGAGATCCACTTTAACTTATGATGACAATCCACTATGCATGTGAAAGTATATGAAGATAATGTCATGCATAATGGAAAATGGACGTCTGCAGTAAGAGATAAGTGCGGAATTTATCATCGCACATGCGGAATTTATCTTCGCATAATGGAGTGACAAGCAGGTAGCAGACGGCCATCAAGGCTAAGTGTTACAACTCAAGAAGCAAATGTAGCAAGAACGGGAGTTGTAAGCACGAAGCAAAATTGTAGCAAAATATAGTGGCACCCGCCCAAAGTGACCCGCTTGAAGACTATAACCATCATATGCTTCTCCCCCTTTTGTCAGTGATGACCAAAAAGGTTTGAAGACATAGAGGTTTCTACGCGTTCCCAGGCGCAGCAGGGTCGGTGGAGTTGTTTGGCGGTGGTGCAGACGAGCTTGGTGCAGATTCGACGCGCGTTGAAGCAGGTGGAGATGATGTCGCGTCATCTTCTTCTTCAATAATACGGGCAGACACGGTGGCAGCAGAAGAAGAGAACTCTGACTCTTCAAGTGATGGTGTGCTGCGCATCACCGCTCTTCTTGGAGGCGTGGAGTCAAATTTGAAGTGCTCTATGAAGCCATCCTCATGTAGTTCAGCTTCAGGGCACATCATGGTGAGGCCCTTCCAAGTGCGGCGACAGGTCTCGTGTGTGACAAATGCATTCTTGGTTGCCATATTTCTGAGGCGATTGACGTCTTGCATGATGCTTCTCATCTGCCTCTTGAGCCAGTCGTGATGCCTATCTTGCTTTTGGTGAAGAGCCACAAGAAGCTCTCTGTCATTGAGTGCACGAGTGCGCTTCTTGGGTCTCTTTGCAGCTGTGCAGTTGGTGGCTTCAGTTGAGGCAGGGGCACGTGTGGTGCCAGCCATTGGATACACGTGAGAGAGAGCTTCAACACCTTCAATATTTTGAGTGAAGCTCTGGTGTTCTGCATTCTGAAGACTTAGTGGTTGCTTGGCCGGCTCTGGATATATTGCTTCAGCAGATGTGTCCATATCGAGCAAAAATATCCTATGATTGCGAGCTGAGGGTTGATAGGAGATTGCAGAGTGAAGCTTGATTAGCCTCATAACCCAAGGAGCATAAAGTTTTAAGCCAAACAGTTCTGAAGCAGACGCAGCAAATTGACGGATGAAGAGATCCTATGCATTGAAGCATTTGCCATGAAGAATGCAGAAGATGAGAGTCTTCATTGCACCATCAATCGTTGCATATCGAGAGTGTCCCTTGACTGGCCAGAGAGTCCGCCTTATGATGTGATATATTGTTCTGGGCAGGTACTCTAAGTCTTCAACGAAGAACCTAGTTGGATAGGGTGCATTTGGAGGAAATGGCTTCATCATTGAGAGCATTTGACTCATATCTGGCTCAGGACGCTGAAATATGCTCTCAATGGCTTCAGCATGGAGTTGGCACCCTTCTTCAAAGAATTCGCCAGGAGTGGGAAGGCCGGTAAGCTCAATTAGGTCGAAAGCATTGGCTTCATGATGGATATTGCCTGTCATCCACTCCAGGATCCATGTCTTCGGATCTCTGTTATAGCCTTTGATATGCAAAGTGGCATAGAACTGGAGCAGAAGCTCTTCGTTCCAGTGCTCTTCGTCAGTGATAAATGGCAGCAAACCCACTTGCTTGAAGCAATCCAATGCTTCTTCTAGACCAGGCAGACCTTCAACAGCTTCAACCTCAAGGCGCTTGTGAGGAAAGATGCGGCCTTGGTTGTAGAGGATGCATGAATAATAGCTGCGCTGTTGATGGCTCCAGAACCTATCTGATACAATCCGTTCCCTTGAATAAGGGTTCTTGGAGCGGTCGAAAAACGTGTTATCTGCCCTGAAGCCGTTGATGTTGAAGGAACCAGGAGCTGATGCAGGACCTGGGAACCTTGGTAGTCGTGGGATCGGCTTCTGGACCTGGGGCCTGTGCGCAATGTGATAGTGGAATTGTGGTCCGGCAGCAGACTCAGGCACAGAATGTTCAGGAGCAGTAGCTTCGGTGTCTTCTGAAGCTGTTGTTGGGGAGGGCTCCACATTTGCTTCGGCGTTGTTTGTGGCAGCCTCAACATTTTCAGCTTCAGGCACGTTCTCCTTGAGAACTGCTTCTTGTTGGTGCGGGGAAGTTGGAGCTTGTGGTATTTCTGCTTGCTCTTTGGCTGATGCAGCCAGAATGTGTTCAACAGCCTGAGCCCTTGGCCCTCTGCGAAGCCTATGGAGGGTAGGCGCCAGTGGAGTTGCAGTGGGTTGGGGCTCATCTTCCTCCTGTGGGCGATCTGCCCACGACGCATCTTGTGTGATTGGCGTCAATGGACGACCAATACTGATCTATTCGCTTGTCTCAAGCTGAGGAAGGGCTGCATCACCTTGCACATTGTCTTGGGGACCAATGTCTTCAGCAGCATTAGGGTTGGCTGCTGGAATGTCTTCAGCGTGCGGAGCCTCTATGTAACCAGGCTCATGCACTGTCATCTGACGATCTGCGTCAGGATAGCGGACGCAGAGTGGTTCAACTATCAGGGGCTCTGTGGGAGCAGCCCGAGATTTCTTGGTCTTGCGCTTCTTGATAATGGGTTCAGAAGGAGAGGCTTCAGAATGTTTTCTCTTCTTAGCCTTAGCCTCTGCAGTCCGTGTCTTCTTGTGCTGTGAGGCGGTTGATTGACTCTTTGGCTTCGAGCCAGTCGTTGCAGCGGGGAAGACAATCGGAGCATCAGGTTCTGACCTTGGCGCTTCAGGTTCGGGCACAGCCGCCTTCTTTTTCTTCTTCGCGGCCATCCTGGGGTCAATGCCGGGACGCCCAAGTGCCTTGCGCTTTTCTGCCTCATTGTAGGCTTGCACGCAACGTTCAGCCAAAGTCTTCATGCGTTCTCGTGAGCCTTGAGCTTCGGCACGCGTCTTCAGGAAGTTTTCTTTCAGCTCGTGCAACATGATCTTGAAGTTTTTTACTTCTTGCACACTGAGCTTGGCCACGTGCTTCTTGAACTGAGCCTTTTCATGATCAATTTTCTGCTTCAGTTCTACAATTCGCTGGGCTATTGCAAGTTCTGAAGCGATTGCACCTTGAAAGGCAACGCTGAGGCCTATGGGTAGCTGCAGATCATTGAAGCTTATGTCTGGTGTGTCAAACCATTCATCGATGAAGTTGTGGATGATGGCGACATCAAACAGAGGCAGATTGTTGAAGATTTCAGCCTCCTCCTTGCTCTTGATGAGCTTCTCAAGAGCATCATCTCCAAGATCTTCATCGCTTGAGAGATCAATGGCTTCACAGCGCAGAATGTCAACAGCTGTGAGCTCTTTGCCTGTGTGTGGCTGAGGCTTCTTGGCTTTTTGGGGCTTGGACACTCGTGATAAGCCTTCTGACTGCACACTGGCTTCAGGAGGTGCAGTTGCTAAAGGCTTCACTCTTGCGATCTTGGGAGAAGCGGCTGGCTTTGAAGCTTTTGGAGCTTTTGGCTTCTTCTGCTTTGGCTTCAGAGCAGCAGGGGCGTCATCTGACTCAGTATCTGCTGGAGGGTCATTCACAGCAGTCCCTTGGACTAGGATGCGAGTGATGAGGCCTGCAAGATTGGCATACGGCCCGATGATATTGGGATTGGCGTTGCGTGTGCCATCTGCTCTTGGTGAGGAGGGACCAGGGTTGAAGTCAAGCCCAAATTTCTTCTTGTTTATCTTCGCTGACTGTTGTGCAAACTGAAAGTTGCGCTTGAAGAGATTATCATCGTGGCACCAGAGAAGTGATGACGGATGTGCCTCAGCTGGCTGTGGTCCTCTCACCATGCATGGATAGAATCCTTGAGCAATGGCTTCGTCTTTGGACTTGGGTACGAGATTTTTGTATAATACATCTCCCCACGGTCTCTTGATGGCGCACTTCTCCGCATATTCCTGAGTGACGAAGCGGTAGTGGAACCATTGCTCTGCCCAATATCTTCGAATCCATTGGATTCGTGTCTTGCGCTGACCATAGCTTTCTTCAGGATCAGTTTTGTACATCTCTGCCAATTCATCAGGCAGATCTTTGGACGTTTCACCACGTCGCTGTCTGCCTCCCTTCCTTGCTGCTGTTTCTGAAGCCATGGATAACTTGGAAGGCTTCAAGATGTTCAAAGGCTTCAAGGGCTTCCTTCTGCAAGAACTGGCTTCAGGCGAGTTGATGTGATGCTGCAAGTACTCTGCAAATGAATGCAGACTATGAGAACCGAAGGATTCTCCCATGAACATGTACCTGTGATAGCATTAAGGTGCGAGGGAAGGGGAAGAGGTCATATGCATTCTCAGAAGATTTTGAAGATAAATCGGTTTAGAAGACATTGACCTCATTATGCGAAGACATTCACTTATAGATAAGAAGTTGGTTCCAGATTTGTACGAACCCATAGATCAGTACAAGTGAGGAATCTAACTACTTTATGAAGTACAAGTGAATATACTAGGCATGTTATGAGATGCAGCGAGAGATTTAACTGGTGTGAAGAGAAACTTCTTATGGCAGAAAGTGATTGAACTGTAGGATCAAAAGAAGCTGTAAAAAGAGGTTTTATTTACCACACTTGGAACTGCTAGACGAAGTGAGATTTGAGGCCGAGCAGTTCGATCCTCCGTGCCCTAACTTGGCGACGGAAGACACCTACGGCGACGGCGGAGAAAGTGATGTCCGCTTTTGGCGTGAAAACGGCGTCGGAGAGGTTGCGGCAGTGAAGCGCTTCGTCGCCGGCGTCGTCGAGTGCTAGCGGTGGCGCTAGGGTTCGTGCGAGGGTGGAAGAAGGAGATAATGACCGCAGTGAATCGTATATTTATAGGGATAGAGGCGGCACTGCGCTATTACGCAGGTACCCCTGGCGGTTCGCATTTGAGGCACGCGTGGCCAGTTAGATTATCGGGATTTGTTCCACGTCCCACGCACGCCTAAATTATCGGGCGGTCGTTTCTGCTTCTCCGGATCTTATGTGGAGGAATGAGCATTAAAACTGACTTTTATGGTTGTCTCAATGTCTTCGGCTGACAAGGACACAGTGAAGACATTCAACAGTTTCAACAGAATGCATATGACTTGGAGAGATAGAGTTTGAGATAGAAAGCACAGAGAGGTTAGAGTCCGATCACATTCACTTAGTTCAAAAGATTCAACCAAGAAGACATAGCTATAAGTGAATGCTGTAGAGGACAGAACATCAGTACATATATATCCATATAATCAACGCAGTGACGATAATCATGAAGACATACAGAGAATGAAACCAAACCAATTGTGAAGACATTGAGAGGTGACGCCATGAGAGAAACACTTCAAAATGGAACGTTTGGTGGTGGCGTTACCCACCGTATAGGAAGTATTAGACCCAGACACGGCGCACAATTATCGTGGCGCTCCGAAGTCAAATTCCACATTAATGTATTCACACTTAGAATGTATGTCTTCATTGATTGAAGATACACGCTACTTCGTGTGTTGCACATCTAAGTCATCAATATGCATAAGTGTTAGGATGTGTGCCTGATCACAAGACATTTGAGGATTCCAAGATATTTACCTCACACCGTAACTTGCAAAATCTCTTCTCATCCAAGGGCTTTGTGAAGATATCTGCCAATTGCTCTTCAGTGTTGACGTGTATGATATCAATGTCTTCCTTCACAACATGATCTCTGAGAAAGTGATGACGAATTTCAATGTGCTTTGTCTTCGAGTGCTGAACTGGGTTGTTGGCAATCTTGATGGCGCTTTCGTTGTCGCAGTAAAGTGGCACTTGCTTCAGATGAATGCCATAATCCTTGAGTGTTTGCTTCATCCACAGAAGCTGAGCGCAGCAAGATCCAGCAGCAATGTATTCAGATTCAGCAGTGGAGAGAGATACACAGTTCTGCTTCTTTGAAGACCAACATACAAGTGATCGTCCCAGAAAATGACATGTGCCTGATGTAGATTTGCGATCAACTTTGTCACCAGCATAATCAGCATCTGAAAATCCAACTAGATCAAACTCTGAGCCCTTTGGATACCATAATCCTAGAGTTGGGGTGTGAGCCAAATATCGAAGAATTCGCTTCACAGCTAAGTGATGCGACTCCTTTGGTGTCGCTTGAAATCGAGCACACATGCAAACACTAAGCATGATATCTGGCCTAGATGCACATAAATAAAGCAAAGACCCAATCATGGAGCGGTATACCTTTTGATCGAACTCTTTACCATTGTCGCCGGGACCCAGATTATGCTTGGCTGGCATTGGTGTTGTGAAGCCTTTGCAGTCTTGCATACCGAACTTCTTCAGGCACTCTTTAAGATATTTCTCTTGAGATATGAAGATGCCGTTGCGTTGTTGCCGTATTTGAAGACCGAGAAAGAAATTCAGCTCCCCCATCATGGACATCTGATATTGCTCTTGCATCATGTATCCAAACTCTCCACTATACTTCTGATTGGTGCAGCCGAAGATAATGTCATCCACATATATTTGGCACACAAACAGTTCACCATCATATGTCTTCGTGAAAAGAGTGGGATCCAGGGAACCAGGTATGAAGCCTTTGCTTTTCAGAAAGTACTTGAGTGTATCATACCAGGCCCTAGGGGCTTGTTTGAGGCCATACAGTGCCTTGTTGAGCTTGTATACCATATCAGGATGTTTTGGATTTTCAAAGCCAGGTGGTTGTGCAACATACACTTCTTCTTCAATCTTGCCATTGAGAAAGGCACTTTTCACATCCATCTGATAGAGAAGTATGTTATGATGATTTGCATAGGCCAGTAGTATGTGTATGGCTTCAAGCCTAGCCACAGGAGCAAATGTTTCATCGAAGTCAATGCCCTCCACTTGAGTATATCCTTGAGCAACTAGACGAGCTTTGTTTCTGACAACTTGACCATGCTCATCTTGCTTGTTGTGGTATATCCATTTGGTGCCTATTATGTTGTGCTTCCGTGGATCAGGGCGCTTAACCAGTTCCCATACATTATTCAGCTCAAACTGTTGAAGCTCTTCTTGCATAGCTTGAATCCATTCAGGTTCCATGAAGGCTTCTTCAACTTTCTTGGGTTCTGATATTGAGACGAACGCGAAATGCCCACAGAAGTTTGTTAGCTGAGTTGCCCTTGAACGAGTGAGTGGACCAGGTGCATTGATGCTGTCCAGTATTTTGTCAATTTGTACTTCATTTGCAACACGAGGGTGTGTGGTGCGAAGACTTTGCTCTTGCTGATCTATGTGGTCATTTGAAGGTATATCTTCAGTCTGAGCATTGTCTTCATGTGGATCAGGGGCTGAGATGATAAGTTCTTCTTCAGGTTGAGCTTCAGAGGGTACAATTTCTCCAGTTCCCATAAGCTTGATTGATTCATTTGCTGGAACTTCATCGAGCACATTTGGCAATTGCTCTCTTTGTGATCCATTGGTTTCATCAAATCGCACATCCACTGTTTCAACCACTTTGTAGTGGAAGAGATTGAAGACTCTGTAGGAGTGCAAATCCTTTCCATATCCAAGCATGAAGCCTTCATGTGCCTTTGGAGCAAACTTTGAGGTGTGGTGTGGGTCCTTGATCCAGCATTTTGCACCAAATACTCTGAAATAACTGACATTTGGCTTCTTGCCAGTTAGGAGTTCATAGGATGTCTTGTTCAGGAGCTTGTGAAGATAAACACGATTGATTGTATGGCATGCAGTATCAATGGCTTCAGTCCAGAATTTTCTTGGAGTCTTGTATTCATCTAGCATTGTTCTGGCCATCTCAACGAGTGTTCTGTTCTTGCGTTCGACGACGCCATTCTGCTGTGGCGTGTATGGAGCTGAGAATTCATGTGTGATGCCCAAGGTATCCAGATATGTATCAAGGCCAGTGTTCTTGAATTCAGTGCCATTGTCACTTCTGATGTGCTTTATCTTGGCGCCAAAATTGTTCATAGCTCGATTTGCGAAGCGTCTAAAGACATCCTGCACTTCAGTCTTGTAAAGGATTATGTGCACCCAAGTATATCTAGAATAATCATCAACAATTACGAAGCCATAGAGGCATGCAGAAGTAGTAAAAGTTGAGTAGTGAGTGGGACCGAAAAGATCCATGTGTAGCAATTCGAAGGGTTGAGTGGTGGTCATGATTGTCTTCGAAGGATGTTTTGCCCTTGTCATCTTCCCTGCTTCACAGGCACCGCATAAGTGATCTTTCTTGAACTTGACGCCTTCGATGCCTATGACGTGCTTTTTCTTCGCAAGGGTGTGAAGATTCCTCATGCCAGCATGCCCAAGCCTTCGATGCCAAAGCCAGCATTCTGAAGCTTTTGCAAGAAGACATACTGCAAGTTGTGGTCCTGCTGAGAAATCTACCACATACAAATCACCTTTCCTATACCCTTCAAATACTAGAGATTTGTCAGATTCCATTAGCACCAGGCAGCGATATTTGCCAAACATTACAATCATATTCAAATCGCAAAGCATTGAGACAGACATTAAGTTCAAGCCAAGGGATTCAACAAGCATGACTTTATCCATGTGTTGATCCTTTAAGATTGCAACTCTACCTAGACCCAATACCTTACTTTTACCAGTGTCAGCGAATGTAATGTGGCTCTTGTCGGATGGACGTAAAGTTGAGTCCATAAGAAGGCTTCTTCTGCCAGTCATGTGATTTGTACACCCACTGTCAATAATCCATTCTGAAGACTTTGAAGTCACTGGTATCGTACCCTACAGTGCAGTTAGGGGGATAGGCTTCACGAAGAGTGTTGTGAAGCATAAACATTTGACGAACCAGTGGGTTATGAAAACTTAGATCCAGATTAGGACTAATGGGGAGAGTAGCATGCGATTCAGGAACGAAGTACATAATGATGCCATTTGGGCATTTTATCTTGCGCCCCATAAGATTTTTATGGTCCCCAGCAATAGCATCAGAAGATTTTGTTTTTGTGCTGGAGACCTTTCCCTGCAAAGGAGAGTTAAGCTTTCTTAACCACCCACATCTTCAAGGGTGGCTTAGAAGCTATAAGTCTAAGTGCAGCATCTAAGAATTTTGGCTTTGAAACCTTAGCAAACAGTCTAGCAGGTGGACAATAATACTCATAGGAATAAGCAGAATAATTTTTGGTCATATGAACATGATGGTTCGATGAACCACTCTCATATTCATATGCCTGAGTATGGTTCCCCTGCAAAACATTTGCGTTAGTGCGACTCAGGTGAGTCCTCTCTTTGTATGAAGCATTTGAACCATATGAAGCCTTTGGTCTGAGGTTTGTCTTCTTCAAGTGAGGTGTCACGAAGACATTCACAGGAAGATTTTCCAGACATGTTTTCGGAACCCAGATCTTCTTCATAGGCGGTCCATTCCTGCAGTTAGTACCAATGTACCTGGCAAACACTTCATCATTCTGATTCTTAAACAGTTTATAGTTTGCATCAAAGGATTCATCAATGATAATTGGGTTAGCACAAGTGAAGCCAGACAGATTGGATGGATCTGCTGAGAATTCCTTTGCAGCAACCCATGTGGTTTTGGGGTACTGCTCAGGTTTCCAGTAAGACCCATCTGCATTAATTTTCCTCACGAACCCAACACCCTCTTTCCTAGGGTTTCGGTTCAGAATCTGCTTCTTAAGGACATCACATAATGTCTAATGCCCTTTCAGACTTTTGTACATCCCTGTTTCAAGCAATGTCTTCAACCTAGCATTCTCATCAGCAATAGCAGTGGTATCCTCAGCAGAGGGGTTAGTTACCACATCAACAGTTGAAGATATTGAAACAGTAGTAGCAGTGGAACATTCAGCAATAGAAGCAGCATTATCACACTCAATGCATTTAAGACATGGTGGTTCAAATCCTTCCTGAGCGGGACTGGTCTGTTCAGCGCGAAGTGACTCGTTTTCCTTTTGAAGATCTTCATGAGCCACCCTCAATTTCTCAAGTTCTTGCTTCCTTTGAAGATAATCATAGGAAAGCTTTTCATGAGTTGTTGAGAGAGTATCATGACGATCTTCAAGTTCCTGATACTTAACGTGAAGTCTTTTTATGTCTTCAATTAAGGATTCAGATCGAGTCATTTCAGCACCCAACAGATCATCGCTTCTGTCTAACAATTTTTGAATATGTTCCATTGCTTTCTGTTGTTCAGTTGCAATTTTAGCAAGTGTTTTGTAGCTAGGTTTTGAATCACATTCAGAGTCATCGTCACTGGATGTCTCATAGCGAGTTGTGCGTGTGTTTACCTTGGCACCGCGTGCCATGAAGCAGTAGGTAGGAGTGGAGTCGTTCTTGTCATTTGCGTCGGTGTCGGTGATGCAGTCATTGTCTTCAGTATTGAAGATGGACTTGGCGACGTATGCTGTAGCCAGACTCGCAATGCCAGAATCAGACTCCTCCTCAGACTCCACCTCTGCCTCCTCAGATGCGGACTCCTCCTCTGAATCCATCTCCTTTCCAACAAACGCACGTGCCTTGCCAGATGAGCTCTTCTTGTGTGATGAAGACCTTGATGAAGTTTTGGAAGAAGACTTTGAGTATTTCTTCTTCTTCTTGTCGTTAGAGTCATATTCCTTGCTCTTCTTCTTCCTTCTGTTCTCATTGTCCCACTGTGGACACTCAGAGATGAAGTGCCCAGTTTTCTTGCACTTGTGACATGTTTTCTTCTTGTAGTCATGAGCAGAAGCTTCATCATTCCTTGAGCTTGATCGTGAAGATTTTCTGAAGCCTTTCTTCTTGGTGAATTTTTGAAACTTCTTCACTAGCATTGCAAGTTCTCTTCCAATGTCTTCAGGATCATCAGAACTGCAGTCAGATTCTTCTTCAGATGAGGAGACAGCTTTTGCCTTCAAGGCACGAGTTCGCCCATAGTTTGGGCCGTAGATATCTCTTTTCTCAGAAAGCTGAAACTCATGTGTGTTGAGCCTCTCAAGTATGTCAGACGGATCGAGTGTCTTGAAATCAGGACGTTCTTGAATCATCAGGGCCAGAATGTCAAACGAACTATCAAGTGATCTCAGCAGCGTCTTGACGATTTCATGTTTGGTGATCTCAGTAGCGCCGAGGGCTTGAAGCTCATTTGTGATGTCAGTGAGCCGATCAAAGGTGTGCTGGACATTCTCATTGTCATTTTGTTTGAAGCGGTTGAAGAGATTGCGAAGGACACTGATTCTTTGATCTCTCTGGGTTGATATGCCTTCATTAACTTTGGAGAGCCAATCCCAGACCAGTTTGGATGTCTTCAAGGCACTCACACGGCCATACTGTCCTTTGGTCAGATGACCACAGATGAAATTCTTGGCAGTAGAGTCCAGTTGAACGAACTTCTTGACATCAGCAGCAGTGACACCTTCTCCAGCCTTGGGAACGCCGTTTTCGATGACATACCATAGGTCGATGTCAATGGCTTCAAGATGCATGCGCATCTTATTCTTCCAGTAGGGATATTCAGTTCCATCGAAGACGGGACAAGCAGCGGAGACTTTGATTATCCCTGCAGTCGACATAGCTAAAACTCCAGGTGGTTAAACCGAATCACACAGAACAAGGGAGCACCAAGCTCTGATACCAATTGAAAGTGCGTTATATCGACTAGAGGGGGGGTGAATAGGCGATTTTTATGAAAGTCTTCAAAACGTGAGAGTTATGAAGACAAACAGTGAAGATTATGCCTATTACTATGCAGCGGAAGTTAGATTACACTAGGGCAGTCATGGTCATGTATTCAATAGAGTGAAACCGCAATGACAAACAGCTTCAGTGTAATAAGGATCAGGTAGGAAGAAGTTATGAATCCGAACAGATCATACATTCATGTTGTGAAGACAAAAGATAAAGCAAGCATGCAATGGCTTCACAATGATTAACTATAAATGAAGGGAAGTGAAGATGAAACCAGTGACACGTTGAAGACAATGATTTGTTGGACCAGTTCCAGTTGCTGTGACAACTGTACGTCTGGTTGGAGCGGCTAGGTATTTAAACCGAAGGACACACAGTCCCGGACACCCAGTCAAGGACACTTAGTCCAAGACACCCAGTCCTCACCGTTTTCTCCTTGAGCTAAGGTCACACAGACCTCGCCCAATTACTCTGGTAAGTCTTCAAGGTAGACTCCCAAACCTTCACAGACTTCGTTCACTGGCAATCCACAATTTCTCTTGGATGCTCAGAACGCGACGCCTAACCGTCTGGAGGATGCACAGTCCTCAAGTGTAATAAGTCTTCAAATCACACAGACACGAAGACTTAAGTGATGCCCAATTTACTCTGGCTCTGGGTGGTTAGGGCTTTTCTCCTCACTGGGAATTTTTTCTTTCAAAGGCTTCGAGGTGGGTTGCTCTCAAACGACAAAAGCCGTGCACTGAAATCTGAGCAGCCAACCCTTTAAGGTTGTGGGGGGGGGGGTGGACTATTTATAGCCACTTGGCAACCCGACCTGATCTGTCCGAAATGACCCTGGGTCACTAAGGAATTGACACGTGTACCAACGGTCGGATTTCGAACTCACACGGCAACTTTACTTGGGCTACAAGTAAAGCTGACTTGTCTGACTCTGGACAAGATTTTCTCTCATAGGCTTCGCTCGAAGACATAGGATTTGAATTAGGCATCACTTCAGTCATTTTGACTGGTTCTCTTCGACCCCACTTAACAGTACGGTGGTTCCTATGACGCAACATGAATGAAATAAAACTACGAAGGATCTAGGTCTTCGAGTTTCAAAAGCTTCATAGGGAGTCTTCTCATGTCATTGTCTTCAATATGAATATCTTCATAAACCACCATTGTCTTCAATGTCTTCGTACATTTTTAGGGGTCATCTCTGGTAGTAAAACCGAATCAATGAGGGACTTCTACCTGTGTTTTCCTGCAATTCTCACAAACACATTAGTCCCTCAACTAGGTTTGTCGTCAATACTCCAAAACCAACTAGGGGTGGCACTAGATGCACTTACACCAGAGATGACCCCTAAAAATGTACGAAGACATTGAAGACAATGGTGGTTTATGAAGATATTCATATTGAAGACAATGACATGAGAAGACTCCCTATGAAGCTTATGGAACTCGAAGACTTAGATCCTTTGTAGTTTTATTTCATTTATGTAGTGTCATAGGAATCACCGTACTGTTAAGTGGGGTCCAAAAGAACCAGTCAGAATGACTGTAGTGATGCCTAATTCAAATCCTATGTCTTCGAGCGAAGACTTTGAGAGAAAATCTTGTCCAGAGCCAGACAAGTCAGCTTTACTTGTAGCCCAAGTAAAGTTGCCGTGTGAGTTCAAAATTCGACCGTTGGTACACGTGTCAGTTCCTTAGTGACCCAGGGTCATTTTGGACAGATCAGGTCGGGTTGCCAAGTGGCTATAAATAGTCCACCCCCACAACCATAAACAGTTGGCTGCTCAGATTTCAGTGCACGGCTTTTGTCGTTTGAGAGCAACCCACCTCGAAGCCTTTGAAAGAAAAAATTCCCAGTGAGGAGAAAAGCCCTAACCACCCAGAGCCAGAGTAAATTGGGCATCACTTAAGTCTTCGTGTCTGTGTGATTTGAAGACTTATTACACTTGAGGACTGTGCATCCTCCAGACGGTTAGGCGTCGCGTTCTGAGCATCCAAGAGAAATTATGGATTGCCAGTGAACAAAGTCTGTGAAGGTTTGGGAGTCTACCTTGAAGACTTACCTGAGTGATTGGGCGAGGTCTGTGTGACCTTAGCTCAAGGAGAAAACGGTGAGGACTGGGTGTCTTGGACTAAGTGTCCTTGACTGGGTGTCCGGGACTGTGTGTCCTTTGGTTTAAATACCTAGCCGCTCCAACCAGACGTACAGTTGTCACAGCAACTGGAACTGGTCCAACAAATCATTGTCTTCAACGTGTCACTGGTTTCATCTTCACTTCCTTTCACTTACAGTTATTCATTGTGAAGCCATTGCATGCTTGCTTTATCTTTTGTCTTCACAACATGAATGTATGATCTGTTCGGCTTCATAACTTCTTCCTACCTGATCCTTATTACACTGAAGCTGTTTGTCATTGCGCTTTCACTCTATTGAATACATGACCATGGCTGGCCTAGTGTAATCTAACTTCCGCTGCATAGTAATAGGCATGATCTTCACTGTTTGTCTTCACAACTCTCACTTTTGAAGACTTTCATAAAAATCGCCTATTCACCCCCCTCTAGTCGATATAACGCACTTTCAATTGGTATTAGAGCAAGGTGCTCCCTTGTTCTGTGTGATTCGGTTTAACCACCTGGAGTTTAGCTATGTCGACTGCAGGGATAATCAAAGTCTCCGCTGCTTGTCCCGTCTTCGATGGAACTGAATATCCCTACTGGAAGAATTAGATGCGCATGCATCTTGAAGCCATTGACGTCGACCTATGGTATGTCGTCGAAAACGGCGTTCCCAAGACTGGAGAAGGTGTCACTGCTGCTGATGTCAAGAAGTTCGTTCAACTGGACTCTACTGCCAAGAATATCATCTGTGGTCATCTGACCAAAGGACAGTATGGCCGTGTGAGTGCCTTGAAGACATCCAAACTGGTCTGGGATTGGCTCTCCAAAGTTAATGAAGGCATATCAACCCAGAGAGATCAAAGAATCAGTGTCCTTCGCAATCTCTTCAACCGCTTCAAACGAAATGACAATGAGAATGTCCAGCACACCTTTGATCGGCTCACTGACATCACAAATGAGCTTCAAGCCCTCGGCGCTACTGAGATCACCAAACATGAAATCGTCAAGACGCTGCTGAGATCACTTGATAGTTCGTTTGACATTCTGGCCCTGATGATTCAAGAACGTCCTGATTTCAAGACACTCGATCCGTCTGACATACTTGAGAGGCTCAACACACATGAGTTTCAGCTTTCTGAGAAAAGAGATATCTACGGTCCAAACTATGGGCGAACTCGTGCCTTGAAGGCAAAAGCTGTCTCCTCATCTGAAGAAGAATCTGACTGCAGTTCTGATGATCCTGAAGACATTGGAAGAGAACTTGCAATGCTAGTGAAGAAGTTTCAAAAATTCACCAAGAAGAAAGGCTTCAGAAAATCTTCACGATCAAGCTCAAGGAATGATGGAGCTTCTGCTCATGACTACAAGAAGAAAACATGTCACAAGTGAAGAAAACTGGGCACTTCATCTCTGAGTGTCCACAGTGGGACAATGAGAATAGAAGGAAGAAGAAGAGCAAGGAATATGATTCTGACGACAAGAAAAAGAAGAAAAACTCAAAGTCTTCTTCCAAGTCTTCATCAAAGTCTTCATCACATAAGAAGAGCTCATCTGGCAAGGCGCGTGCGTTTGTAGGTAAGGAGATGGATTCAGAGGAGGAATCCGCATCTGAGGAGGCAGAGGTGGAATCTGAGGAGGAGTCTGATTCTGGCATTGCGATTCTGGCTACAGCATACGTCGCCAAGTCCATCTTCAACACTGAAGACAATAATTGCATCACCGACACCGACGCAAATGACAAGAACGACTCCACTCCTACCTACTGCTTCATGGCACGCGGTGCCAAGGTAAACACACGCACCACTCGCTATGAAACATCCAGTGACGATGACTCTGAATGTGATTCAAAACCTAGCTACAAAACACTTGCTAAAATTGCAACTGAACAACAGAAAGCTATGGAACACATTCAAAAACTGTTAGACAGAAGCGATGATCTGTTGGGTGCTGAAATGACTCGATCTGAATCCTTAATTGAAGACATAAAAAACCTTCATGTTAAGTATCAGGAACTTGAAGATCGTCATGATACTCTCTCAACAACTCATGAAAAGCTTTCCTATGACTATCTTCAAAGGAAGCAAGAACTTGAGAAATTGAGGGTGGCTCATGAAGATCTTCAAAAGGAAAACGAGTCACTTCGCGCCGAACAGATCAGTCCCGCTCAGGAAGGATTTGAACCACCATGTCTAAAATGCATTGAGCGTAATAATGCTAATTCTGTTGCTGAATGTTCCACTGCTACTACCGTTCCAATATCTTCAACTGTTGATGTGGCAACTAACCCCTCTGCTGAGGATACCACTGCTATTGCTGATGAGAATGCTAGGTTGAAGACATTGCTTGAAACAGGGATGTACAAAAGTCTGAAAGGGCATCAAACATTATGTGATGTCCTTAAGAAGCAGATTCTGAACCGAAACCCTAGGAAAGAGGGTGTTGGGTTCGTGAGGAAAATCAATGCAGATGGCTCTTACTGGAAACCTGAGCAGTACCCCAAAACTACATGGGTTGCTGCAAAGGAACTTTCAGCAAATCCATCCAATTTATCTGGCTTCACTTGTGCTAACCCAATTATCATTGATGAATCCTTTGATGCAAACTATAAAGTGTTTAAGAATCAGAATGGTGAAGTGTTTGCCAGGTACATTGGTACTAACTGCAGGAATGGACCGCCTATGAAGAAGATCTGGGTTCCGAAAACATGTCTGGAAAATCTTCCTGTGAATGTCTTCATGACACCTCACTTGAAGAAGACAAA
Source organism: Triticum urartu (assembly GCF_056163025.1). Classification (NCBI taxonomy): domain Eukaryota; kingdom Viridiplantae; phylum Streptophyta; class Magnoliopsida; order Poales; family Poaceae; genus Triticum; species Triticum urartu. Next base: position 192,856,334 of record NC_141874.1, on the reverse strand, counting down.
CCTCGGTCCAAAGGCTTCATACAGACAGAGGACTCACCTGAGTCACACTAACGCAAATGTTTTGCAGGGAAACCACACTCAGGCATATGAATATGAGAGCGGTTCATCGAACCGTCATGTTCATATGACCAAAAATTATTCTGCTTATGCCTATGAGTATTATTGTCCCCCTGCTAGACTGTTTGCTAAGGCTTCAAAGCCAAAATTCTCAGATGCTGCACTTAGACTCATAGCTTCTAAGCCACCCTTGAAGATGTGGGTGGTTAAGAAAGCTTAACTCTCTTTTGCAGGGAAAGGTCTCCAGCACAAAAACAAAATCGTCTGATGCTATTGCTGGGGACCACAAAAATCTTGTGGGGCGCAAGATAAACTGCCCAAATGGCATCATTATGTACTTCGTTCCTGAATCGCATGCTATTCTCCCCATTAGTCCTAATCTGGATCTAAGTTTTCATAACCCATTGGTTCGTCAAATGTTTATGCTTCACAACACTCTTCGTGAAGCCTATGCCCCTAACTGCACTGTAGGGTACGACACCAGCGACTTCAAAGTCTTCAGAATGGATTATTGACAGTGGGTGTACAAATCACATGACTGGCAGAAGAAGCCTTCTTATGGACTCAACTTTACGTCCATCCGACAAGAGCCACATTACATTCGCTGACATTGGTAAAAGTAAGGTATTGGGTCTAGGTAGAGTTGCAATCTCAAAGGATCAACACATGGATAAAGTCATGCTTGTTGAATCCCTTGGCTTCAACTTAATGTCTGTCTCAATGCTTTGTGATTTGAATATGATTGTAATGTTTGGCAAATATCGCTGCCTGGTGCTAATGGAATCTGACAAATCTCTAGTGTTTGAAGGGTATAGGAAAGGTGATTTGTATGTGGTAGATTTCTCAGCAGGACCACAACTTGCAGTATGTCTTCTTGCAAAAGCTTCAGAATGCTGGCTTTGGCATCGAAGGCTTGGGCATGCTGGCATGAGGAACCTCCACACCCTTGCGAAGAAAAAGCACGTCATAGGCATCGAGGGCGTCAAGTTCAAGAAAGATCACTTATGCGGTGCCTGTGAAGCAGGGAAGATGACAAGGGCAAAACATCCTTCGAAGACAATCATGACCACTACTCAACCCTTCGAACTGCTCCACATGGATCTTTTCGGTCCCACTCACTACTCAACTTTTACTACTTCTGCATGCCTCTATGGCTTCGTAATTGTTGATGATTATTCTAGATATACTTGGGTGCACATAATCCTTTACAAGACTGAAGTGCAGGATGTCTTCAGACGCTTCGCAAATCGAGCTATGAACAATTTTGGCGCCAAGATAAAGCACATCAGAAGTGACAATGGCACTGAATTCAAGAACACTGGCCTTGATACATATCTGGATACCTTGGGCATCACACATGAATTCTCAGCTCCATACACGCCACAGCAGAATGGCGTCGTCGAACGCAAGAACAGAACACTCATTGAGATGGCCAGAACAATGCTAGATGAATACAAGACTCCAAGAAAGTTCTAGACTGAAGCCATTGATACTGCATGCCATACAATCAATCGTGTTTATCTTCACAAGCTTCTGAACAAGACATCCTATGAACTCCTAACTGGCAAGAAGCCAAATGTCAATTATTTCAGAGTATTTGGCGCAAAATGCTGGATCAAGGACCCACACCACACCTCAAAGTTTGCACCAAAAGCACATGAAGGCTTCATGCTTGGATATGGAAAGGATTCGCACTCTTACAGAGTCTTCAATCTCTTCCACTACAAAGTGGTTGAAACAGTGGATGTGCGATTTGATGAAACCAAAGGATCACAAATAGAGCAATTGCCAAATGTGCTAGATGAAGTTCCAACAAATGAATCAATCAAGCTTATGGGAACTGGAGAAATTGTACCTTCTGAAGCTCATCCTGAAGCAGAACTTATCATCTCAACACCTGATCCACATGAAGACAATGCTCAGCCTGACGATATACCTTCAAATGACCACATAGATCAGCAAGAGCAAAGTCTTCGCCCCACTCACCCTCGTGTTGCAAATGAAGTACAAATTGACAAAATACTGGACAGCATCAATGCACCTGGTCCACTCACTCGTTCAAGGGCAACTCAGCTAACAAACTTCTGTGGGCATTTCGCATTCGTCTCAATATCAGAACCCAAGAAAGTTGAAGAAGCCTTCATGGAACCTGAATGGATTCAAGCTATGCAAGAAGAGCTTCAACAGTTTGAGCTGAATAATGTATGGGAACTGGTTAAGCGTCCTGATCCACGGAAGCACAACATAATAGGCACCAAATGGATATACCGCAACAAGCAAGATGAGCATGGTCAAGTTGTCAGAAACAAAGCTCGTCTCGTTGCTCAAGGATATACTCAAGTGGAGGGCATTGACTTCGATGAAACATTTGCTCCTGTGGCTAGGCTTGAAGCCATACGCATACTGCTGGCCTATGCAAATCATCATAACATACTTCTCTATCAGATGGATGTGAAAAGTGCCTTTCTCAACGGCAAGATTGAAGAAGAAGTGTATGTTGCACAACCACCTGGCTTTGAAAATCCAAAACATCCTGATATGGTATACAAGCTCAACAAGGCACTGTATGGCCTCAAACAAGCCCCTAGGGCCTGGTATGATACACTCAAGTACTTTCTGAAAAGCAAAGGCTTCATACCTGGTTCCCTGGATCCCACTCTTTTCACGAAGACATATGATGGTGAACTGTTTGTGTGCCAAATATATGTGGATGACATTATCTTCGGTTGCACCAATCAGAAGTATAGTGAAGAGTTTGGATATATGATGCAAGAGCAATATCAGATGTCCATGATGGGGGAGCTGACGTTCTTTCTCGGTCTTCAAATACGGCAACAACGCAACGGCATCTTCATATCTCAAGAGAAATATCTTAAAGAGTGCCTGAAGAAGTTCGGTTTGCAAGACTGCAAAGGCTTCACAACACCAATGCCAGCCAAGCATCATCTGGGTCCCGACGACAATGGTAAAGAGTTCGATCAAAAGGTATAACGCTCCATGATTGGGTCTTTGCTTTATTTATGTGCATCTAGGCCAGATATCATGCTTAGTGTTTGCATGTGTGCTCGATTTCAAGCGACACCAAAGGAGTCGCATCACTTAGCTGTGAAGCGAATTCTTCGATATTTGGCTCACACCCCAACTCTAGGATTATGGTATCCAAAGGGCTCAGAGTTTGATTTAGTTGGATTTTCGGATGCTGATTATGCTGGTGACAAAGTTGATCGCAAGTCTACATCAGGCACATGTCACTTTCTGGGATGATCACTTGTATGTTGGTCTTCAAAGAAGCAGAACTGTGTATCACTCTCCACTGCTGAATCTGAATACATTGCTGCTGGATCTTGCTGCGCTCAGCTTCTGTGGATGAAGCAAACACTCAAGGATTATGGCATTCATCTGAAGCAAGTGCCACTTTACTGCGACAACGAAAGCGCCATCAAGATTGCCAACAACCCAGTTCAGCACTCGAAGACAAAGCACATTGAAATTCGTCATCACTTTCTCAGAGATCATGTTGTGAAGGAAGACATTGATATCATACACGTCAATACTGAAGAGCAATTGGCAGATATCTTCACAAAGCCCTTGGATGAGAAGAGATTTTGCAAGTTACGGTGTGAGCTAAATATCTTGGAATCCTCAAATGTCCTGTGATCAGGCACACATCCTAACACTTAAGCATATTGATGACTTAGATGTGCAACACACGAAGTAGCGTATATCTTCAAACAATGAAGACATACATTCTAAGTGTGAATACATTAATGTGGAATTTGACTTCGGAGCGCCACGATAATTGTGCGCCGTGTCTGGGTCTAATACTTCCTATACGGTGGGTAACGCCACCACCAAACGTTCCATTTTGAAGTGTTTCTCTCATGGCATTACCTCTCAATGTCTTCACAATTGGTTTGGTTTCATTCTCAATATGTCTTCATGATTATCTTCACTGCGTTGATTATATGGATATATATATGTACTGATGTTCTGTCCTCTACAGCATTCACTTATAGCTATGTCTTCTTGGTTGAATCTTTTGAACTAAGTGAATGTGATCGGACCCTAACCTATCTATGCTTTCTATCTCAAACTCTATCTCTCCAAGTCATATGCATTCTGTTGTAACTGTCAAATGTCTTCACTGTGTCCTTGTCAGCTGAAGACATAGTGACAACCATAAAAGTCCGTTTTTAATGCTCATTCCTCCACATAAGATCCGGAGAAGCAGGAACGACCGCCCGACAATTTAGGCGTGCGTGGGACGTGGAACAAATCCCAATCGTCCTCTAACTGGCCACGCGTGCCTCAAATGCGAACCGCCAGGGGTACCTGCGTAATAGCGCAGTGCCGCCTCTATCCCTATAAATATACGATTCACTGCGGTCATTATCTCCTTCTTCCACCCTCGCACGAACCCTAGCGCCACCGCTAGCACTCGACGACGCCGGCGACGAAGCACTTCACTGCCGCAACCTCTCCGACGCCATTTTCACGCCGACAGCGGACATCGCTCTCTCCGCCGTCGCCGTAGGTGTCTTCCGTCGCCAAGTTAGGGCACAGAGGATCGAACTGCTCGGCCTCAACTCTCACTTCGTCTAGCAGTTCCAAGTGTGGTAAATAAAACCTCTTTTTACAGCCTCTTTTGATCCCATAGTTCAGTCACTTTCTGCCATAAGGAGTTTCTCTTCACATCAGTTAGTTATCTCGCTACATCTCATGACATGCCTAGTATATTCACTTGTGCTTCATAAGGTAGTTAGATTCCTCACTTGTACTGATCTGTGGGTTCGTACAAATCTGGAACCAACTTCTTATCTATGAGTGAATGTCTTCGCACAATGAGGTCTATGTCTTCTAAACCGATTTATCTTCAAAATCTTCTGAGAATGCATATGACCTCTTCCCCTTCCCTCGCACCTTAATGCTGTCACAGGTACATGTCCGTGGGAGAATCCTTTGGTTCTCATAGTCTGCATTCATTTGCAGAGTACTTGCAGCATCACATCAACTCTCCTGAAGCCAGTTCTTGCAAAAGGAAGCCTTTGAAGCCTTTGAACATCTTGAAGCCTTCCAAGTTATTCATGGCTTCAGAAACAACAGCAAGGAAGGGAGGCAGACAGCAACGTGGTGAAACGTCCAAAGATCTGCCTGATGAATTGGCAGAGATGTACAAAACTGATCCTGAAGAAAGCTATGGTCAGCGCAAGACACGAATCCAATGGATTCGAAGATATTGGGCAGAGCAATGGTTCCACTACCGCTTCGTCACTCAGGAATATGCGGAGAAGTGCGCCATCAAAAGACCGTGGGGAGACGTACTATACAAAAATCTTGTACCCAGGTCCAGAGTCGAAGCCATTGCTCAAGGCTTCTATCCATGCATGGTGAGAGGACCCCAGCCAGCTGAGGCACATCCGTCATCACTTCTCTGGTGCCACGATGATAATCTCTTCAAGCGCAACTTTCAGTTTGCACAACAGTCAGCGAAGATAAACAAGAAGAAATTTGGGCTTGACTTCAACCCTGGTCCCTCCTCACCAAGGGCAGATGGCACACGCAACACCGATCCCAATATCATCGGGCCGTATGCCAATCTTGCAGGCCTCATCACTCGTATCCTAGTCCAAGGGACTGCTGTGAATGACCCTCCAGCAGATACTGAGTCAGATGACGCCCCTGCTGCTCCGAAGCCAAAGCAGAAGAAGCCAAAAGCTCCAAAAGCTTCAAAGCCAGCCGCTTCTCCCAAGATCGCAAGAGTGAAGCCTTTAGCAACTGCACCTCCTGAAGCCAGTGTGCAGTCAGAAGGCTTATCACGAGTGTCCAAGCCCCAAGAAGCCAAGAAGCCTCAGCCACACACAGGCAAAGAGCTCACAGCTGCTGACATTCTGCACTGCGAAGCCATTGATCTCTCAAGCGATGAAGATCTTGGAGATGATGCTCTTGAGCAGCTCATCAAGAGCAAGGAGGAGGCTGAAATCTTCAACAATCTGCCTCTGTTTGATGTCGCCATCATCCACAACTTCATCGATGAATGGTTTGACACACCAGACATAAGCTTCAATGATCTGCAGCTACCCATAGGCCTCAGCGTTGCCTTTCAAGGTGCAATTGCTTCAGAACTTGCAATAGCTCAGCGAATTGTAGAACTGAAGCAGAAAATTGATCATGAAAAGGCTCAGTTCAAGAAGCACGTGGCCAAGCTCAGTGTGCAAGAAGTGAAAAACTTCAAGATCATGTTGCACGAGCTGAAAGAGAACTTCCTGAAGACGTGTGCCGAAGCTCAAGGCTCGCGAGAACGCATGAAGACTTTGGCTGACCGCTGCGTGCAAGCCTACAATGAGGCAGAAAAGCGCAAGGCACTTGGGCGTCCCGGCATTGACCCCAGGATGGCCGCGAAGAAGAAAAAGAAGGCGGCTATGCCCGAACCTGAAGCGCCAAGGTCAGAAACTGCTCCGATTGTCTTCCCCGCTGCAACGACTGGCTCGAAGCCAAAGAGTTGATCAACCGCCTCACAGCACAAGAAGACACGGACTGTAGAGGCTGAAGCTAAGAAGAGAAAACATTCTGAAGCCTCTCCTTCTGAACCCATCATCAAGAAGCGCAAGACCAAGAAATCTCGGGCTGCTCCCACAGAGCCCCTGATAGTTGAACCCCTCTGCGTCCGCTATCCTGACACAGATCGTCAGTTGACTGTGCATGAACCCAACACTGAAGACATTCCAGCAGCCAACCCTAATGCTGCTGAAGACATTGGTCCCCAAGACAATGTGCAAGGTGATGCAGCCCTTCCTCAGCTTGAGACAAGCGAACTGATCAGTATTGGTCGTCCCTTGACGCCAATCACACAAGCAGCATCATGGGCAGATCGCCCACAGGAGGAAGATGAGCCACAGCCCACTGCAACTCCACAAGCGTCGCCCAAATTCTGTAGGCTTTGCAAAGGGCCAAGGGCTCAGGCTGCTGACGACATTCCGGCTGCATCAGCCGAAGAGCATGCAGAGATACCGCAAGCTCCAACTCCCCCACACCAACAAGAAGCAGTTCTCCAGGAGAACGTGCCTGAGTCTGCAAATGTTGAGGCTGCCACAAACAACGCTGAAGCAAATGTGGAGCCCAACCCAACAATAGCTTTAGAAGACAATGAAGCTACTGCTCCTGAACATTCTGTGCCTGAGTCTGCTGCAGGACCACAATTCAACTATCATATTGCGTACAGACCCCAGGTCCAGAAGCCGATCCCACGACTGCCAAGGTTCCCAGGTCCTGCATCAGCTCCTGGTTCCTTCAACATCAACGGCTTCAGGGTAGATAACACGTTTTTCGACCGCTCCAAGAACCCGTATTCAAGGGAACGGATTGTATCAGATAGGTTCTGGAGCCATCAACAGCGCAGCTATTATTCATGCATCCTTTACAACCAAGGCCGCATCTTTCCTCACAAGCGCCTTGAGGTTGAAGCTGTTGCTGGTCTGCCTGGTCTGGAAGAAGCACTGGATTGCTTCAAGCAAGTGGGCTTGCTACCATTTATCACTGATGAAGAGCACTGGAACGAAGAGCTTCTGCTCCAGTTCTATGCCACTGTGCATATCAAAGGCTATAACAGAGATCCGAAGACATGGATTCTGGAGTGGATGACAGGCAATATCCATCATGAAGCCAATGCTTTCAACCTAATTGAGCTTACCGGCCTTCCCACTCCTGGCGAATTCTTTGAAGAAGGGTGCCAACTCCATGCTGAAGCAATTGAGAGCATATTTCAGCATCCTGAGCCAGATATGAGTCAGATGCTCTCAATGATGAAGCCACTGCCTCCGAATGCACCTTATCCAACTAGGTTCTTCGTTGAAGACTTAGAGTACCTGCCCAGAACAATATATCATATCATAAGGCGGACTCTATGGCCTGTAAAGGGACACTCTCGATATGCTACAATTGATGGTGCAATGAAGACTCTCATCTTCTGCATTCTACATGGCAAATGCTTCAATGCACAGGATCTCTTCATCCGTCACTTTGCAGCGTCTGCCTCAGAACTGTTTGGATTAAAGTTCTATGCTCCTTGGGTTATGAGGCTGATCAAGCTTCACTCTGCAATCTCCTATCAACCCTCAGCCCGCAACCATAGGATATTTTTGCCAGATGTGGACACATCTGCTGAAGCAATATATCCAGAGCCTGGCAAGCAACCATTAAGTCTTCAAAATGCAGAACACCAGAGCTTCACTCAAAATATTGAAGGTGTTGAAGCTCTCTCCCGAGTGTATCCAATGGCTGGCACCACACGTGCCCCTGCATCAACTGAAGCCACTGACAGCACAGCTGCCAAGAGACCCAAGAAGCGCGTTCGAACACTTAATGACCGAGAGCTTCTTGTGGCTCTTCACCAAAAGCAAGATAGGCATCACGACTGGCTCAAACGGCAGATGAGAAGCATCATGCAAGACGTCAATCGCATCAGAAATCTGGCAACCAAGAATGCGTTTGTCACACACGAGACCTGTCGCCGCACTTGGAAAGGCCTCACCATGATGAGCAATGAAGCTGAACTGCAAGAGGATGGCTTTACTATTTCACAAATTATGTTCCCCGTTGAAAACTTCAACTAGTTTGTCATCAATCACCAAAAAGGGGGAGATTGTAAGTGCATCTAGTGCCACCCCTAGTTGGTTTTGGAGTATTGACGACAAACCTAGTTGAGGGACTAACGTGTTTGTGAGAATTGCAGGAAAACACAGGTAGAAGTCCCTCATTGATTCGGTTTTATTACCAGAGATGACCCCTAAAAATGTACGAAGACATTGAAGACAATGGTGGTTTATGAAGATATTCATATTGAAGACAATGACATGAGAAGACTCCCTATGAAGCTTATGGAACTCGAAGACTTAGATCCTTCGTAGTTTTATTTCATTTATGTAGTGTCATAGGAATCACCGTACTGTTAAGTGGGGTCCAAAAGAACCAGTCAGAATGACTGTAGTGATGCCTAATTCAAATCCTATGTCTTCGAGCGAAGACTTTGAGAGAAAATCTTGTCCAGAGCCAGACAAGTCAGCTTTACTTGTAGCCCAAGTAAAGTTGCCATGTGAGTTCAAAATTCGACCGTTGGTACACGTGTCAGTTCCTTAGTGACCCAGGGTCATTTTGGACAGATCAGGTCGGGTTGCCAAGTGGCTATAAATAGTCCACCCCCACAACCATAAACAGTTGGCTGCTCAGATTTCAGTGCACGGCTTTTGTCGTTTGAGAGCAACCCACCTCGAAGCCTTTGAAAGAAAAAATTCCCAGTGAGGAGAAAAGCCCTAACCACCCAGAGCCAGAGTAAATTGGGCATCACTTAAGTCTTCGTGTCTGTGTGATTTGAAGACTTATTACACTTGAGGACTGTGCATCCTCCAGATGGTTAGGCGTCGCGTTCTGAGCATCCAAGAGAAATTGTGGATTGCCAGTGAACGAAGTCTGTGAAGGTTTGGGAGTCTACCTTGAAGACTTACCTGAGTGATTGGGCGAGGTCCGTGTGACCTTAGCTCAAGGAGAAAACGGTGAGGACTGGGTGTCTTGGACTAAGTGTCCTTGACTGGGTGTCCGGGACTGTGTGTCCTTTGGTTTAAATACCTAGCCGCTCCAACCAGACGTACAGTTGTCACAGCAACTGGAACTGGTCCAACAAATCATTGTCTTCAACGTGTCACTGGTTTCATCTTCACTTCCTTTCACTTACAGTTATTCATTGTGAAGCCATTGCATGCTTGCTTTATCTTTTGTCTTCACAACATGAATGTATGATCTGTTCGGCTTCATAACTTCTTCCTACCTGATCCTTATTACACTGAAGCTGTTTTTCATTGCGCTTTCACTCTATTGAATACATGACCATGGCTGGCCTAGTGTAATCTAACTTCCGCTGCATAGTAATAGGCATGATCTTCACTATTTGTCTTCACAACTCTCACTTTTGAAGACTTTCATAAAAATCGCCTATTCACCCCCCCTCTAGTCGATATAACGCACTTTCAGGCCATCGTCAAAGCGATGCCTAAGCTTTTCAAGACACCCTACTTGCTGCTATCTGGTCTTACGAGATTGGCTCACCATGATACGGAGGCATGCATGATGCCCCTCGACTTCAATGCGATCTCCATTAGCCGAAACTTCTTTGCAGGTATGTAGTGGGTCGCCGCACATCATTTCCCTCGACATCGATCTGATCACCATCGCCTGAAACTTCTTGGCAGGTATGTACTGGGTCGGCATGAACTCCCACTGGATGGCTGCCTTCAGAGAAGACGGTAAAAAGTTGGTGCTCGTGAACTTCCAGACCTCCCATGAGATTATCCTTCCTCCGTTGGATTATATAGAGTATTACCATTGCGGTCCAAGTCATCTAGATTACTACGTCAGTTGGACGGACCTTGTTTTGCAGAAGATTGTAATGTGCCAAGTGCCCACACGACATGCGAATTACGCAGACTTCAAGCTAATTGCCTTGTTCGACCGTGGACTCGCCTATCTTTACGCCAGTGCCTTCTTTAGCTGGAGACAACTCGGCTCGCAGTGGATCATCGTCAAAGCTGATACACACTTCTGTGATGCTATTGAACACAATGACATCATCTACGCGATCGACAAAGCAGATGGCACCATGTATTGCTGGGACGGCGCGTGTACGTTGTTTCCTCTCATGTTAATGATGACGCCATGACACTGTTTGAACTTTTTTTGATGATTGGCATATCTTTGTTTGAGCAGAATTTGAGTAGAACTATGGCAATGTATTAGAGACACCGTAAATCAGCTATATTTGGAATGAGTTAATTCATGCGATTGTGACCATGTCATTACAGCCAATTTGTACCCTAAATAATCAAACGGTTAGGAATATATGGATATTATCCTTATTTTACAGTAATCTATATACTACTACTAAATATGAGTGTGTATTAATGGCCATGTTAGTTTCCTCATTTTCATGATGTAGAAACATGCACCACACTGTTGGTTTCATCTAACCATACATTAGGGAAGTAAATGTGCATATGGAGAACTCTATATTTGGAAGTAGTGAAATCCTGCAATGCTTACCATGTGTACATACCTATATTCGCCCTTCAGCAATCAATGGCTAGAATAATATCCTCACAAAATTTTTGCCCACAGAACACGAGTATATAACAATGCTTGGTCTGTTAGTTACCTTGAAGAATTTGTTTGTGAGGACAGAACATGATTACATAACATGCATGACATGGTAGTTTCCTCTGAAGAATCGATTGCGAGATAACATGAGTATAACCATGCATGGTGTGACGCCCCGAGATCGATGTGCCAGGTGTCCTCCAGTTATTCGTTGTTGTTGCCTTGTCATTGCTTGCATGTCATGCATTGCATATCATGTCATCATGTGCATTGCATTTGCATACATGTTCGTCTCATGCATCCGAGCATTTTCCCCGTTGTCCGTTTTGCATTCCGGCGCTCCTATCTCCTCCGGTGGTCCTTTCTAAATTTCTTTCGTGTGTGGGGATTAAACATTTCCCTATTGGACCGAGACTTGCCATGCGGCCTTGGTTTACTACCGGTAGACCGCCTGTCAAGTTTCGTACCATTTGGACTTCGTTTGATGCTCCAACGGTTAACCGAGGGACCGAAAAGGCCTCGTGTGTGTTGCAGCCCAACACCCCTCCAATTTGGCCCCAAACCCACCAAAACCCTCTCCATCATCTCGGTCGTTCGATCACGATCGCGTGGCCGAAAACCGCACCTCATTTGGACTCTCCTATCTCCCTCTACCTATAAATATGTGATCCCCTCCGAAATTCATGGTCCAAACCCTAGATCTCACCTCCCTCCGCACCCCGGACATGTCCGTCCCGCCGTTGGACGTGTCCGCCGCCGCCGCCGCCACATCACTCCAGCCAATGGAGCGCCGCCACGTCAGCGCGCCGCCTCCCGCTGACCACTCACGGCGCGCCACGTCGCCACGCCGGTGCCCTCCACCACGCGAGGCCCGTCCCGGCCCAGGGCGGGCCCTCCCCGCCGCCAACCGGGCCGCCGCCTCCCTCACCGCGCGCGCCGCCCGCGCCCTCGCTCCGCCGCCTTCGTCTACCGCGCCGCCGCCCAGAAACCGACGCCGGTCGCCGCGCCATCGCCGGCGCCGCTCCTCTCCGGCAACCGTGCCACCCCGTCCTCCTCCGATTCTGGCCAAGCCTCGCCGGTGCCGCCCCCGTCCTCCTCCGGCCGGACACGCCAAGTCCGGCGATGCCCGCAAGACCCGGCCGGCCTCGTCTCCCTCCTCCCCGCGGAAAGTCCTCCGGCGAACTCCTGTTCCGGCGATCCTCGAAATCCGTGCGTGCTACAATGCCGACCCGATCTAGATCTGAGATCCGTTTGCCTCGGTTGACTTTTCTTCCCGTAACCCTAGACATTTTGCATATTTCATCATGCCGTAACTTTGCATCCGTAGATCCGCTTTGCGCGTATAGCATATCAAAATGTTCGTCTCTGAGAGCACATCATTTCATCTCATTGCATCATTTTCATTTGAGCTCATCTTGATGCCCGAAATGCTGTTGGAAGAGTGCTATTTGAGTTAATTGTCAGATCTGCTGCACCAAATAGCTATTTGTCATTTTTGCCATGATTATTGTGTGCATGATATGCCCCTGAGCTCTACATGAGTTTTGTTATATGCTTTGCCATCTTTATAGAGGTGCTATCCATGTATTTTTGTGATGTGTGTGGTGACTAGCACAAGCTTGCAAAGTGGTGCATTCGTTAATGCTGATTTCAGGGACTTAGCAATTCCACTAAGTCCTTGATCTGTTTTTATCAATATGCCATATGTTCATGTTGTTTCCTAGTGATTCGTGCCTCTTTTGGGGATGATCATTAAGGATGATTTGTTAATATTGTGGTGCTCTATCCATCCATGTCTTTGTTTGCAATTATGGAGCACCCTAGCTTGAGTCAATCGAGCTCTACTTTTGCTATTTCGTGAATCTGGGCAGATTGTCTACTTGTTAGCGATTTTGCCGAGGATGTTGTAGTTGGTCCGTGCATGCTATGTTATTGTTCTTGCCATGTATAGCTTGTATAATGTGTATTCTTGATGGGTGTATGCTTAGATTGTCATGACATGCTCTGTAGTGAGTGCATCGAGCTCGTAAACATGCCTACTTGATATCTGTTTTGCATGCTCTAGTTTTTCACTAAGTCTGTGATCTGATTATGTTTTTGCCATGTTCACATGCTTGCAATTGTATTTTCTGATCCCTTTTGGCTCAAGGTCACTAAGGTACTTTTGTTAAGCTCTTTGAGTAGCTCCATGCCATGCCTTGCTTTGCCATGTTAAGTTCCTATAGCTTATAGTTTTCATGCTCCAAAGTGTGGTACCTGATCTGAAATTCCAGACAAGTGTTAATTTCACTAAGTCTGAGATCTGTTTACCAATTGCAGTTTGGCGATGCTTGTTTGAACCTGTTAATGGATGAATTGGCCATAGCCCAGTGTTCCATCTTTTGTTAACCATCATGAATGGATCCCTGCCATGTATTTTGTTGCCATGTTTGAGTGCTTTAGCATGTTTGTCTTATTGCATTTAGATGGCTACTTGCTGTTTATCGCAGACCGGTGCCATATTTGTTTTGCTTGCCATTTCCAAACCGTGTCTCCGATTCCGGTGTTCTTTATATCGATTTCAACCGAAATCACCTCACCTTTCCAGTGGCACACTTGGATTTCCAAGTTGAGCCCAGGTTCAATCATTCCTTGTCAAATCATGCATATGCATCGCATACCGCATCCCGCATATCATACCATGTTCTTGTGTTGGTTGTTTACTATGTTGTGTGCTTCCTTTCCGGTGTTTGCTTCTTCGGGTTGGTTCCGGTAATGTAGCGTTTGTGAGGACCCGTTCGACTACGTCCGTTTGTCTTCTTCATGGACTCGTTCTTCTTCCTTGCGGGATCTCAGGCAAGATGACCATACCCTCGAAATCACTTCTATCTTTGCTTGCTAGTTGCTCGCTCTTTTGCTATGCCTATGCTGCGATACCTACCACTTGCTTATCATGCCTCCTATATTGTTGAACCAAGCCTCTAACCCACCTTGTCCTAGCAAACCGTTGATTGGCTATGTTACCGCTTTGCTCAGCCCCTCTTATAGCATTGTTAGTTGCAGGTGAAGATTGAAGTTTGTTCCTTGTTGGAACATGGAGATGTTGTTCCTTGTTGGAACATGTTTACTTGTTGGGATATCACAATATATCTTATTTTAATTAATGCATCTATATACTTGGTAAAGGGTGGAAGGCTCGGCCTTCTGCCTTGTGTTTTGTTCCACTCTTGCCGCCCTAGTTCCCGTCATATCGGTGTTATGTTCCCGGATTTTGCGTTCCTTACGCAGTTGGGCTATAATGGGAACCCCTTGACAGTTCGCCTTGAGTAAAACTCCTCCAGCAATGCCCAACATTGGTTTTACCATTCACCACCTAGCCTTTTCTTTCCCTTGGGTTCTGTAGACTCAAGGGTCATCATTATTTTAACCCCCCGGGCCAGTGCTCCTGTGAGTGTTGGTCCACCTGTCAGCCGCCGATGGCCACTAGGGGCAACTCTGGGCTGGCCTACCCGTACCTAAGACAATCTGAGTGTGCCCTGAGAAAGAGATATGTGCAGATCCTATCGGGATTTGTTGGCACATTCGGGCAGTGTTGCTGGTTTAGTTTTACCTTGTCGAAATGTCTTGTAACCGGGATTCCGAGTCTGATCGGGTCTTCCCTCTAGAAGGAGTATCCTTCGTTGACCGTGAGAGCTTGTCATGGGCTAAGTTGGGACACCCCTGCAGGGATTTGAACTTTCAAAAGCCGTTCCCGCGGTTATGGGCAGATGGGAATTTGTTAACGCCCGGTTGTAGAAAACCTGAAGTTGACCTTAATTAAAATGCATCAACCGCGTGTGTAACCGTGATGGTCTCTTTCTGGCGGAGTCCGGGAAGTGAACACGGTGTTGGAGTTATGTTTGGCGTAGGTTGTTCTAGGATCACTTCTTGATCATAGTTTATCGACCGTGCTTTGCCTTCTCTTCTCGCTCTCATTTGCGTATGTTAGCCACCATATATGCTAGTCGCTTGCTGCAGCTCCACCTCAAACTTTTACCTTACCCATAAGCTTAAATAGTCTTGATCGCGAGGGTGCGATATTGCTGAGTCCCCGTGACTCACAGATACTTCCAAAACCAGTTTGCAGGTGCCGATGTTACCGAGCAGGTGACGCAACCAAGCTCAGGAGGAGCTCGATGAAGATCTTGTACGTTGTGTTATTTCGCTCTAGTTGATCAGTAGTGGAGCCCAGTTGGGGTCGATCGGGGACCTTGTCGCATTTGGGGTTCTTCTTTTATTTTGGTTCCGTAGTCGGACCTTGATTGTATCTGGTTGCTGTAATGCTTTATTCATGTAATTGTGTGAAGTGGCGATTGTAAGCCAACTATGTATCTTTTCCCCTATTGTATTACATGGGTTGTTTGCGAAGATTACTCACTTGCGACATTGCTTTCAATGCGGTTATGCCTCTAAGTCGTGCTTCGACACGTGGGAGATATAGCCGCATCGAGGGCGTTACAAGTTGGTATCAGAGCCTTCCCCGACCTTAGGAGCCCCATTGCTTGATCGTTTTTAGCGGCCGAGTTGTGTCTAGAAAAATGTTTTGAGTCATTTAGGAAATATATATCGGAGAGTTTAGGAATTCTTTTTACTTCCCAGTCCCTTCATCGCTCTGGTAAGGCATCCTGACGTAGAGTTTTGACTCTTCTCTTCTCAAATTTCACTAAATTTTTTTTGGATCACACGGGTATCTTGGAATCGTTCCGATGGTTTTGTGACGAGAACATTGTTCTTGGTGCCTCCTGTCATTTAGGGGTTGTGGCAGTGTCCCGGGGAGTTGAGCTCCGAGGTGTTGTCGTCACAATTTTATCGTTGCAGTTCTGGAATACCTGAGTTTAGTTCGCCGACATCGAAAATTTCTTTTATGCAGTTGTTGGTGAGATAACCTCTACGCCACCCAGTACTGGGGCGGGAGTTCGGACGTATTGCCATAACTCGTATAACGGATGCTTTTCGAAGGTTGAGGTAGACGATTTCCGAAGGTTTCTTGGTTATGTGTTGAAGGATGGATACAGCTGGATGTAGGATTTGTTAGTTTTGGGTGAGATATTATGCTTCCCTGTATCCCCAACACCTGATTGCATAACCAGAAAATTTCGGGAGTTCATAAGTGGGAATTCAAGTAGCTCTTAGGATATCTTTCCGACAGATGTATGATATGAAATTGGGGTTCGACGTCTAGTGGTCCGCCTATTCACGATCGGTTTTACAGTGGTCTCATTGTGTCTTAAAGAGTCCTTGGCTATGCCGACTCGGGGACGCTTCGTATGTCATGTGCACTGCCTTGTACATGATGGTGCTGTACGATCGAGCCCGTGTAGGCCCCACCATGAAAACTTCAAACGAAATCTCTATCATATGTTTGTTCCGGCTTATTCTGCAAGCCAATCCTTTGTTTTGTTTTGAGTTGTGGTATTCGAGTTGCCTCAAAGTCAAATGTTGATTCCATACCTTTTATAAATGGTGTTCTCATGTTCCGATGTGAATACAAATCCTTCTCGATCATCGAGTTTGTCATATCAATCCTTTTCAACCGGTGTGTCTCTCTTCAAGTGGATCCGATCACTTCAACATTCGCAAGATCTTTTAGCAGTTCTTCTCAACGGTGTTTGTTTCATTCGTTCCAAGTTGTCTTTGTTTTCCCACCCACCCACCCTTTTTCTTCAAGGACTCAGATATCTTAATCAAGTATCCTTTTATTCATATGAAGTCTCTCCATTCTTTTCCATCAATGTTCTTATCCAGTGATTCTCAGGAAGATGCTAACGGAGCTTCTAGTTCATCATTCTTCGTTCTCTTTTATCCGATGAATTCAATTCAAGCTTTGCCAATTATATCCTTTCCTCGTTGCAAATACCTTCTCATGCTGGTGCACCTCATAATCATTCCACGCTCGCTATTCTATTGTTTCCGGAGTGTTAAAGATATCTAGAAGATCCATGTTTCCACTCTTCTTTCATTCAAGCTATTTCGAGGATGTTATATCATTCAAGCCATTCAATTTAAATCAGCACAATCTATCTTTTAAATCATTCTATCGGTGTTTTCTTTTGAGTGGGCCCTAACCCACAGGTTTTTTCCTAGGATCTTACCTGACTCTTCTCTTTCCGGAGTTATTCTCAAATTCTTTTCTAAAGTTTGACGTAAGAATGAATTATCATCAGTCAAATGTCTTTCTCCAAGATCTTTCAAATTCTTTTCATCGTTGGCTCAACCTTTCCATTCTTCATTCCGGAGTGCCTCAATAATTATTGGTGGTGTTTTTCGTCGTCATTCTCAGATTTTGAAGACCGAAGAAGAGTTTTACTTCCATATTTTATCCGTTCTCTCAGAGATTCGTCATTCTAGCTTGTTGCCATCCTCTCATAGTTGTTTTTGGATTGTGAGAAATTTTTTTCACCTATCCGGAGCAATTCAAGATTCTTTTCAGTTTGTTTCTCCAGAGCCCATCATCTCATAATTATTCATTCCCAGCCTTCAGTTATCGTTCTCCTAATCTTACCGGTGCATCGATCAATTATCCTCTAATCAGTTCTTGAACTCTTCATTCTCATGTAACTAATTCCCATCAAGCTTCTTCGTTCATTTGCTAATTCTTCCCAGTGTTTCTGTATCTTTCCTTCGGTCATTTTAATTCTTATGGTGGTTTGTTCAAGAGTTCTCGTCATTCGTTATCATATCAATTTATTCGTTGTTTTTCAATCCTACGGGTGGTTCGTTGAAGACCTTTCCAAGTTGACTCTATATCTATCTTAATTCTTTCTACGAGAATAAGTAGTATGCCAAATCCATTGGTTGTCATCAATTAAAATTGGTGAAGGTTAAGCATAATGTAATTCTTATTCTTGTTTCATCCTTATGTTAATCTTTTCTTCCGGAGTTTGTTCACGATGATTAAATTCTTGGTTTCAAGTGCTCGTCTTTCTTTCCCAGAGTTCCAAGCTCTAATTACCACGGAGATCCATCTAAATCATTACAAGGATTCACCTTATGTTTTCAACTTCACGTCCCTTCCGTTTGATCATTCTTTTGTTTAACGGAGTTCTTCATGGAGACTCTTACATGATGGTTCATCAAGGATTTATTTTCCTTCTCGAAGTGTTCATCGAGATTCTTTTCTTAGGAGCTCAAGTTTCTTCATCTTGCTATCCGGAGTGCAATTCTCTCTTCCGTAACATTGGAGGTGGTATTGTGTCATTCTTGATAATTTGAGTTCATGTCTCATGATTCACATGTTGTTAAGAATGAGTTATTTAAAATCCATCAATCTCTTCATTGGAGTTATCTTGGGTTATATTTCACCTAAAACTTTCTCTAAGGTTTGTTGCTATTATGGTGCTTATAAATGATCCAAGTTCTTCATTTATCCTTTCCGGTGCGATATACTTTCTCATCTCCTTGTTCTTATCAACCAATTTTTTTTCCCGTGAGTGGCAGGTTGTCACCTCATATTTTGAGTTGTATTCCATAAGACCGTATCAAGCTTATTCTTTTCGTTGTTGGTTTTCCAACAACTCCGTTCTAGCATTTGTTGTAAGCGTGCTCCCTCAAGATCGTGTTTCCCTTCGTTCACTCCATTCCATTCTTACTTTTGTTCCGGAGGCATTGTGATGTTGCTATCTTCAACCCTTCTTTTTTTGTTCTTGTCAGGACCTTGTCCTTGTCATGCTTATCCTTCTAACCGGAGTGTTGTGTCCCTTTTGCTCAAGCTCTTTCATTTTATCAAGTCTTCATCTCTTTTCAACCGAAGTGCTACCTGAATCGGTTCTTTCTTATTCCTCTTTCTTAACGGAGTGCTTTCAACTTTGTTCTTCTCCGTTGCTTTCTTTCTTTCATTTTGCGCAACCTTTTCAAGGTTCTTTGGTCTCATGCATCCGAGCATTTTCCCCGTTGTCCGTTTTGCATTCCGGCGCTCCTATCTCCTCCGGTGGTCCTTTCTAAATTTCTTTCGTGTGTGGGGATTAAACATTTCCCGATTGGACCGAGACTTGCCATGCGGCCTTGGTTTACTACCGGTAGACCGCCTGTCAAGTTTCGTACCATTTGGACTTCGTTTGATGCTCCAACGGTTAACCGAGGGACCGAAAAGGCCTCGTGTGTGTTGCAGCCCAACACCCCTCCAATGTGGCCCAAAACCCACCAAAACCCTCTCCATCATCTCGGTCGTTCGATCACGATCGCGTGGCCGAAAACCGCACCTCATTTAGACTCTCCTAGCTCCCTCTACCTATAAATATGTGACGACCTCCGAAATTCGCGGTGCAAACCCTAGATCTCACCTCCCTCCGCACCCCGGACATGTCCGTCCCGCCGCTGGACGTGTCTGCCGCCGCCGCCACATCACTCCAGCCAATGGAGCACCGCCACGTCAGCGCGCTGCCTCCCGCTGACCACTCACGGCGCTCCACGTCGCCACGCCGACGCCCTCCACCGCGCGAGGCCCGTCCCGACCCAGGGCGGGCCCTCCCCGCCGCCAACCGGGCCGCCGCCTCCCTCACCGCACGCGGTGCCCGCACCCTCGCTCCGCCGCCTTCGTCTACCGTGTCGCCGCCCAGAAACCGACGCCGGACACCGCGCCATCGCTGGCGCCGCTCCTCTCCGGCAACCGTGCCGCCCCGTCCTCCTCCGACTCCGGCCAAGCCTCGCCGGTGCCGCCCCCCTCCTCCTCCGGCTGGACACGCCAAGTCCGGCGACGCCCGCAAGACCCGGCCGGCCTCGTCTCCCTCCTCCCCGCGGAAAGTCCTCCGGCGAACTCCTGTTCTGGCGATCCTCGAAATCCGTGCGTGCTACAGTGCCGGCCCGATCTGGATCTGAGATCCGTTTGCCTCGGTTGACTTTTCTTCCCGTAACCCTAGACATTTTTCATATTTCATTATGCCGTAACTTTGCATTCGTAGATCCATTTTGCGTGTATAGAATATCAAAATGTTCGTCTCAGAGAGAACATCATTTCATCTCATTGCATCATTTTCATTTGAGCTCATCTTGATGCACGAAATGCTGTTGGAAGAGTGCTATTTGAGTTAATTGTCAAATTTGCTGCACCAAATAGGTATTTGTCATTTTTGCCATGATTATTGTGTGCATGATATGCCTCTGAGCTCTACATGAGTTTTGTTATATGCTTTGCCATCTTTACAGAGGTGCTATCCATGTATTTTTATGATGTGTGTGGTGATTAGCACAAGCTTGCAAAGTGGTGCATTCGTTAATGCTGATTTCAGGGACTTAGCAATTCCACTAAGTCCTTGATCTGTTTTTATCAATATGCCATATGTTCATGTTGTTTCCTAGTGATCCGTGCCTCATTTGGGGATGATCAGTAAGGATGATTTGTTAATATTGTGGTGCTCTATCCATCCATGTCTTTGTTTGCAATTATGGAGCACCCTAGCTTGAGTCAATCAAGCTCTACTTTTGCTATTTCGTGAATCTGGGCAGATTGTCTACTTGTTTGCGATTTTGCCGAGGATGTTGTAGTTGGTCCGTGCATGCTATGTTATTGTTCTTGCCATGTCTAGCTTGTATAATGTGTATTCTTGATGGGTGTATGCTTAGATTGTCATGACATGCTCTGTAGTGAGTGCATCGAGCTTGTAAACATGCCTACTTGATATCTGTTTTGCATGCTCCAGTTTTTCACTAAGTCTGTGATCTGATTATGTTTTTGCCATGTTCACATGCTTGCAATTGTATTTTCTGATCCCTTTTGGCTCAAGATCACCAAGAGACTTTTGTTAAGCTCTTTGAGTAGCTCCATTCCATGCCTTTCTTTGCCATGTTAAGTTCCTATAGCTTATAGTTTTCATGCTCCAAAGTGTGCTACCTGATCTGAAATTCCAGACAAGTGTTAATTTCACTAAGTCTGAGATCTGTTTACCAATTGCACTTTGGCCATGATTGTTTGAACCTGTTAATGGATGAATTGCCGTAGCTCAGTGTTCATCTTTTGTTAAGCATCATGAATGGATCCCTGCCATGTATTTTGTTGCCATGTTTGAGTGCTTTAGCATGTTTGTCTTGTTGCATTTAGATGGCTACTTGCTGTTTATCGCAGACCGGTGCCATATTTGTTTTGCTTGCCATTTCCAAAAGCGTGTCTCCGATTCCGGTGTTCTTTATATCGATTTCAACCGAAATCACCTCAACTTTCAATGGCACACTTGGATTTCCAAGTTGAGCCCAGGTTCAATCATTCCTTGTCAAATCATGCATATGCATCGCATACCGCATCCCGCATTATCATACCATGTTCTTGTGTTGGTTGTTTACTATGTTGTGTGCTTCCTTTCCGGTGTTTGCTTCTTCGGGTTGGTTCCGGTAACGTCGCGTTTGTGAGGACCCATTCGACTACGTCCGTTTGTCTTCTTCATGGACTCATTCTTCTTCCTTGCGGGATCTCAGGCAAGATGACCATACCCTCGAAATCACTTCTATCTTTGCTTGCTAGTTGCTCGCTCTTTTGCTATGCCTATGCTGCAATACCCACCACTTGCTTATCATGCCTCCTATATTGTTGAACCAAGCCTCTAACCCACCTTGTCCTAGCAAACCGTTATTGGCTATGTTACCGCTTTGCTCAGCCCCTCTTATAGCTGTTAGTTGCAGGTGAAGATTGAAGTTTGTTCCTTGTTGGAACATGGAGATGTTGTTCCTTGTTGGAACATGTTTACTTGTTGGGATATCACAATATATCTTATTTTAATTAATGCATCTATATACTTGGTAAAGGGTGGAAGGCTCGGCCTTATGCCTGGTGTTTTGTTCCACTCTTGCCGCCCTAGTTTCCGTCATATCGGTGTTATGTTCCCGGATTTTGCGTTCCTTACGCGGTTGGGCTATAATGGGAACCCCTTGACAGTTCTCCTTGAGTAAAACTCCTCCAGCAATGCCCAACATTGGTTTTACCATTCGCCACCTAGCCTTTTCTTTCCCTTGGGTTCTGCAGACTCAAGAGTCATCATTATTTTAACCCCCCGGGCCAGTGCTCCTCTGAGTGTTGGTCCACCTGTCAGCTGCCGGTGGCCACTAGGGGCAACTCTGGGCTGGCCTACCCGTACCTAAGACAATCTAAGTGTGCCCTGAGAAAGAGATATGTGCAGCTCCTATCGGGATTTGTCGGCACATTCGCGCGGTGTTGCTGGTTTAGTTTTACCTTGTCGAAATGTCTTGTAACCGGGATTCCGAGTCTGATCAGGTCTTCCCGCTAGAAGGAATATCCTTCGTTGACCGTGAGAGCTTGTCATGGGCTAAGTTGGGACACCCCTGCAGGGATTTGAACTTTCGAAAGCCGTGCCCGCGGTTATGGGCAGATGGGAATTTGTTAACGTCCGGTTGTAGAAAACCTGAAGTTGACCTTAATTAAAATGCATTAACCGCGTGTGTAACCGTGATGGTCTCTTTCTGGCGGAGTCCGGGAAGTGAAAACGGTGTTGGAGTTATGTTTGGCGTAGGTTGTTCTAGGATCACTTCTTGATCATAGTTTATCGACCGTGCTTTGCCTTCTCTTCTCGCTCTCATTTGCGTATGTTAGCCACCATATATGCTAGTCGCTTGCTGCAGCTCCACCTCAAACTTTTACCTTACCCATAAGCTTAAATAGTCTTGATCGCGAGGGTGCGAGATTGCCGAGTCCCCGTGAGTCACAGATACTTCCAAAACCAGTTTGCAGGTGCCGATGTTACCGAGCAAGTGACGCAACTATGCTCAGGAGGAGCTCGATGAAGATCTTGTCCATTGTGTTATTTCACTGTAGTTGATCAGTAGTGGAGCCCAGTTGGGGTCGATCGGGGACCTTGTCGCATTTGGGGTTCTTCTTTTATTTTGGTTCCGTAGTCGGATCTTGATTGTATATGGTTGCTGTAATCCTTTATTAATGTAATTGTGTGAAGTGGCGATTGTAAGCCAACTATGTATCTTTTCCCCTATTGTATTACATGGGTTGTTTGCAAAGATTACCTCACTTGCGACATTGCTTTCAATGCGGTTATGCCTCTAAGTCGTGCTTCGACACGTGGGAGATATAGCCGCATCGAGGACGTTACACATGGCACTTCTATATTTTCGAACCAAGTATACATTTCCCTGTATTTTCCTCCCAGTTCCAACAGGGACATATCAATGCTGTTTCTTGCATTATCCTACTCATACTCTGAACAATGCTGATCTTACATTAACAATGCATGTCCTTTTTGATATGATGTAGTGTCCCTACAGTTACTGCCCTTTGTAATCACACCACCTTTGCCAAAAACAGGGAAGCACAACTGGTTCCTCGCTCGATCAGACGACGGCAAAAGACTGATGATCATTCGGACACATGAGCCTGAAAAGTTATATTGCAAAACCCCACTGTATACAAGCACCGTGTAATACGTGAGTATCCGGACAGTGGCTGTTACGTCTATGAGCAGGATACCAGCTTGTTGGGGCCTTTAGGATTTTTTAGTTGGAGGCGGGTAAACAGCCTTGGTTCACACTCTCTATTTCTCGGACTCAATTATCCGATTAACCAGGAGATCACCGTTGGCAAGGACCTTGATGGCAGAGAAGCTCTATTTGCTATGGAAAACTGTGTCTACACGGCGAGCCCTAGGAGTTCGGGAGTAAACTCCCCTGATTGTCAACGATACAACCTGCAGCCAAAAGAAGGTGAGAATGACAAAGGCATCCAGATTAACTTTGATCCTTGGATGTCTCAATTACGACAGGCAGTGATGTGGTTAGAGCCTTCAGGTTGATAGGTAATTGGGCTATTGCATCGAAAGGGTGGAGTACTGGTGTCTCTGGATCACTGGTCGCTGAAGCGGGGCTGCAATTTATGATGGTGTTGGATCATCTCTTCGAATGAATTTGTTGTCTTTGCTGCTGGTTCTGGATGGGTAGTTCTTTCTTTTGTTATGCATATTCCTTGTCATTTGGTCATCCTCGTCTATGTCGCTCTTACTATGTAATAGTTGCTTCTGTTTAGAATGTCATTCTCGTCTGGATCACGAGAGTCTGAGCGCTGCAGATGGGTGCATTTTGGTGGTGTAGCAAGACTTCTTATGAACTATCATGTCTTGCTGTTTATGTCAGTAGTAGTCACTAGTTAGTGTTTGAATGTTGTATATATCGTTGTTTCAAACTGTTTATTGTCTCAAACTACTGGTGGGCTAAATGAGGGCATCACCATTCTTTAGTGTTCAGAGTATATCTCCTTTTTTCAAGTTATATAATTTGAGCTCAGTGTCTTTTCGATGATGTACACTTGTTTGGGCCAGTGAGGTGTCGTTGAATATGGGCCGAGTAGTAACGCAATGCCAAACAGGTCAATTATGACTCTCAGGCCGGGCTCTCAAAAGATCCTGAAAAAAGGCCGGGCTCTCCAAAAAAGAATGAATAAGGACTCTTAGGCCGACATGTGGGCGCCACCAGTGTTTTCGTGCGCTTGCGCGCCAAGAGCATATTGGCGCGTGCTCGAAATTCATGCTACCTTTTCATCCTTAGTCTCCCGCCCCTCCCCCACCTCTGGAATCTTGATTCCTACTCCAGTTCCCCCAAATCCCCCTCCTGTACTCCCTGTACTCAAGCGCACTATCATGTCGCTGGTCAATGTGGATCTTCGAGCCGGAGATCCTGAGGTCCGTCCTGCCTTCGGTCGCTGCGTGCTGTCGCTCAACAGTGGCATGGCGGCGCTTGACGACCAGTTTGCTGGCAAAGTGCTGATGGTAACCATCAATGGCGACCGGCCTCCCGTCTCGCCGGATGACCTTGTCAAAGCTCTTGGCATTGCGCACGGCATCCAAATAAGTGACTTGCTCGTCGAAGTCTGTCCGCCACCGGCTGATTTCTTTGTCAGGTTCCGGACAACTTTTGACTGCAGTCATGTGTTCGAATCTTCCCGACGTTTGTTCTGTGATGGCGCGCTGGTGAGCTTTGATCGGTGGCACCCAGGATGGGGCTTGATGCCCTCTGAGCTTGAGTTTTTAACAAAGCTTACCTTCCACGGCATGCCTCGACGTGCTTGGAACAGCGAGTCCATGAACGAGCTTATCAACGACCTTGGAGGTGAGCTCGTAAGTATGTTTGTTCCTCCAGACAGCTGGGCTCTGACGGTTATGGCATGGATGAAGAAGCCGCCCACCATACCGAAGGTGATTGGTGTTGAGATACCGATGCAAGAACCGGGGTTTTACTATTCGTCACCACCAAGGCCGCCGCGGACCACGTTAGGGATGTACCTATATCGAGTGTTCGTGCATGTCGAAGAAGTGGTCAATCCATCAATCGAAGTCCTGCCACCGCCGTTGGTGCCAGGGTCCGTCGATGACGTCCATTACAGGAGTCAACGTCAGACTTTCCCCGTGTTGCTCAGAACGATGGATGGCACATGGCCTACTCCATCGCACGGCGGAGGCCACTGCTTCTTTGGGAGAAGTGGCAGGGCTGGCTGCCTGGATGCGCTCTAATTTGAGGTAATAACTGAATCTTGTCAGATACTAGTTAAATCCGAGCTATGGGTGTGAAGCACTGATATGCCAGTACATTTGATTGTGACCTGTTCTAATTTTGTACCTGAACTTTTTTAGGAAGGGATGTACGTCAACTTAATATGCTAGGGAACTTATTGTGTTGTCTGTCTGTTTTCTTTGCACAACATTCAAGATATTTCCCCGTCATTGATAAAGACGATGAACCGTTATGTACGACTTCGTTGGTTTCAACATCGCTCTTCCCGTAGCGATCCACTGCTTCCATCCTGATTGTGCCGCCTGCGTGAAATTTTTGTATGCAAGTTCAGTGTGCTATGATGTTCTATATGATTGTGTCAACTATATAAGTTTTTACTGAAAGATGTATTTACGAGCATCGGCCGATGGGTCTCTCTCTCTCTCTCTCTCTCACACACACACACATGCGCGCGCACGCACACGCACAAGTGGGACCCGTTGAATTATTTATTTGTTCGTGATAGCCTTTAATTAGGTTCCCCTGTAATCTAACTTTTTCTTAAGTTATTAATTGAGCTCAGTGACTTCAAAAAGTTGTACAGAAGCCTTGTTTGGGCCTTTCCGGCGTCGCTGAATATGGGCTGAGTAACCATGTTAGGTTGTACTGTACTACACATGCCTTTTTTTCGCTATTTTTTTCTTAAATAATACATTTTTTTATTAATTTTCATAAATATTACGCTGGGTAATTTTTTTTTCAAAAATAATACACCATCCGCCCGCTGCAGGTCGACTGGGCCTAGTCGGCCCA
The DNA here is from genome assembly GCF_056163025.1 of Triticum urartu. NCBI lineage: Eukaryota > Viridiplantae > Streptophyta > Magnoliopsida > Poales > Poaceae > Triticum > Triticum urartu. The sequence goes on along the minus strand of NC_141874.1, from coordinate 192,829,877 downwards.
CAGCAGGCCGATTGGATTCCAGTCGGCCTACAGCTGGCCGACTGGCCCCTGTCGGCCCACTGTGGGCCAACTGGAGCTAATTGGCTCGCTGTGGGCTAATTGTTTTTGCAAAAGTGTTAATCATGTATTTAAAAAATATGTGTATTGTGACCTCCTCCGCTCGCTGTGGGCCCACTGTTGACTAAAAAATATGTTTTAAAAAGTGTTAATCATGTATTTAAAAATTGTTAAATGTGTGTATAAAAATGTTCCTTATCTATACATTTTTTTAATGTGTGTATAGAAATAGCTTTTTTTTTTCAATATCAGCAATGCAATTGGGCCGACAATTGTACACAATATCCGGGTCAACTTGTTATTCTCCGTCCCGCTGGGCTACAAACTTTCCTAGGAGGTATGCATTAGGCTTAACAAGAAAATGGACTTTAAAAAATAATAAATGTGATGTAACTATAACAACTGGACAGTTACTATGCATCAAACACGTAATTAGTTTGAAAAATATATTATTTTTGGAATTTGAAAATTTTAATTTCATTACTTGTTGCGCGCAATATTTCGTTGGATTTTAACGTAATACAACTTTATTTTGAAATTATATTTAACCTGACTAGAAATTTTGGATACAAATATTTCGGATCCCATCAAAATGTGGAAATATTTTTTGAATTCTGTTTTGAGGGGTTGTTTGAAATTATTAATCGTTGTCCGCTAGAAGTTGGGCTGTACTTTTAACAAACTGTAAATGGGCTGTAGTAAATTCCATTAGAATTAAAAAAATGGGCTGTACATTCTTACAAATCGCAAATGGGCTATATGTTCTCTACCAAATCCGAGCTGTGGGCCTACTAAGTTAACGCGTACCAAGGGCTTTGTCAACTTAGTCAATATAAACGATTGTAGCTACAGTGATCGTACGATGTCCATCCAATGGCCGTAGTGCTTCTTCAACCTCTGATCTTCTTGCTCCAGCCGCCCAAAGCAGCGCTGGTCGTGTCGTGTGCTCCTACCTCCCATGGCCGGCTGTGATGCCGCGGAGGCCTCACCGCCCCGTACTACTCCCACCGCTGGCCAGGCCATCCCTCTACTCACCCACTCCCCCTGTTATTCTGCGGCGACGGCAGCCTCACACCGCAGCCGAACCAGTGAACCCTCGTACTCCTCTCCGCGCGGGCGTCCACTGCTACGTCTTCCCCGGCTCCGCATCGTCCCCTTCCCAGGCCTCGCCGTCGTCCAGACCACCGCCCTGGTGCTCTCGGCGTGGCGTGGTCAATGTGGTCAACGACCGACTTCCATCGGAAGAGTACTGTACGTGGAGAGGCTGACAGCTGGGTCCACGATAGCCGCAAGGAAGTGCCTCCTTATTATGCGCAAAATAATTATTCCTCCACCTGACAGCAGGGACCCACCGGAGGGGCCACCGTATTTCGTGAAAAAATGATTCACCCCCTGACTGCTGGGACCCACGAGCTACATCTTCGCACGCAAGGAAGTGCGTCCGAATAAGAACTGATTCGCCCCCCTGACTGCTGGGACCCACCAGGCCCCCGACTGCTGGGACCCACCAGCTACATCTTCGCACGCAAGGAAGTGCGTCCGGGCAAAAAAAACAAAACGATTCGCCCCCTGACTGTTGGGACCGACCAGCTACATCTTCGCAGGCAAGGAAGTGCCTGACAGTCGGGACCCACCTGGTCGAAGCGTACGTAGCGTTGTCATTCTGGTCGCGAATGTGTACGTACATACTGGTCGATGTAAAGGCGCGCACGTGTCGTAGTAGAGGCGCGCACGTAGCATGTACACATACGTACAACGGCCAGGGTGCAAGAAAGAAAATACGCCCACGTATGTGTACATACGGGCGGGGTCTCGAACACCTACTCGCGCATACGTACGGCCAGGGCTCCTGTACATGGCTGGGTCGGAACGGAGAAACAACGTCGTCGTCGTGTTCATGGGGAGGCAACGAAATGCGTCGTGTTCATCGGGAGGGCTTGGACGGAACAGGCGATGGAAACGAGGCCTGGCGTACCGCAGAACGGAGGAAATGGCCTTGTGTTCGACCGGCCACGTTCGAAACGGGATCCTGTTCATCGGGAGGGGTCTGGCATACCGCAAAACGGAGGAAACGAACCTCCTACGGTCGAAACGGGGGTCCTGTTCATCGGGAGGGGTGTGGCGTACCGCAAAACGGACGAAACGGACTTGTGTTGGAGCGCTACGGTCGAAACGGGGGTCCTGTTCATCGAGAGGGGTGTGGCGTACCGCAAAATGGGACTCCACGGGATACTATTCATCTCCACCGTCGACCTCCTCCAGCCTCCACGGGCTCTTGTTCATCCAGCCTCCACGGGCTCCTGTTCATCCAGCCTCCACCGCGCGCTACTCCACCGACTACTGTTCAACCACCCCTCCACCGTCTACTGTTCATCCAGCCCTCCACACCACGGGGTCCTGTTCAACCACCCCTCCACGGGCACCCCTCCACCGTCTACTGTTCATCCAGCCCTCCACACCATGGGGTCCTGTTCAACTACCCCTCCACCGTCTACTGTTCATCCAGCCCTCCACACCACGGGGTCCTGTTCATCCACCCCTCCACGGGCACCCATCCACCGTCTACTATTCATCCAGCCCTCCACCACACCACGGGGTCCTGTTCATCCAGAGGCAACGCCACCGCTCACTGTTCATCCAACCCCCCCGCAACGCTCACTGTTCATCCCATCGATCGGCTTCAGTTAGCAGCAGTAGCAAAGGAATCGCTCGATCGGGTTCAACTAACAGCCATCGATCGATCGCTCGGGTTCAGTAACCGTAGCCTGCAGTGCAATCGCTCGGGTTCAGTTAGAGCCCAACGCCTCGCTCGGGTTCAGTTAGAGCCAACACCTCGCACACACGCGCGTACGTGTACAAGAGAAACGCACATCGCTCGGCCCCCGACCTCCCACCACAACCGGGAACTCCCCAAAATTTTCCTCCCCTCGCTTCTACCACGGTTTTTTCCGTCATGGAAGACCCAAAGAATGTCATGCAGCTGCGTCTCCGGCCCGCCCAGGACGAAAAGCCCATTTTCTGTCATGATTTTTTGTCATAGAAGTAGGAGCCCACCACATCTATGATGATACCGGGTTTTGTCACAATTATCGTCATAGAAGTGTCATATGTATGACATAATTTTTTTTCGTTCGGCCCAAAATGTCACGGATGTGTCTTTTTTTGTAGTGTAGCAAACCGCGGAAAAAGAACAACACTGACTACAAGCAAACAAATAAACAAGACAACAAGGAAATAAATAAGCAAGCAACTTACGCTAGGCTATCACGGCTATTACACATATTACATGCACTGGGCATCAAAGTTCGCCACCAGTGCAAATATAGGGAACAAAGCAGCATATCATACACACTGGTTGTCAAAGTTGGCGACCAGTGCAAATAAACACTGCAGCAAAACAAGTCCAGAACTGAAACCACTTCAGAAGATCTCAAGAAACAATATCCTGGGTACCCATAATGCTGGCATGATGCTTAGCAAGCTTATTAACTTTCTCTTATTTGGCGCTTAAATCCTCCAGCGCTTGCTGTTGCACCAGAAAGTATGCATCCGAATTCTGCAGGGACTTCCTCAGTCCTTCAACTTCCTGTCGCAACACATCGGATCGATGTCTTTCAACTTGAAGCTGAGACTCAAGAAGACGAACTGATTCAGGTAGCGAGTTCGAAGAGCTTGTGCCAGCAGTAGTGGCCAGTAACTCGAACACTACATCAAGACAAGACTTCTGGGTTCTCTCACTATCGTCAAGGTAGTTTTTATCAGCTTTCTTGGAGACCAATAGGGATGTCTCACTATCTTGAACCTTATCTTCATTACTTCCTTCACCATTGCATAACGGGGTATTGTTCTCCAATATTTTGTCCGCATTCTAAAAGAGAAACAAGCAGACACGTAACAGGTTTACCATGTTGTATATGAAACTCATTTTGGTAAATCAGTTCAGTAGTAAAGTGCACAGGATAACAACATGAAACAAACATATATCTATGTACCATGGTCACTTTATGGTCTATATCATTCTAATTTTTGTTGCCAAATCAAGATAGAGACACAGTTCAAATAATATTTGTTCAAGAAAAGCAGAATAGACAGAATATAAGTGTGGGAAACTATAGAGACACTTGTAATGTGCATGACATGAGAACATAACTATTTATTCAATTGAAACTGAAATGAATATAGAGCAAGTTACAATAGCAAACCCGTTAAAGAAACAAGTTTAAAACATACCTATTGCGCCATTGGAGTTTCAATTCCATCCTTCAGATTTGAAAATAGTTGGTCTGAGTAAATACAGTGATGCAAGAGCAAAGGAGTATGAACCATAGCTACAGAACATGACCTGAGAACAATTCTTCTTCTCCTTTAAGCGTTGTGTCGGGATTCAGAGTGGTGGTCCTCATGCTTTGGGCACTGCAGTTCCCTTACTAACTGCTCGTGTTTGGGTGCTCTGTGGTGGAGACGGTGCTGTGTCAACTGGAACTGGGTTACTATCTGCTAGGGTTGGGGTCAGAAAGGGTGTAGCTGGTTCTCTGTCCAACTGGGTAGGGGTACAATCTGCGAGAGTCTTGGTTATGTGTGGTAGGGCTGGTTCTTGGGCAAGTACAACCGTGGTTCTATCCGCATCAACTGGTAGCACTATCTTTTCTGAATACCGTGCTGTCAGTCCCTTAGATACTGCCATCACCCTCTCCAATTCAAATGGCTGATAAACAAGAAAAGTAATTGAATGTACAGACATTGTATGATAGACAGGTGCAATGGATAGTGGGGAATAAAAGAGGGCATGAAATAATTCACATTTATGTTTTCTAACCAAACAGGATAGCATGACACAATTTCACATATATGATGGCTAACTAAATAGGATAGCATGATACAATTTCACATTATGATGGCTAATTAAAAAAGATGGAAAGACATAGTTCAAAATATGATGACTATGTAAACAGGATGACATGATATAACTATATAATGTGTTTATTAAATAGGTTGGCATGCCATAATTCACATACATGCCGCCTATGGAAACATGATAGCATGATATAATTCCCGGATAGAATGACATAATTCAAAATATGATGACTGTAAACACTAAACAGGATGAGATGATATAACTATATGATATCTTTATTAAATGGGTTGCCATGCCATAATTCAGATAGATGTTGTGTATGTAAACATGATGGCATGATATAATTCAAGTATATGATTTATATAGTAAGCAAGTAAGCAGATGGCAATTCATATATGATGTAAAAACTAAGCAATGCAAGACAACATGCATGACATGGGTAATATAACCCTGCCAAGTTTGAGCATAGACCTCAGGGGGAAATAGGACTGGTCATCAGTCTCTGAATCCTCCTCTGAGGAGCTCTCTGTATCCAGCAAGATGTCTGCTTCAGCAGGTAGCATTGTCTGCTTTGAGTACCTTGTTTTCACTCCAGATACTTCCATCACCGCTTCAAATGGCTGATGCACAGGAAGAGTAGTTGAATATACAAACGTTGTCGACAAATGGAACATGTAATACAAAAAAATGATAGCATGATATAATTCACATACATGATGATTGGCTCAACAACATGGCATTGCATAATTCACATATATAATGCCTTTGCAACAAGATAGGATTGCATAATTCACATATATAATGTCTTGCAACAAGATGGCAATGCATAATTCACATATATGGTAATTAGACACTAAACATGTGGCATTCACACAAAGCATGTCTAAACTAATCAAATGACATCGCAATGCAAGACACCATACACACGATATGAGCAACATAACCCTGCCAAGTTAATTAGAGCATACACCTCGGGGGGAAATAGGACTGGTCATCTGTCTCTGAATCCTCCTCTGAGGAGCTATCCATAACCAGCGAGATATGCACTTCGTCAGATAGCATAGTCTGCTCCGAAGACCTTGTTTTCACTCCAGAATTTTCCATCACCGTGTCAAATGGCTGATGCACACGAAGAGTAGTTGAATGTACTAACATTGTTGACAAATGTAATACGTAACGGGAAAAAAGGATGGCCTGATATAATTCCCATATAAGATGACTGGCTAAGCAGGATGGCATTGCAAAATTCACATATATGATGCCTGGCTAAACAAGATGGCATTGCATAATTCACATAAACGATGAATAAACTAAACAAATGGCATTCACACAAAGCATGTCTAAACTAAGCAGTTGACATATTTGATGTATAAAGTAAGCAATGCAAGGCACCATATGCATGATATAACCAACATCAGCATGCCAAGTTAGAGCGAAGACCTCATGGGGTAAATAGGAGTGGTCTTCTGCTTCTGAATCCCCCTCAGAACAGTTATCTTCCTCTTGATTACGATCCGAAATGGGTGGAGGGGGGCTACCTTTGTGCCCACCATGGAGCGACATCTGCATGAAATTTTATTGCCACACAAGGCTCGTCTCTTTTGCTCTACATGTTCAGTTCCATTGTGTACAATAACTGACATGCATATGAATAAAACATAGTGAGATTATGTAAGGAGTGCATGCACAAATCCAGAGTGATGGTAGCAAACTGTGGATAGACCCAAAACCAATGATAGCAGGCAGATAATAGCTTTAGTTAAAAAATACAGATAATGGCTCCTTTAATGTTTGTTTGCACCCAACATGAAACTCATAATAGACACCCGAGATTAACGAGATAGTAGACATATAGTACTGATTGCTGCCCCAATATGTACCCCACAACCATTTAAAAACTCAAGTTTCAGCATAAGTTTGGACCTGACTCGGAGTCTAATAGGTGAACACGATGATAAAGTAGCATGTCATCATATTAAGTGATGCATAACGTAAGCAGACAAGGAAGAGTGCGACCTCTCTTGCGGACCCTTGTAGTCCTCAAGGTCATCTGCTCAGTTGATGATGTTAATGTAGTTGTCATGGCTGCCGACGGCGGGGAAGAAGATCTGAGGCGGTGAAAGACAGTCTGGAGAGCGGATCCCTGCTGTGGTGAACCCTTTCGTTGTTGGAGCAGCTGCGCTGGGGTGGAACACAGCACCGCAGGAGCAGGACAAACCACACAAGGTTTTCTTTGACACATATTTGTAATAGAAGTAATTGTGTAAGGGCTTGTTTGAATTTGAGTATTCTAGCAATGCAGGGATAGGAAATAGACAGGAATAGGATAGGAATGCATGTGCAAAACAGAGAATTTAAAAACAGAGGATTTCTGCCAATCTGGGTGTTTGGTTCACAAGAATTGGAAGATCACAGGATGCAAAGAAGCATGGCGAGATTAAGTCAAACCACAAGAAAATGTACGGTTATCATGCTATTATGCTACTATCTCTTAGTCTTGTGCTTCATGAATAGGAATTTGAAAAGGAGGACAAGTGGAAATTAAAATTCCTACTGTTTTTCTTTCAAGGAGACACTAAAGGAACAAATCCTACATTTTCCTTTGCTCCATTCCTTTGCACCAAATTCATGAAAAGTAGTACCATACGAAACTTTCCAATTCCTATGTTTTTCATTCACTTTTCCTTTCAAGCACTGGCGATTCCAGTAGGCAGACTTGAGCAAGGAAAAGCCTACACTAAAAAATGTTTTTGTTCTACTTCTATTACTTTGGACCCAGGCCACTGCCCTACTAGCTCAACTCTCAGGGCCATCGACAAATGCACAGCCCAAACGCGCAAAGATAAATAATGATGGCGTTCAAGAGAGTCCATCACGGATGGCTAAGTTGCCTGGTACCTCACTGCTTGTCATATAGTAGGGTAAAATGATCGTATTTCCCGTTACTCCGTGTCCTCAGTGGACAATATATATAACATGTAGAGTAAAAAAGATATGCAACAAGTGTACAACCTCTCTGGCGAAGCCATGTCGATCTCAGCGTGATTGGGTTGGCCGGTGAGGATGCTCTGGCTGACTTGGCTGTCGGAGGAGGGGAAGAAGATCTTAGGCGTCTAGAGATGGAGCCCGAGGTACTGCTCCGCTGTGATGGAGGGTTTCGTTGTTGGAGCAGCTCCGGTGAGTTGTACGACGCCGAGGCTGAAGCAGGACAAGAGAGACAACGTTAACCTGAGTGGAATTCTAATAGCATATCCAATGGATGACGTAAAATACATAACCACAAAGTGCTAGATGTATACATCAGCCGCTCATCTCTGAACTTAACTGTCGAAACTGAATTTAACCGTCAAAACTGAACTTAACTGTCAAAACTAAATTTTGCTGTCGAAACTGAATTTTACTGTCGAAACTGAACGCACTAGAGGTGAGGCTACACGTCAGTCGACTGACTTTTTCATCTCTGGTCAGTCGATTTTGCAGCCGTTGGATACGAAATCAAGGGCATGCAGTTAATCTTAAACCTCCACCCCCTGAGCCGCCAGCCACCACCGGCCAAACAGCCGCCCCCTGCCGCCCGCAGCCGGCGGTGTGCCACCCCGCCCGCCCTGAAAACACTCCCCACCGCCGGTCCTCCGCCGCCTCGTCCATCCCTGTAGGCCCCCCTGTGCCGAGCTTTTTCTCCGGCGATCCCCACACCACCGCCCCACCACCGCCGGCAACCACCACCCCCACCCTGAACCCTAAGATAGATAGTGGGGTACCTCTCCGGCGAGCCCCCCTCTCCGATGTGGCTGGTTCTTCCTTAACTCCGGCAAGCCCCCCACCCCCTGAAAATCGACTTACCCAAAAGTTGATTCAGTCCACTTAAGTGTAGCTAAATCGGAGCAGCATCGCAAGCAAGAGCAAGAGCAAGAGCAGCAGCGCGAGCAAGAGGAAGAGCAAGAGCAGACCAGGCAGGGGACCGAGAGCAAGAGCAGAGCCACAACGCGAGCGAGAGCTAAAGCAGCAGCATCTCCTACTGATGTGGACGCCGCCGCCGAGGGAGCGACGCCGTGGAGGAAGTGGCCGACGACGCCGCTGTGGATGGAGCCACGTCGTGTCGGCTCGGGACTGAGCGCCGGCAGCACCATGAGATTGAATCAAGAAGAAAATGCGGCATTAGTGTACAACCTCTTTGGTGGCACCGATTAGGCCACAGCTTCATCCGAGGAAACGGTGATGATGATGCTCTTCCGGTGGTGCAGGTGAAGACGGCGGTGTGGGAATGGAGGTGGCGCGAAAGACAAGGGGAACATTGGGGCAGCTCCTTGGAGGTGGAGGACGGGGTGGCTGAACCGGCAGGACGACCAGATCGACGACGGATCCTCATCCGGTATGGTGGATGAGGGACGTCGAGGTGTTGCTGTGGACGACGTCATCGGGGAAGAGGCTCCGGCTGGGTGGCGGACGGAGGAGGGTGTGGGGCTTCGCTAGTTTTCCCGGCCTCAATGTATGAATGGGTGGGCGGATGGGATGGGAGTGGGGAACCATGGCTTAGGGACGCGCTTGTTCGAAATGTGGGGTAAGTTACGAAAGTACCCCCACCGATTTGAGGCGGTTCTTTCGGTTTAGGGGTATCACGGGCATTTCGCATGTCGGGATTTCACAGGAGGTGGGAGTTTTCGCGCGCGTTGTAATTTTGGAATAGCAAGGCACAGGTTGAGATGGAGGGAGTTGTCGGAGCACAACGAGACAAATATATATCTTAAATATTTCGGGCTAACAAGGCGCGGGTTGAAATTTCCAGACAAGCCTAACGTGTACTGTACCAAATCAATTCGCACTACAAATTTCATTCAAAACTTTGAATTCATGTTATGTTCAATTAAAATATTTCGCTACGTGTATAATGCATGCAACCTAGTACTCAAATGAACGTTTTAGTGCATTCCAAACGTATATACTACCACTTCAATATTAACTAAATTTGAATCCGTTTCTCTATTTGAATAAGACCTACAATAATGATTGTTGTGAAGTCAAAGCATTTGAATTCGTTTCTTTGTTTTAGTAAGATCTACAATCGTCATTATTGTCAAGTTAAACCATCGTTTGTGTATTATCTTCACAGCACACCACATGATTAGTCTCGAGTTACATATGAACTATGTGTACTATATGAACTCGAACTCATTTTTTTGAATCCACTTTATGTTGATTTCAAATCATAGTACATTTCAAGCTCTAGCTAGATCTTCACAAACCAAACCATGTCTCATATGTATAATGTGTTTATCACATTATGTATGGTGCCCCGCCCCCTACGCCTACAAGTATTTAGATGTGAGTTGCAAACACCACACATTACCACAAATTCAAATAAAATATGAGAATGTTTGATATATAGTATTGTTTAGATTGCTCGATATTTAGTTGTAAGCTAAAAATGCCACACATTATCACAAATTCAAATAAAATGTGAGATTGTTTGATGTATAGTATGGTTTAGATTGTTCGACATTTAGCTGTGAGTTGCAAACGCCATGCATTATCACATTATGGTATAACATGTGCAAAACCACATCACGCGTATCACCGCTATATTCATGCATGCATATGTTTAAAACACTATGATCTCCTGTTCAAATATATGAATCCACTTTCATATCAAATTATGATCTTTGTTAGTCTCTTACAACCACACAATCCTCTAACCTTTGTAGCTACCACTAACTTTCTCTCGTGCATGCACATGCCCTCCCCTTCCTCAGCATTCTATCCATCGCGCACATTCATTTTTTTCTTTAGGTCGTTCTCCCACAGTCTCCACAACTCCTTTCCGACACACACCGATCGATAAACCTCTCCAGCGATGTCTGCCTATGACATACACATGCACCTTCGATCTCCTCCTTTATGTGTCCTTGCCTCATGTCTCTCATATGGTCCCACACACGTGTAAACTCTCGCCCCTCTTTTCATCGATCTCACAACCGCACACTCCTCCCCGTATCTAGCTAGTAGATGGGCCTCTCGCATCACCTCCTAGCTCCATTATCTCTGTCTATCCATCTCGCCGAGCCTTATTTGCCTCTAACAAATGGATGTACACCAACCGATCTCCCGCTATACATATATCTAGCTAGGTCCTTATAACTCGTTTTCCCCACGCCTCGATCAATCTACCTCATTAGTTGTGTCTCTCCCTTCCTCCGACAAACAATAATTGATCTACCGATCTAGTTAGGTTTGCTTACCAAACACATGGTTCCCCTTCATCATCCATGGATGTGTCCCGACAGATCTATCATGCATAGGCACACACAGAGACACATCCCCACTCTTATTGATAATATTGCAGTTCCACCCTCAGTTTGTCTAGTAGGCCTCTCCCACCATCTTCGAGAAGCAACTCCATCACCCATGCAACACTCTACCCCTCTCACTCCCTCTCTCTCTCTCTCCCCTCTCTCTCCATCCCATCCTATTTCCCGTCCTTCAGTTATGTATGGACGTCGACCGATCTCCCTCAAGACATAGCTGGGTCTCTCCTTCTCAACACATATACGAGTCGTTCTACCTCTATAGTTAGGCCTCTGCCTACCCCTCCCCCACCCCCTCGCACACACACACACACACACCGATACATCAAGCGCTCTAGTCATGTCTCCCTGCCACACACAAACTTGACCTGTGCCCTCTGACGTTCCGGTAGCTAGGTCAGTCGCCCTATATCTTTGACTTGCACACACACACACACACAATTTTTATGGCTCTCTTCATCGATCTCGCACCCACCCACTTGATCCTCTCTTCGACTCTATCGATATCTTTGACCCCTCCCTCTCTTCTCATGGATCGCTCGACCCTCTATATATGATATGGATAGGCCTCCATTTCACACACATTGCATGCAAAATTTTCTTTGAGATGTCATCGACACATATTCCCACAAATACATTCACGAAATCAACCTCCCCCCCCCAAAACAAAAAACACTCACGAACGCACAAGCCATTTGTCTACGTTTGTATCTCTCACACACAACCACGTAGGCGGGGGACATGCACGAAGAGAAGAGGTGCACGCACGGCGCACATACTCCCGTCTCTTTCCCAACCACACTCGAGCGGGTACACGGTGGAGCTCATTTCTGTACGAAAAGGCAGCCCACGTGGTAACTTGACACGTGTACTGGTTGTCCACTAGATGGAGGGAGGATCATCTACCATGGGTGAACAAACAAATTGCGACTTGACGCGTTATGTTAAAAAAGAGGCAAACCATGCGGGGCCTACCTTAGAGGCAAGGCTCTATACAGTGGAGTACGTTTGATGTGTCACGTCAACTCGCAGAACGAGGAGAAGCTTGCTTAGTATGCCGTCTCCCCCGCCCACGGGCGCGGTGGCTCGCAGGATGAGGTGAAGCTTGCTTACTACGCCTTAGGGCATCTCCAATGATTGTAAGATAGTTGTTGGTAGACTTTGCCACATAGGATTTTTGATGATGTGTCATACAATAAATGAGGAAAGAGAGGAAGGTTGTATGTACATGAACCAACACCCCTTGCACAAGCTCCAATGTATAATGAGAGAGCACCTTATTTATTATATCACATCCTATTGGGCAAGCTAGATACAACCTATTGGAGTTGTTGTATGTTAAGGTGTTGGTTAATGACATGGCATATTTTACCAAGAAGCTAACATACAAACTGTTGAAGATGCCCTTACGCCCGCTCCCTCGCCCATGCACGCGGTGGCTCGTAGGACGAGGAGAATTTTTTACTAGTACTCCCTCCATTTACTCCTCGTCCCTACCTTGGTTAGAGAGATTATCATATTGTTTGGAATATATGTCCTTTAGTAGATTTCAATATGAACTACTAGTACATACTCCAAACACTGATGTATATAGACGTATTTTAGAGTGTAGATTCACTCATTTTGCTCCATATGCAGTCCATATTGAAACAGACGTAATAGTACGCACTCTCCCTTGCCCCTCGACCCTCGCCACGTGGTGGACATGCAGCAATTCATTCAGTCTCATATAGTCAGAACGATATATACCGCAGTACCATTATTGCTCGACTTCCCGAAGAGGTGAAGAGCCAATCGCAAGGTTAATAGTTTGGAGATGCCAAGCGCAAGGTTTATAGGAGAACGAGTAGTAGGTGCCGCGTCATTTATAAATAAAGTTTTTTTTCTTAAGTGGCACGTACGCAATATAAATAGGTTCATATGGAGAGAAAAGGAAACCGCTCTAGTATATACATAGGCAGGACGAGCCTACACGGTTGCTTGCTGGGGTTGCTCTCTTCAGTTTTCACACTCTCTCGCACAAAACCACTGTGGCCACATCTCTAACATCCCAGCGGATCACGTCCGCCAGGGGAAGGGGTGGATGCTTAGTGTAGATGCGGTCGCCATCACCGACGGTGAAAACCCACTGTCGGCACGTCCCGATCAGGGGTCCCCGCCATTCTCTCTCACAAAGCCGGTGAGGTTGCCTTCGTCCATTGCTCACTTCCGCAACGTGGGTAGTTGCCTCCTCCTGCCGCCCTCCTCTAGGTTGAGCTACGTCCGGACATCCCTCAGGTACAACGCCCTTTACAGCCGGCTTGCACCACTGCCCCAGCTGCCCACATCACTCCATGTGGATATTTCTCTACTTGTTTGCCCCGCACATACCTCTATTGTCTTCTACATACTGTATTTGTGATGAGTTTATGTCTCATCAACAAGTCCCAGTAATCTTATTCTAATCACGCTTCTTCAATTTCTTTGCCACAGGGATGCTCATCTCGATTTTGGTGAAACTGCACAAAATGATCCGATGGTCAAAGGGTTGCAAACTTCATTTCTTAGGAAGCGCCGACGTTGCCAGCAAATTAAAGCCTGGTTAGGGTTTACGGTTCAAGGGCTAGGGACTGTATGGATCGTTTTTTCGTTAGATGTCTCTATTTCAATGGCTAGGGACTGCATGAGTAGTAGTAGTACTGTACGCCTTTCTCAGGACACCGATTCCAAGTCACATCGATCTAGCCGGTAACACCTCATATCACATTGCGGCCTCACGCACGGTATCCCCACGGGTGTTGCCTTACCATGGCCCGGGACCGTTTGCGCCTTTTGACTCACGTATATGATAGTGTCGCTAGCATCCATACGACAGAGAACCCGGGCCGACATGGCTAGTCGTTAACCCAAAGCGGCACAGACCTATGGAGACAGGCATACATGAATCACATCGAGCATGTCGGTCATCAGCGAGTGAATCCGGGCTGTAGCACTGGGCTAACAGGACTCCGGGAACCCGGGCTGTAGCAGGCTAGGCAAGACTCCAGATGTCACCGCGTGACATTTCCCCAAAGGGACAGACATAGGAATGAAGTGAAACACATGCCGGCCAGTCAAGTGTCCTGAGCAGTAGTGCTGGGCCAGCAGGACTCCGGTGAACCGGGCTGTAGCGGACTACTATGGATCGAGGAGCACTAGACTACATTTCCCCATAAGAAAGGTTGCCAAGGATAAACAACTAGATTGTCGGATCCCACACATACCAAGCATTTCAATCATACACACAATATGCTCGATATGTGCAAATACAACATGGCATCACAACAAAACTCTACAACTCAAGTACTTTATTTAAAGGCTCCAGAGAGCCATACATAACATTCTCATACAGGTAGGGTCACATGACCCGACACCCAAGTCATACAAGCATACAAGCACATGCCGAAGCAAATAGTCTGAGTACAGATGCTAGAAAGAAAGAAGGCTTCTCAAAGCCTGTCTATCTACATAGGGCCCTCCATGGCCAGGATCACCACCTGGGTGGCAAGTCACTCATCGACGTCGAGATCTACATAAAACCCGTCGGAGGGGGCGGTGTTGTCGTTTGAAAACAGTAAATAAGCAAACATGAGTACAAAGGTACTCAGCAAGTCTTACATCATAAGCTACTATACATGCTCGTTCTCAAGAAGGTGGTGGAGTTATTGCAGCAAGCCAGCTTTGACTCTTGGCTAAGCTATCCTACGGGACACCACTTAGTAAAATAGTTTTTGCACACGAGTCCACTAATCACCAACACAAAACTCCACCAGGGATCCTCCCTCGTCATCCTATGAGAGGGCCATCCTCGGTACTCACACTTATCTTGAGTATTTTAGTGGTAACCATTAACTTGTCTATGAACTGTATAGGAAACCAAGTAGTCCTTTACCGCGGACGCGGCTATTCGAATAGATGATGTTAACCCTGCAGGGGTGTACTTCTTCATACACGCTTTCACCACTTACTACCGTTTACACGACATGTACTCGGCAACCTTCAAGCGGAAGCCCAACGAGGGTGTCGGCCACGGCCTACCTAAACACTCAAGTCTAGTCCAGGTTTATCGCCTATCCAGGTTCCATCCGCAGGGAGTTCGGCCGAGGTTTCCACATATGGCCCCGAACGATGTGAACAGGGTCCCGAGACGCCAAACGGGCGCCCGGCATACCCGGCCACGGTGTATGTACCACAACATAGCCCACCCCTAGGGTCAGCGCTACGCACGGCCGCCAACACATAACCTACAAACACCAGAAACTAATTGCAACTCCTGGACAGAGTACTAGGGTGATTAAGAAGCCGAGAGGGTCCATTGGTTTTGGGCCCAATGTATGGTAGTAACTGAATCTTAAATCACACATACAGATCTCAGTTCTTAGGGACGGCCTCAATGAAACAACCCACCATGTACTCCTACATGGCCTCTCATCGATACCTTTACCAAATCATGTTCAACACATCGCTCACATTACTGACATAATCATTTCACTCTAGCCCATCACCCAGATGAACCAGACCTGACACAACTCTAAGCATAGCAGGCATAGCAAGGTAGGAAACACATACAAGGCTCAATCAACTCCTACACATGCTAGTGGGTTTGATCTAGTTACTGTGGCAATGACAGGTCATGCAGAGGATAAGGGTTCAACTACCGTAGCACACAGCAGTTTGAAACGTTGTTGTCTTAATGCAGTAAATGAGAGCAGAGGCGAGAACATGGGATTGTATTGATATGATCAATGGGGTTGCTTGCCTGATGTAGTGGTAGTAGGGTACTGCCCTTCAGACGGATATTCGGGGTTATCCTCGGAGGCAGAACCTACCACGAAAGACACACCGAACATAATCAACACATGACAATATGCAACAATATGATGCATGCTATGACATGGCAAAATGAATGTGTCTTGGCCTAATGCAAGCTAAAACAGAAAGGAATGAACCCATTTGAATCAAAGATTCAAATGTTAGTTCATTTAACATAGCCATATTAGTGCATTATCTTAATTTGCTTAAACAGCAAGGTTAACTTGTTTTGTCATGCATGAAACCATTACCAATGGATAGATTGAATTTTTCTGATCAAAATTCATTTATAAATCTTTTCATTTGGAGTTACAGATTATTTTCTATGATTTTTTTTAAAATTTGCAACAATTTTTGGAATTCTCTATATAAAAATAAATCCAGAAATTAGTTATTACGTCAGCAGTGCGTCAGGGTGACGTCAGTGGTTAACGGGGACGTCCAGGTCAACCTGACCAGTGGGTCCCACGTGTCAGTAGTTATTTAAACTAACTAAATTTAGTTAAAACTAATCTGGGTTAATTAGCAGAGGGGGGGGCACTTGTCATAGACTCAGGGGAGTCAACCTGGGCCCACTCAGTTAAGGTCAACGGTCAAACCCGCCGGCGTTTAGCCGCCGGCGAGGCCAGACGCGGCGGTGGAAGTGCATTAGTGCGTTCCAGCGACCAAATGAGCGGCGGAGGGCATCTACGCGTAGCTGGGAGCAAGCCGCAGCGTTTGGTGGTGGTGGTTGAGCTCGGGGTGACCGGAAATGTCACTGGCGACGACCTTGGCGGTCGCCGGAGTCGGGTGAAGATGATCCCAAGGCTACAGGGCACGGCGAGGCACGTGGTGAGGTGCGTTGGGCTCCTGGGGATGCAGTGAGTGTGTTGGACACGGTGGTGTGGCCGATGGTTGGCCGGAGACACGTCGGTGACGAGCTCGGTGGTGGCGCGTGCGGTGAAGCGTCGTGCAGTTGCTACGATGCACGAGAAGGTAAACGGAGAGGATGCGGAGGTAGCTGAGCTCACGGCGGTCACATAGGAATGGACGGCGCGGTCGGGGACGAGCTGATGCGGTGGCGACGTCAAAGGGGATCTCCGGTGATGGCGAAGTCAGGCGAGGTTGTTGCAGAGGCTGCGGGTCAAGCGAGCGCTCGGGGCTCGGCTTGCTCGAAGGAGTGGAGGGCGGCGGAGCTTCTGGACACGGTGGCTCGGTGCGGGGATGACAGAGGGCGCGATTACGGCGGCGGTGCGGCGGCAGGTGCATTGGCCATGGTGCGGGAGAGCGAGGGAGAGAGGCAGGGGGCGAGTGAGGTGTCCACGGGGTCGGGGCGGCGACATGGAGCCTATCCAGTGTCCAGGCGCGCGAAGCGGCAAGCTGCTAGTGCAGTGGCGTGCTCGCGCTCGCCGGCGTCAGCTCTCTGCCTGCCTGGCGGGGACGAAGCAGCTGGCTGGCATGGGCCAGCACAGCGCTGGGCCGCCAGGTGGGCCGGCTGATGGGCTGCGACTAGGTAAGTTCTCTCCCTCTCTTTTAATTTCTGTTTTCTATTTTTTTCTGTAGGTTTGTGGCTTTATTAAAAATATCTAGGCACTTCTAAAAATCCTGAAAATAATCAGAGGCTCTGTTTAGAATATTTCCAACAGCCCACACTTATCTTCAGAATTATTTGAGCATTTAAAATATTTACTAGCATTCAAATGCCCAAATGCAAATTACATATGATTTAATTCAATGACCTTCTGTTGACCTAGAAAATTGTGCACCAATTTTGCCAGAGGTTCTAACCCGAGACAAAGAGAGTGAACTTTTTAGAAGGGCATTTCAGGTTCATTGAAAATATTTTTAGTAAACCTTAGTTGATTCCAGAGGGGGTGCTGGGGGTTCTGTCTTCCCCAATTCAAGTTTCTGATGAAAGGTAGACATGATGCAACATTCTAAAGCATGACTAGCTAGGATGTCACAACTCACCCCCACTCAAACGAATCTCGTCCCGAGATTTAGAATCCACCGGGAAGAAGGTGGGGTACTCGAGTCGAAGACAATCCTCCCTTTCCCAAGTAGCTTCTTGCTCGAAATGGTGTGACCATTGAACCTTGAGAAACTTGATATTATGGCGTCGAGTGGTACGCTCGACTTGATCAAGGATACGAACGGGATATTCCCGATATGAGAGGTTATCTTGTAGATCAAGTGTTTCGTGGTCCACTCCACGGATAGGATCCGCGAAGCAACGCCTGAGTTGAGAAACGTGGAAGACATCGTGAACTCTGGAAAGATGCGAAGGTAGTTCCAATTGGTAGGCAACTTCTCCTCGTTTGGCAAGAATGCGAAAGGGTCCAATGTAACGAGGAGCCAACTTGCCCTTGATACTGAATCGATGGGTTCCCTTTAAAGGTGTAACCCGAAGGTAAGCCTTCTCGCCAACTTCATAAGACATAGGCTTATGCTTGCGGTCATATTGACTCTTTTGGCGAGATTGGGCCATTTTCAATTTCTCACGAATAACGCGAACCTGCTCTTCTGCTTCATGGATCATATCCGGGCCAAAGAGTTGTCTTTCCCCGGTTTCTGGCCAGTTAAGAGGCGTTCGACATTTTCGTCCATAGAGAACTTTGAAAGGAGCTTTGCCCAAGCTAGCTTGATAACTATTGTTATAAGCAAACTCCGCGAATGGAAGGCATTTCTCCCAACCCATTCCGAATGAGATGACAGAAGCCCGGAGCATATCTTTCAGAATTTGATTGACTCGCTCTACTTGACCACTTGATTGAGGATGGAAGGCGGTGCTAAAAGAGAGACGAGTTCCCATAGCATTTTGGAAACTTTCCCAAAATCAAGAGGTGAAGAGACTCCCACGGTCTGAGTTAATTTCCAATGGGACACCATGAAGAGACACTATTCGGGAGATGTATAAATTAGCTAGCTGGCTAGCGGTGATACTCTCACGAATAGGTAGGAAATGGGCTACTTTGGAAAGACGGCCGATCACGACGAAGATGGCATTATTCCCTCTCTTGGTCCTGGGAAACCCGGTAATGAAATCCATACCGATTTTATCCCATTTCCATTCAGGAATTGCCAAAGGTTGAAGGGTGCCAGCAGGCCGTTGATGCTCTGCTTTAACATGACGACAGGCGTCGCAATTAGCAATGTATTGAGCGATTTCTCTCTTCATCCTAGTCCACCAAAACCTCTGGCGTAGGTCTTGATACATCTTAGTACTACCGGGATGAATGGTGAGAGGGGATTCATGAGCTTCCTTAAGGATCAGTCGCCTCAGGTTTCGTGCCTTGGGAACCACTAAGCGGTTTCCAAAGTATACGACACCTTGATCATCAACGGAGAAACAATTCGTGACTCCTTTCTTAATGTTTCTCTTAATACGGGAGATTCCCGGATCTACCTTCTGTGCCTTGATGATCTGATCCGTAAGGGTAGGTTTCGCCACCAGGGTGGATAGGAATCCTCGAGGAACAATGTGAAGATTAAGCTTACGAAATTCCTCATGGAGAAGTGGTTGACTTTGTTGTAACATCAGGTTGTTACAATAGGATTTACGACTTAGTGCATCAGCCATGACATTGGCTTTGCCCGGGGTGTAAGTTATTCCTAAGTTGTAATCCGAGATCAACTCGACCCAACGCCGTTGTCTGAGATTCAAATCCGGTTGGGTGAAGATATATTTCAAACTTTGGTGATCGGTGAAGATCTCGCAATGATTACCGAGGAGGTAATGTCGCCAAGTTTTAAGTGCATGGACTATAGCTGCAAGCTCTAGATCATGTGTGGGATAATTTTCCTCATGTGGGTGTAATTGCCGTGAAGCATAGGCAATTACCTGACGATCTTGCATGAGTATGCAACCTAGTCCTTGTCGTGAGGCGTCGCAATAGATAATAAAGTCCTTGGAGAAATCTGGTGGTACCAGTACAGGAGCAGATGTTAGGCGTCTTTTTAGTTCCTGAAAGCTGAACTCGCACTGTGGGGTCCACTCGAACTTTTTATCTTTCTTGAGGAGTTCAGTTAGATGTTTAGCAACCTTGGAGAAATTCTCGACGAAGCGGCGGCAATAGCTCGCTAAGCCAAGGAAGCTCCGAACTTGCTTGACCGTCTCAGGTGGAGTCCAATCAAGGACGGCTTGAACTCGCTCGGGATTGACAACAATACCCTTACCAGAGATTACATGGCCTAGATAGGTCACTTCTGGCAACCAAAATTCACACTTGGAGAATTTGGCATAAAGGCGATGCTCTCGAAGTTTCGTTAATACCAGCCTTAGATGTTCGGCATGTTCCTCTTCATTCTTGGAGTAGATGAGTATGTCATCGAGGTATACTACAACGAATTTATCCAAATACTCCATGAAGACCGAGTTCATTAACCTAGAGAAGGTGGCTGGGGCATTGGTTAAACCGAAGGACATAACGGTGTACTCGTATTGGCCATAACGAGTAACAAAGGCCGTTTTGGGAATATCCCCGTTTCTGATTTTGATTTGATGGTAGCCCAACCTCAAATCCATCTTGGAAAAGACTGAGGATCCAACGAGCTGGTCATACAGATCGTTGATCCTGGGAAGCGGATACTTGTTCTTGATAGTGACCAAGTTGACAGGTCGGTAATCTACAACCATCCGATCCGTTCCATCCTTCTTTTTGATGAAGAGGACGGGGCAAGCCCAAGGAGAGGAACTAGGACGGATGAAACCCTTTTTCAAGGACTCATCGAGTTGGTTCTTAAGCTCGGCTAGTTCTAAGGGTGCCATCTTATAGGGTCTTCTAGAAATTGGAACGGTTCCTGGAACAAGATCTATCACAAACTCGACATCCCTGTCAGGTGGAACACCTGGCAGTTCTTCTGGAAAGACATCCGGAAAGTCCCGGACTACCGGAATATCTTCAAGGTCTGGAAGGGGATTGGCATTTAGGGAGTAAAGCTGGCGCTTGGCCACTCGAGTTAAGACATTGACTGTCTTGCCCGATGGGTGAGTAAGTTGAACGGTTCTAGTGGCACAATCAATCTTAGCATAATGAGCTGACATCCAGTCCATACCCAAGATTATGTTTATGTCCGAGGACTTGAGAGCTATTAAAGATGCAAGGAAGACAAGTCTATCGACAAGAATTTCATTCCCATGGCTTACTCTAGAAGTTTTCCATCTAGAGCCAGGGGTTTGAATTTCCATGGTAGTGGGCATGTCACAGAATGTTGTGTTATGCAATCGAGCATAGCTCTCAGATATGAATGAATGAGATGCTCCAGTATCGAAAAGAACAGATGCCGAATGGCAATTAACAAGGAGCGTACCAAGGACGACGTTAGGATCCTCATGAGCCTCCTCGGCTGAGACATAGTTGACATGGCCACATGCAGTGGTGACCGGCTTGGCGTAGAATGTCTTTCCCGCTGGCTTACCATGACCAACGGACTTTCCAGACTGATTGGGGTTGTTGTTCTAGGGACACTCTCGACTATAGTGACCCGGCTCTCCACACTTGAAACATGTCACAACATTGGGGCGTGGAGCAGCATTAGCAGCGGGGCCACCATAGGGCTTGGATGGTGCAAACTGCTGGTTGGGACGAGGCGCCTCAAAGGATGGCCTCGGAATGAACCTGGGTGGCAGTGCCATCCTTGGAATCCACACCCGGCGCTTTTGAGATCCAGAGCCAGATGAAGAGCCAAAATCATGAGAGTGCTTGCGTGAAGCGTCATAGTCAGACTGGCCTGTCTCAGCACTGATGGCTTTATTGACCAACTTTTGAAAGGAGGTGCACTCGTGCAGATGAAGATAGCGGCGAAGCTCAGGGCTAAGACCCTTGCGGAACCTTGCCTGCTTCTTAGTGTCGGTAGATACTTCTTCAGGAGCATATCATGCCAGATTCCCAAATTCACGACTATATGCATCCACAGTCAGTCTTCCTTGGGTGAGATTGCAGAACTCTTCCCTCTTGCGATCTATGAGACCTTCCGGGATGTGATGCTCACGGAAAGCCTCACTGAATTCAGCCCAAGTAGTGATTTGGCCGACCGGGCGCATAGCTTCAAAATTTTCCCACCAAAGGCTAGCAGGGCCTTCGAGGTGATAGGCAGCATAAGTAACCTTATCGTCTTCGGCTACGTTGGCAGAATGTAGCTTGTGGGTGATGCTGTGAAGCCAGTCATCCGCGTCGAGGGGCTCGACAGAATGGTTAAACTTTGGTGGGTACAACTTGATGAAGTCATTGATTGACACCAAGTCATTTCGCTGATGGCGTGCAGTATTCTGCTCAATCCGCTCCAGCAAGCGGTTAGTCTCACGCGTTTTTCTTTCCGCCTCCAGCATCACTTCGGCCAGAGAAGGCGGGTGAGGTAGCTTTTCACCCCTAACTGCACTAGCTTCCCCCTGCTCCGGGGCAGCAGGGTTGTTGCGGGTGTTGACCATCCTAGGAGAAAACAAGACAACGGTTTAGATAAGGATGGCACAACTTAGCAAGGAAGTGTAGAATGTAATGGATGACACGGAATGCAGAGATGTTCATCCGTATGACATGGTAATATAGAACTGCCATATATATATACCAACGGTCATACACACCATACATAGTTTAGTACAAGCCCAGGCTACAGTACAACTATGATGAAAGACGTTACATCTCATCGGAGGCATTCCAAGCTCCTATACATTATTTTTCTACACCTCCGGAATTGATTACACACTAAGTCATATTCCACAAGTCACACAGGACAGTGGAAATACAACTATTACAATACTAGTTACTAAATCAGACAACTCCGTAGTAGTCCTCATAGAAGTCACCTCCATAGCCTGGAAGTTCAACGTGATCATCCGGGAACAGACGGTCCTGAGGAGCTTGCAGACCAAAGGGGCTAGGATGAGGTCTTGGACCAACAAACGGTGGCCTGCGGGGACCACGGGGTGGGGTGATGCCTCCCACATCACGCCAATCCACCATGTCTGGCAGAGCAGATCTCACAGGATACAGATCCCTCGTATCCATACATCCAGCTTGCACAGCAGGTGTAAACCGAGTCAAAGTGGCCCAATGATCAGCACGGGTGTTGAAAAGCTCCAGTCTCAAGGCCCGATTCTCTCGGTCCTTATCCTCGAGCATCTTGGCAGTGGTGCGAGTTAGTGAGTCCTCACGTGTGGAGTCAGCATAGATAGCCTAGAGATACCCTTGCGCTCCCGGGAGTGAAGCTGGCATATAACGGAAGTCGGTGTTCCGAAGCAGGCCAGTCCTGACTCGCATGATGGCCATCATGGAATAGGCAGCATCCTGCACAGCCATCTCAACAGTAACCCCGAGTCCATAGGAACAGTGGAGGGGCTCGGTAGATCCAGGATAAGAAGGAAATATCCTGACGGTGCAGAAATATTGGCTTTGATTAAAGTCTCAGAATTGCTCTTCGACTGTGTATTCAGGATAGCAACGGTAACCCGTCTTGATCATTACCCGGACTAACATAGCAGTATGACCGGGCACATCGAGGCACCGGGTCAGGCAAACCACTTGGTTTTGAGCACAAGTGGCCATCTGAAAGCACAACCACAATGCAAAGACATTAGAATTTCTAGGGAAAATTGGATAGCATAACAGCTGTAAATGCTCAGGAACAGATTTGAGACATTCACAACAGATTGCAAAACCACTCAACAACAACATATCAAGGTTCTGGTTCAACTGATAACATACTAAAGTGGTAGAAACTGAACTGAGGCTGGTAACCAACAATCCTATAAGTTGCTACGGATTAGTAACACGTGAACCTGACAGAGAGAAGAGAGCCTAGTCCTTAACCCACGTAGAAAGAGAAGAGAATGATACAGATTAGAGGACATATGGTAAAGGAGTAAAAGGAGCCTTACGTTCCCTCCCACAATCAATTCCCCTACATATAACTAAAGCATTTCTAGACTCGACATCGACCAGTTTGGCTCAACGAACCTACAAACAGTCTGGCTCTAATGCCAACGCTGTCAGGACCCCGATTCCAAGTCACATCGATCTAGTCAGTAACACCTCATATCACATTGCGGCCTCACGCACGGTATCCCCACGGGTGTCGCCTTACCATGGCCCGAGACCGTTTGCGCCTTTTGACTCACGTATATGATAGTGTCGCTAGCATCCATATGACAGAGAACCCGAGCCGACATGGCTAGTCGTGAACCCAAAGCGGCACAGACCTATGGAGACAGGCATACATGAATCACATCGAGCATGTCGGTCATCAGCGAGTGAGTCCGGGCTGTAGCACTGGGCTAACAGGACTCTGGGGAACACGGGCTGTAGCAGGCTAGGCAGGACTCCGGATGTCACCGCGTGACATTTCTCCGAAGGGACAGACATAGGAACGAAGTGAAACACATGCCGGCCAGTCGAGTGTCCTGAGCAGTAGTGCTGGGCTAGCAGGACTCCGGTGAACCGAGCTGTAGCGGACTACTATGGCTCGAGGAGCACTAGACTACATTTCCCCATAAGAAAGGTTGCCAAGGATAAACAACTAGATTGTCGGATCCCACACATACCAAGCATTTCAATCATACACACAATATGCTCGATATGTGCAAATACAACATGGCATCACAACAAAACTCTACAACTCAAGTACTTTATTTAAAGGCTCCAGAGAGCCATACATAACATGTTCATACATGTAGGGTCACATGACCCGACACTCAAGTCATACAAGCATACAAGCACATGCGGAAGCAAATAGTCTGAGTACAGACGCTAGAAAGAAAGAAGGCTTCTCGAAGGCTGTCTATCTACATAGGGCCCTCCATGGCCAGGATCACCACCTGGGTGGCAAGTCACTCATCGACATCGAGATCTACATAAAACCTGTCGGAGGGGGCGGTGTTGTCATCTAAAAACAGTAAATAAGCAAACATGAGTACAAAGGTACTCAGCAAGTCTTACATCATAACATACTATACATGCTCGTTCTCAAGAAGGTGGTGGAGTTATTGCAGCAAGCCAGCTTTGACTTTTGGCTAAGCTATCCTATGGGACACCACTTAGTAAAATAGTTTTCGCACACGAGTCCACTAATCACCAACACAAAACTCCACCGGGGATCCTCCCTTGTCATCCTACGAGAGGGCCATCCTCGGTACTCACACTTATCTTGAGTCTTTTAGTGGTAACCATTAACTTGTCTATGAACTGTATAGGCAACCAAGTAGTCCTTTACCGCGGATGCGGCTATTCGAATAGATGATGTTAACCCTGCAGGGGTGTACTTCTTCATACACGCTTTCACCACTTACCGCCGTTTACACGGCATGTACTCGACAACCTTCAAGCGGAAGCCCAACGAGGGTGTCGGCCACGGCCTACCTAAACACTCAAGTCGCTAGTCCAGGTTTATCGCCTATCCAGGTTCCATCCGCAGGGAGTCTGGCCGAGGTTTCCACATACGGCCCCGAACGATGTGAACAGGGTCCCGAGACGCCAAACGGGCGCCCGGCATACCCGGCCACGGTGTATCTACTGCGACATAGCCCACCCCTAGGGTCAGCGCTACGCACGGCCAACAACACATAACCTACAAACATCAGAAACTAATTGCAACTCCTGGACAGAGTACTAGGGTGATTAAGAAGCCGAGAGGGTCCATTGGTTTCGGGCCCAATGTATGGTAGTAACTGAATCTTAAATCACACATACAGATCTCAGTTCTTAGGGACGGCCTCAATGAAACAACCCACCATGTACTCCTTCATGGCCTCTCATCGATACCTTTACCAAATCATGTTCAACACATCCGTCACATTACCGACATAATCATTTCACTCTAGCCCATCACCCAGATGAACCAGACCTGACACAACTCTAAGCATAGCAGGCATAGCAAGGTAGGAAACACATACAAGGCTCAATCAACTCCTACACATGCTAGTGGGTTTCATCTAGTTACTGTGGCAATGATAAGTCATGCAGAGGATAAGGGTTCAACTATCGTAGCACACAACAAATTGAAACCTTGTTGTCTTAATGCAGTAAATGAGAGCAGAGGCAAGAACATGGGATTGTATCGATATGATCAATGGGGCTGCTTGCCTGATGTAGTGGTAGCAGGGTACTGCCCTTCAGACGGATATTCGGGGTTATCCTTGGAGGCAGAACCTACCACGAAAGACACACCGAACATAATCAACACATGACAATATGCAACAATATGATGCATGCTATGACATGGCAAAATGAATGTGTCTTGGCCTAATGCAAGCTAAAACAGAAAGGAATGAACCCATTTGAATCAAAGATTCAAATGTTAGTTCATTTAACATAGCCATATTAGTGCATTATCTTAATTTGCTTAAACAGCAAGGTTAACTTGTTTTGTCATGCATGAAACCATTACCAATGGATAGATTGAATTTTTTTGATCAAAATTCATATATAAATCTTTTCATTTGGAGTTACTGATTAAATTCTATGATTTTTTTGAAGTTTGCAACAATTTCTGGAATTCTCTATATAAAAATAAATCCAGAAATTAGTTATTACGTCAGAAGTGCGTCAGGGTGACGTCAGTGGTCAACGGGGACGTCCAGGTCAACCTGACCAGTGGGTCCCGCGTGTCAGCAGTTAGTTAAACTAACTAAATTTAGTTAAAACTAATCTGGGTTAATTAGCAGAGGGGGGGGGGGCACTTGTCATAGACTCAGGGGAGTCAACCTGGGCCCACCCAGTCAAGGTCAACGGTCAAACCCGCCGGTGTTTAGCCGCCGGCGAGGCCAAACGCGGCAGTGGAAGTGCATTAGTGCATTCCGGCGACCAAATGAGCGGCGGAGGGCATCTACGCGTAGCTGGGAGCAAGCCGCAACGTTTGGTGGTGGTGGTTGAGCTCGGGGTGACCGGAAATGTCACTGGCGACGACCTTGGCGGTCGCCGGAGTCGGGTGAAGATGATCCCAAGGCTACAGGGCACGGCGAGGCACGTGGTGAGGTGCGTTGGGCTCCTGGGGATGCAGTGAGTGTGTTGGACACGGTGGTGTGGCCGATGGTTGGCCGGAGACACGTCGGTGACGAGCTCGGTGGTGGCGCGTGCGGTGAAGCGTCGTGCAGTTGCTACGATGCACGAGAAGGTAAACGGAGAAGGATGCGGAGGTAGCTGAGCTCACGACGGTCACATAGGAATGGACGGCGTGGTCGGGGACGAGCTGATGCGGTGGCGACGTCGAAGGGGATCTCCGGTGATGGCGAAGTCAGGCGAGGTTGTTGCAGAGGCTGCAGGGCAAGCGAGCGCTCGGGGCTCGGCTTGCTCGAAGGAGTGGAGGGCGGCGGAGCTTCTGGACACGGTGGCTCGGTGCGGGGATGACGGAGGGCGCGATTACGGCGGCGGTGCGGCGGCAGGTGCATTGGCCATGGTGCGGGAGAGCGAGGGAGAGAGGCAGGGGGCGAGTGAGGTGTCCACGGGGTCGGGGCGGCGACATGGAGCCTATCCAGTGTCCAGGCGCGCGAAGCGGCAAGCTGCTAGTGCAGTGGCGTGCTCGCGCTCGCCGGCGTCAGCTCTCTGCCTGCCTGGCGGGGACGAAGCAGCTGGCTGGCATGGGCCAGCACAGCGCTGGGCCGCCAGGTGGGCCGGCTGATGGGCTGCGGCCAGGTAAGTTCTCTCCCTCTCTTTTAATTTCTGTTTTCTATTTTTTTCTGTAGGTTTGTGGCTTTATTAAAAATATCTAGGCACTTCTAAAAATCCTAAAAATAATCAGAGGCTCTGTTTAGAATATTTCCAACAGCCCACACTTATCTTCAGAATTATTTGAGCATTTAAAATATTTACTAGCATTCAAATGCCCAAATGCAAATTACATATGATTTAATTCAATGACCTTATGTTGACCTAGAAAATTGTGCACCAATTTTGCCAGAGGTTCTAGTGTAACGCCCTCGATGCGGCTATATCTCCCACGTGTCGAAGCACGACTTAGAGGCATAACCGCATTGAAAGCAATGTCGCAAGTGAGGTAATCTTCGCAAACAACCCATGTAATACAATAAGGGAAAAGATACATAGTTGGCTTACAATCGCCACTTCACACAATACATAAGTTAAAGCATTACATCAACCAGATACAATCAAGGTCCGACTACGGAACCAAAATAAAAGAAGAACCCCAAATGCGACAAGGTCCCCGATCGACCCAACTGGGCTCCACAACTCATCAACTAGAACGAAACAACACAAAGGACAAGGTCTTCATTGAGCTCCTCCTTGAGCTTGGTTGCGTCACCTGCTCGGTAACATCGGCACCTGCAAACTGGTTATGCTAGTATCTGTGAGTCACGAGGACTCAGCAATCTCGCACCCTCGCGATCAAGACTATTTAAGCTTATGGGTAAGGTAAAGGTATGAGGTGGAGCTACAGCAAGCGACTAGCATATATGGTGGCTAACATACGCAAATGAGAGCGAGAAGAGGAGGCAAAGCACGATCGAGAAACTATGATCAAGAAGTGATCCTAGAACAACCTACGTCAAACATAACTCCAACACCGTGTTCACTTCCCGGACTCCGCCGGAAAGAGACCATCACGGTTACCCACGCGGTTGATGTATTTTAATTAAGGTCAACTTCAGGTTTTCTACAACCGGACATTAACAAATTCCCATCTGCCCATAACCGCGGGCACGGCTTTCGAAAGTTCAAATCCCTGCAGGGGTGTCCCAACTTAGCCCATGACAAGCTCTCACGATTAACGAAGGATATTCCTTCTAGCGGGAAGACCCGATCAGACTCAGAATCCCGGTTACAAGACATTTCGACAATAATAAAACAAGTCCAGCAACACCGCCCGAATGTGCCAACAAATCCCGATAGGAGCTGCACATGTCTCATTCTCAGGGCACACTCAGATTGTCTAAACTTCCGGTAGGCCAGCCCAGAGTTGCCCCTGGTGGCCACCGGCGGCTGACGAGGTGGACCAACACTCAGAGGAGCACTGGCCCGGGGGGTTAAATAATGATGACCCTCAGGAGCGCGACTCCCAAGGGAAAGAAAAGGCTAGGTGGCAAATGGTAAAACCAATGTTGGGCATTGCTGGAAGAGTTTTATTCAAGGCGAACTGTCAAGGGGTTCCCATTATTACCCAACCGCGTAAGGAACGCAAAATACGGGAACATAACACGATATGACGGAAACTGGGGCGGCAAGAGTGGAACAAAACACCAGGCATAAGGCCGAGCCTTCCACCCTTTACCAAGTATATAGATGCATTAATTAAATAAAATATATTGTGATATCCCAACAAGTAAACATGTTCCAACAAGGAACAACATCTCCATGTCCCAACAAGGAACAAACTTCAATCTTCACCTGCAACTAACAACGCTATAAGAGGGGCTGAGCAAAGCGGTAACATAGCCAATCAACGGTTTGCTAGGACAAGGTGGGTTTGAGGCTTAGTTCAACAATGTGGGAGGCATGATAAGCAAGCGGTAGGTATCGTAGCATAGGCATAGCAAAGAGCGAGCAACTAGCAAGCAAAGATAGAAGTGATTTCGAGGGTATGATCATCTTGCCTGAAATCCCGCAAGGAAGAAGAATGAGTCCATGAAGCAGACAAACGGACGTAGTCAAACGGTTCCTCACAAACGTGACATTACCGGAAACAACCCGAAGAAGCACACCGGAAAGAAGCAGACAACATAGTAAACAACCACCACATAGACATGGCATGATGCACAAACAATTATGATGTATGTCCGGTTTAAAGAAGCATGGCATGGCAAAGTGCACAAACAACACTACGAGTTAAGTGGAGCTCAATATGCAACGGGTTGCATATTGACGGAACACCACATCAATTATTTAGTTCTCTCTCGATTATGTACCCCAACAATAGTAAATGTTGTTAAACATGGAAAGAGGGCGAAGCAAATGAAAACTACCTATCTAGGCAAGTTTAAATGAGGCCGGAACGACAAACAACAAGTCCGGAAACTCCTCATGTGCATATTTTAGTTATGGTACTGTTCTGCCCTAAACATTATTTTAGAGTTGTTAAACATGCAAAGTGAGTACACCATGTTAAACTAGACATTTTTCTACCCCATTTACATATAAAGTTTATTAAATTCGAAGTTACGGTTATTTAGTTATGAATTAAAGCATTTTAACATGGCATAGGAGCAAATTATATGCAAACAACATTTTAGACATTTTAAACATAGATGAAAGTTGCATATTATTAAACTAGATGAAATTCTAAGCAAGTTTCATATATAAAGTTTTTACATATGACGCATGGTTCGAGAGTTATTATATGCATGATCATGAAGGGGTTTTCTGCAAAACTATAAAAGCTGGGATAATAGCTAAATTCGCAGAGCCTCAAAAAAAATAGACACTGGGCCGGATCTGCTGGCCCAACAACAGGGAAAAAAAGTGTGGGGCACCAGGGGTGTTCTCACCATGGGCCAAGGCCCAGCTGTAAGGGAAGCAAGCCGGTCGGTGCGCTGGATCTGGTGGCCAACGAGACGAAGCAGAGAAGTCCCACGCGCGTATGGGCGATCACTGGGGCGCTGGGGCGAGCAGCGTTGACTGGTCAACGCGACAGGGACGAGCGGGAGTCCTCTGCATGACAGGAAGCAGAGCCGCGGCGGCACGGCTGCTCGCCGGAGACGAAGGAAGGGAGGCAGAGACGCCGGATCTGGACGGAGGGGGGGCGGATGCAGGTGAGGAAACTCCAGGCAGAGAAGGTCCCATGGGGCGGCGGCGTCCTTGTTCGTCATCGCCAGCGAGGAAGATGGCCGGCGCGGGCTCATGACCATGGGGAGGTACAGGTCCGAGTGGGAGGCACCGGACCTCGTCGACTTCGTTCCTCCAGGGGTGCAGAGACGTAGCAAGGGGCAGCGGCGAACATGGCGTCGGCGTCGGCCTCCTCCGACGAACTTGGTTGCAGCGACGTCAGGGTCCCGGAGCTAGTGAGGAGGCGAGGGATGGCCATGTCGTTCGACTGCTGTGCTTGGTTCCTGTTATAAGAAGCAGAGGAGGGGAGTTGAGAGACAGGGAGAGACACATGAGGAAAAGGAGAAAACGGGAGGAAGAGGAGGGCCGACAGTGCTCATCTGCTGCTGCTTATTGGGTGGCCGGCGACCCTCGCGCTCGGTGGGACATGGAGGAGCTCCTCTCCTCCGGATCGAACAGGGGAGAGAAGGCAGCGGGGCGCTGGTTACTCGAGGTGGATGGGTGGATCGAGGGGAAGGCTCGTGAAGGCGGCGTGGTTGGCTGAGCATGGGTTGATGAGGAGGGGATCTGGGAGGATCCCAAGGAGAGAGACAGGAGGAGCGGCGGCGGCTAGGAGGATCCCTAGAAATTAGGGATCGGTCTGATGATTGCACTGCTATTTATAGTAAGTGGGTGTGGGTATGGCTATCTCGTCCCTCCGATCGTAATCGGACGATCTCGGATAAAAATAGTTAGGGAGTCCGAATAAGAAAACGGAGACGTTTTGTAGACGTTTGGGGATGATCCGGATCCAATGGTGACGACTGCCCGGGTCGGGTCCGGGACAATTTCGGGCGCGCACGTGAGGGGTTCGATGCACTATGCAGAGAGGGTTTCGGACCGTGTGGTCGCATCGGACAACTCCGGAAGCGAAGAGGGGAAGGAGGATGGACTAGGTGGGCTGTGGCGAGACTGCGAGGGGGAGAAGAGAGAGAGAGAGGGCCTGGCATCTGTTTCCGAAGACCAAAAACGTCCGACGTTAGACCGACTATAATGTCGCTATAGTTATCTGTTGGGCTATCAAACGAACTCCGAATGCGATGAAACTTGGCAGGCGGCCTACCTACAACATAACAACACCACATGCCAACTTTCAACCCATTCCGAGAAAATTTTCTGGCCACTTATAAAATACTATTTCGGACATGCCGCGGGCGCGTGCAAGTGTGGTTGGGCTCAGAACGGACAACGGAGAAAACTCGAAGAACCCGGACGAATGCAAGTTTTAAAACATGATGATGCAATGCACATGATGACATGATAAGATGCAACACGCAAGCAAATGACATGACAGCGACAACGAATAACTGGAAGACACCTGGCACCTCGGCCTCGGGGCGTAACATCTAACCCAAGACAAAGAGAGTGAACTTTTTAGAAGGGCATTTCAGGTTTATTGAAAATATTTTTAGTAAACCTTAGTTGATTCCAGAGGGGGTGCTGGGGGTTCTGTCTTCCCCAATTCAAGTTTCTGATGAAAGGTAGACATGATGCAACATTCTAAAGCATGACTAGCTAGGATGTGACAGCCTTACGCCCGCTCCCTCGCCCACGCGCGCGGTGGCTCGCAAGACGAGGAGAAAATTTTACTACTCCCTCCGTTTACTCCTCGTCCCTACTACCTTTGTTAGAGAGATTATCATATTGTTTGGAATATATATGTCCTTTAGTAGATTTCAATATGAACTACTAGTACATACTCCAAACACTGATGTATATAGATGTATTTTAGAGTGTAGATTCACTCATTTTGCTCTGTATGTAGCATAAAGTTGAGACACTTATTTTGGAACGGAGGGAGTACATATTTGCTATGATCTGTCAATCATTGAGATGCAATAGCATGCATGTTAGTCTCCTTTGTATTTGATGAAATGTTGCAACGGGCAACCTTGGACGCAAGATACATGTAACAGAAGCTGGAAGCTTCATAGCATTGTACTATCTCGCTGATAAATTACAGTACGTACTATACAAGTACTTCCTCCGTTCCTAAATATAAGTCTTTGTAGAGATTTCACCATGAACCACATATGGATGTATATAGATGCATTTTAAGTGTAAATTCATTCATTTTGTTCCGTATATAGTCCACCTAGTGGAATCTCTACAAAGACTTATATTTAGGAACGGAAGGAGTACTATGTAAAGAGTTAGGTGTCGCACGGTGTCCAGAAAATATGGTGATAGTGTGAGGTGGGCCATGTAATCACTGAGCCTGCGTGTTTTCACTGCTCTTGCACTCCTCCGCCGTAAGAATGGAGAAAATTGTAGTCTAGTAGTACCTCCTTTCGCCGAAAGCGTGGGACATCCAACAGTCCTACCACCTCAGTAATAATGACCAATGAGCCGTCAAATCACATAGACCCAGCAGTAAGTTGGACGGACGAAGCAACCATCACTGTTGAATCCGCTTCCCCCTTCAATGCAGGCGCCATTGAGAGGCCGCGTCCGCTCTGCCCGGGCATGAATGTGTCACTGACCGTTTCGGGCAGGAAGCGCGTGCGGGCGATGGAGGGGCTTTGGGTGGGCCAGTCTGATCAGGAGCGGGCATGGCAGCCGTCCGCCTGTCCCTACCGGATGCCCGGAAACGAGAGGATGCACCAACTCTGGTGGCTAAAATCGTACACTACACACCATCTCTCTATAGGAGTAGGTCGATCTGTCGCTCTCTCTAACACACACATGCTGTTAAACACACACACACACACGCACACATGTTCATAGAATAGGAAAATCGCGCGAGTGCGAAGCCACAGGAAGTGAGATACAAACGGAGTACATACAAGAAGAGAAGAGGTGACGAATATTCCATCAAACCTGGACTGAGGAGTAGTACTCCCTCCGTCTAGGTGTTAAGTCATCCTACGGAAATCAGATATTCCTAAAATGTTTAGGCATCGTCCATTAACTTCGCATCTCAATCCCCTCCTGGCCTCATTGCTAGCGAGCGTTGTTACTTAGGGAGCGTTTGGATCCTTAGCAAGAACAGCTTATAGCATAGCCGGGCAAGGTTAGGCGTTTGTAACTGTTAAAATATGTTAGCTTTTGTGGCCCAGCTAGCTTGGGTGGGCTAGAAAAACCTTGCTAGCTCAGGAGAGCCAGATCGGCTCGCTTCTGACGGCAAACTTCGTGTAGTAGTAACATAGACTAGTAACATATGCACGTTGTACTAGTCCAAGTTACTCACCACTATGACCAGCCTAAGAAATGTAACAAAACGCTCCTTACTCTGCCTTGTTATCTCCCCAGAAACCCAATGCATGGAGCGCAACTACGCGTTGATCAGTCAAGAAATCAAAGTCGGTTTGCATGCGAGTTAATACGTGGCCCTGCATGGTAGCTAAAACAACATCTCTTAGTTGTTTGGATTAATTGTTGCGTTTAGAGATAGAAACCAGGGCGTTGATTGGAGGAATGACCGGTCAAGTTTCTCCTTCTCCTCCAATCTGCTTGCACCTTGGTCCCGTTGCACCTTCTAACGTGACTTATTACACCTAGACGGAGGGAGTCATACGAGATACGGTGGCACACTGACTTAGGTCGAATACAAGTGCCCAAAATTGTGTGCATGTTATAATAAGGATTCACTTAAAATAGTACGTGAGTGAATAGAGGCATCAATTGGACAGTGTTCCCGAGCAGTAGCGAGATGTGTGAGGTAAGATACACCGCTGGCGCTTTTAATTTTTCTTATTAATTTGTTTGTTTCACCCTCTGACTTGTGGGACCCAACGTACTACGTGGAGAGAGGTAAGGTGACTAAGGCTGCATTATTTCTGCACCACTATGGATAGTCTTACCACCAAAGCCACATGACACGATTATGATTTAAATCCCAAGGACTCCCACACACAAAATCACGACATGCTTGTCACACGAATGCAGGAATGTATAAAAGGTTATTTTCCTCTCGTTGAACATAACGGGAGGGTTGTGTAGCTGGTTAGCCTGTTCGCTCATCAAACTTGAGGTCTCGGGTTCGATAATTACACTTGAGCATAATTCGTGCCATGAGGATTCTTTGACTGGTCAAAATGGATGGATACGGAGCTATACGATCTTGTAGTGACCGTATAATCACCTCATCACGTATAAGCTGCAACCTCGGCGCTTGTTTTGTAGGGTTCGCACTCTTCACACACTCTCCAGTATATATATACACGCTGGAGACTCAACGCTTGTAGTTGCTCTCTTCACACTCTCTCACCCTCTCCAGATCTAAACAAGACTTCGTTGGCCTCTCTCTCTCCCCTCACTGCTGGTCTGCTTGTAGTTGCTCTCTTCACACTCTCTCACCCTCTCCAAATCTAAACAAGACTTCGTTGGCCTCTCTCTCTCCCCTCACTGCTGGCCAAAGAGCCGGCAGGATCCGTCCGCCGGGAAGGGAAGGAGGCTTAACGTTGTTGCTGTCGGCGAGGGAGGAGGGAATCCACTACCGGCGTAGCTGTTCACTTTTACCCAGCAGCGGCGCAGGAGGGCCTCCGACCCCTTCTTCTTCGCCGCTGTACATAGTGAGGGTCGAACGGCCTCCGGTCGCCCACTGAACCACACCCCAAGAACCTTAATGTATAATTTACTTATTCCACATGCATTGCTCTAGCTGCATGTGGGCTTTTTCTGCTTTTGCACTCGAATCTAGGTGTTGGATCAAATAGGAAAGTAGTGGGGAAAGTTGTATACCATGAATCTAGGACGCGGTTCAAAGAGGAAAGGAAATGGGGGAAAGTAGTGGGAAAAGTTGTATAGCATGAATCTAGGACGTGGTTCAAAAAGGAAAGGAAGGGGGAAAGTAGTGGGGAAAGTTGTATCGCATGAATCTAAGACGTGGTTCAAAGAGGACAGGAATGGGGGAAAGTAGTGGGGAAAGTTGTATAGCATAAATCTAGGAAGTGGTTCACAGAGGAAAGGAAGTGGGGAAAGTACTAGTACAGACTGGCTATCCAGCACCTACGTTGGTCGAAAAGGGAAAACAATGACAAACGCAGTACGCACATCTGTAACAAATCGATCTTTTGTTTTGAGGGACAAGGCTGTAGAGTTTGAGCAGGACTAGATTTGCTGCGCTCACATAGGGAAAGGTGTCTAAAGATAACAAAACTGGGACCAACACAAATATGCTCCTTGGTTGTTTGTTCTTTGTTGCAACAGACTGTGCATCACCCCAGTACATCGGTAGATGCACATGGTACTGGTGCATCCACTGTCCCGTGCAACTCTTTAGCTGTTGTTAATCTAAGGCCATGTTTGGTTAAAAACTCCCTAGTCCCTACCTTCTTGGTTTCAGGGACTAAATATGGACTATAGGTTATTGAATGACATGATAAAATACCATGTTACCCCTAGTAATGAACTAATAGAGACGAGGTGCGATGCGTGGCAGGGGCAACTATTGGAAAAAGTCCCAAAAAGACTCTCCCTTGGGATCTTCTTTCTTTAGTCCCAAATGCCCACTTTTAGTCCCTAAAAGTCCCCCCTGTTTGGTTTAGATGGGACTGACACGGAGTTTTTTAGTCCCTCCACCAAAATGTCCCTGTAAACAATCACCCTCTAATAATGCCGCTGGAAAATTGATGCAATGCCATAGTTAAAAGAAAATTACATGTTTAACGAATTTTATTGTTATATAATCTCTCTATTAATATTAATCAATGCCACAGTTTGAGAAATGCTACTATCTTGCTTTCTTTCCCATTTAGGTAAGGTAGATGCTTCTTTTTTTTGGCTTCTGTGTCATCCACCGTTATTGACCACTAGTTGTTTCCTTTGCACCTATGTGTAAACTGGGTTATCTACTTCACCTCGTTGCCATTGTGACCTTTTGTTGCACTACACAAAACACTTTTGTTTCAAGAGTGTTTTGTGCAGTTCAACCAAAATGTCACACTGACAACGTTAGTTTATTGCTTGATCTTAGTGGAACTGCACAAGAGGAGATCTTACTTCCTATCCGTGTTGGCAAATTTGGTTCAAATCTTCTTCTTGTGAGTTGTTTGAATTCCGCGTCATCAGAGGTCAGTACTAGCCTTCTTTCACATGATTCTGCAGTGTGCTTTCATATGTTGTGCTACTTGTACGGTAATGTTGCTTGATTTTAGTGAACTGCACAAATGGAGACAAGACTTCCAATCCGTATGTGCACCGCAATATCCCATTGAGGTAATATAAGGACATTTCACAACTGTTGGCCTGTATTTTGCCACATTCATCAGAAAATTAATGTCATTGTTTAGTGCTATACTTGTGCAACCTAATTGACATGCCAAATCTTACATTGAAGGCGAAGCTTATCTGTTATTGAACCAAGTGATGAAGGGGAAGAACAAGCGGAAGAAAAACAAAAATCAACTCCTGGTGCTGTAATGAAGCACTGGAACTGTGATAACACAAGTAATGATATAGTTTTGCATCTTAATTTATTGCTATGGCTGGAACGATCAATTGTTTTGCCACTGATTTGATGCCACTCTTAATGTAATACGTAATTATCTCTACTTGTGCAAACAGGGATCTTCTTTGAAGATACCATATATTTTAGTGGAACTGCACAAGAAGATGTTGGAAACATTAATCTAATCGAGGAGTATATAGTAAGCATGGCCACCACAGTAGATAGCAACAGATGGTTTCGGAGAAGTGCTTCATCTGTATGCTCTACACAATAAGCCTCCTGACAAAGGTTGGTACTCGCCCAGTGATTTCATCCATATGATTGAGCTTTGTCATCTCTATTGGTGTTGTGCTACTGTTTAGATACTGTCATCAAAAAGTGGTTTTGTCCTTGAGAAGTGCTTCATCTGTGTTGCTTTAAATATTTCCTTTCCTTTTTTTCGAGCAAACAGGGATGCTAGCATTTAGTTATCCTCTTGTCTTTGCACAGCAGGATCATCCTCCTCTGAAGAAGAATATGGAGTACGTGAAGTGACTAGTTCCGATTATGCCAGGATGAAGAAGCCCTGTCTATCTTCTCATCAGAAGGAGCAGTTGAAGGATGGTTACATTACCCCCCACAAGACCAAACTAACTTCAGCTCAGAAGGACTGACAAATCTCCATTTTCTTGCTGTGATGCGCAAGTACAATGTTGTTCTAGGATTCTTTCTGGTGAGTTCCATTTTTCTAAAAGTGTGCTCTACATGGAGGGGGAGCATCTTCTTCTTCCTCCTCGTCTTCGGGGGATGAATGTGCCATAGAGTTATTGGACGATGAGTCCGATAACACCTGGCGCCGGGAACTCTTTCGCGTCCCCTTGGCCTTCTTGGTCTTCTCCGGCACCTTGTAAGGAGCCGGAGTCAGCATCTCCGTCAGGAGAGTGCCCGCAGTATCTTCGGGCAAAGGGCCGGACAGTTGATCTGCCTCGACATCTCCACCCAGTCCTGTCAAAGGCATGGAGATTAGACCCCGCACATAATTCAGCTAGGGAAAATAAATGTCTTACGTAACGTATTGAACTCACCGAATGCGCTTAGTCCGCGGTCCTCTGTGAGAGAAGGAGGGACCTCGGCGCCCTTGAACAGCACCTTCCAGACGTCCTTGTGCATCCTATCGAAGAGCTCGCTCAGAGTCTGGTGCCTGGCCGGGTCGAACTCCCACAAGGTAAAATCCCGTTGTTGACACGGGAGGATCCGGCGGATGAGCATAACTTGGACTATGTTGACAAGCTTGAGCTTCTTGCTCGCCATACTCCGGATACATTTCTGGAGTCCATCCAGCTCCACCGACGAACCCCACGACAAGCCCTTCTCTTTCCAAGAAGTGAGACATGTAGGGAATCTGGATCGAAACTCAGGGGCTGCCACCCATTTGGCATCGCGCGGCTCGGTGATGTAGAACCACGCCGATTGGCATCCCTTTATTGTCTCCACGAAGGAGCCTTCGAGCCATATGACGTTGGGCATCTTGCCCACCATGGCTCCGCCACATTCTACTTGTTGGCCTTGTACCACCCTCGGCTTGATATTGAAGGTCTTTAACCATAGGCCGAAGTGGGGCCGAATGCGTAGGAAAGCCTCACACACGACGATGAACGCCGAAATGTTGAGGATGAAGTTCGGGGCCAGATCATGAAAGTCCAAACCGTAGTAGAACATGAGACCACGAACGAATGGATGGAGGGGAAACCCTAGTCCGCGGAGGAAGTGGTGAAGGAAAACTACCCTCTCGTGAGGTTCCGGGGTAGGGACAATCTGCCCCGCAGCGGGCAGCTGATGCGCGATGTTCGCGGCTAAGTATCCGGCTCCGAAGCTTCTTGATGTCTCCCTCCGTGACGGAGGAGACCATCCACCTACCTCCCGCTCCGGACATGGTTGGAGAAGGTTGAGGTGGGAAGTGTGGACTTGGGCGCTAGAGCTCGAGTGTGCGAAAATGGATGAGCGAAGGAGAAAGAAGGCGTGGATAGAAAGGTGAATCCATATCCCTTTATATGGGCGTACGAAACTAAGCGTCCCCACTTGCCTGATAAAACTCGCTTATCCCCCAAGCGCCGTAATTGATGGCGCGGTTGGGTTACCCACGCCCGTATTGATGAGAATTCCGTAATAGGGGGACACGATCTCCGCTTTGACAAGACGTGTCGAAAAACTCCCTCGCGTTATGTGCGGGGCTGGTTAAAGGAAACGGTTCGAATAATCACTGGGCCATGACATAACGTCATGCTGCCAAAACAAGCCAGCAAATTAGATATGCGAAAATATTATTATCTCTACGGTGGAATGTGGAACTTATTTTACAGGGTCGGACACGATCCTCGTATTCAAATTCTTCTGTGATGTATTCGGAGAAGGAACCTGCCTGGAAATGCCAAAGACAATACTGCGCGCCGGACTCATCATCATTGAATCCTGGTTCAGGGGCTACTGAGGGAGTCCTTGATTAGGGGGTCTCCGGACATCCGAACTATATCCTATGGCCGGACTGTTAGACTATGAAGATACAAGATTGAAGACTTTGTCTCGTGTCCGGATGGGACTCTACTTGGCATGGAAGGCAAGCTAGGCAATACGGATATGGATATCTCCTCCTTTGTAACCGACCTTGTGTAACCCTAACCCTCTCCGGTGTCTATATAAACCGAAGGTTTTTAGTCCGTAGGACAACAACCACAGCATACAATCATACCATAGGCTAGCTTCTAGGGTTTAGCCTCCTCGATCTCGTGGTAGATCTACTCTTGTACTAGCCATATCATCAATATTAATCAAGCAGGACGTAGGGTTTTACCTCCATCAAGAGGGCCCGAACCTGGGTAAAACATCGTGTCCCCTGCCTCCTGTTACCATCCGGCCTAGACGCACAGTTCGGGACCCCCTACCCGAGATCCGCCGGTTTTGACACCGACAACACTCTTCCAAAATAGTGGGATTAACATTAACTAAAGTCATGACCTCTCCAAACCCACTTTTATCAAAAACTTCATAAGATTGAACATTATCCAAATATGTGGGATCTAAATTTGACACTCTTCCAAACCCACTTTAAGTATTATTGCAAACATTATTATCAATCTCATATTCATCATGGGGCTTAAATAAATTTTCAAGATTATAAGAAGAATCACCCCAATCATGATCATTGCAACAAGTAGTAGACATAGCAAAACTAGCATCCCCAAGCTTAGGGTTTTGCATATTATAAGCACAATTGGCATTAATAGAATTTGTACTATCATCATTGCAATCATGCTTTTTATTCAAAGATCCATCGTGAATCACTCCATAAAGTAATTCATCACACTTTTCAGATTCACGAATTTCAAGCAAAACCTCATAAAGATAATCTAGTGCACAAAACTCACTAGCAATTGGTTCATCATAATTGGATCTCTTAAAAAGATTAGCAAGCGGATGAGGATCCATAGATCTTAGGTTCTCTGTTTAGTAATAAATAAACAACTATTCCAACCAAACGAGCAAATGAGCCAAGTAAGACATAAAAGCAAACAAAAAGACGAATAGAAGAAGGGCGAATAAAACGGCAAGGGTGAAGTGGGGGAGAGGAAAACGAGAGGCAAATGGCAAATAATGTAATGCGGGAGATAAGGGTTTGTGATAGGTGCTTGGTATGTTGACTTTTGCGTAGACCTCCCCGGCAACGGCACCAGAAATCCTTCTTGCTACCTCTTGAGCACTGCGTTGGTTTTCCCTTGAAGAGGAAAGGGTGATGCAGCAAAGTAGCGTAAGTATTTCCCTCAGTTTTTGAGAACCAAGGTATCAATCCAGTAGGAGGCTATGCGCTAGTCCCTCGCACCTGCACAAAACAAATAAATCCTCGCAACGAACGTGATAAGGGGTTGTTAATCCCTACACGGTCACATATGAGAGAGAGATCTGATAGAGATGATAAGATAATATTTTTGGTATTTTTATGATAAAGATGCAAAGTAAAATAAAAAGCAATGAAAATAACTAAGTGTTGGAAGAATAATATGATGGAAGATAGACTCGGGGGCCGTAGGTTTCACTAGTGGCTTCTCTCAAGAGCATAAGTATTTTACGGTGGGTGAACAAATTACTGTTGACCAATTGACAGAATTGAGCATAGTTATGAGAATATCTAGGTATGATCATGTATATAGGCATCACGTCCGTGACAAGTAGACCGACTCCTACCTGCATCTACTACTATTACTCCACACATCGACCACTATCCAGCATGCATCTAGAGTATTAAGTTCAAGAGAACAGAGTAACGCTTTAAGCAAGATGACATGATGAAGAGGGATAAATTCATGCAATATGATAAAAACTCCATCTTGTTATCCTCGATGGCAACAATACAATACGTGCCTTGCTGCCCCTACTATCACTGGGAAAGGACACCGCAAGATTGAACCCAAAGCTAAGCACTTCTCCCATTGCAAGAAAGATCAATCTAGTAGGCCAAACCAAACTGATAATTCGAAGAGACTTGCAAAGATAATCAACCATACATAAAAGAATTCAGAGAAGATTCAAATATTGTTCATAGATAAACTTGATCATAAACCCACAATTCATCGTTCTCAACAAACACACCGCAAAAAGAAGATTACATCGAATAGATCTCCACGAGAGAGGGGGAGAACATTGTATTGAGATTCAAAAAGAGAGAAGAAGCCATCTAGCTAATAACTATTTACCCGTAGGTCTGAAGTAAACTACCGACACATCATCGGAGAGGCTATGGTGTTGATGTAGAAGCCCTCCGCGATCGATGCCCCCTCCGGCGGAGCTCCGGACTAGGCCCCATGATGGGATCTCGTGGATACAGAAAGTTACTGCGGTGGAATTAGGGTTTTTGCTCCATATCTGGTCGTTTGGGGGTACGTAGGTATATGTAGGAGGAAGAAGTACGTTGGTGGAGCAACAGGGGGCCCACAAGGGTGGAGGGTGTGCCTGGGGGGTAGGCGCGCCCCCTACCTCGTGGCCTCCCTGTTGGTTGCTTGATGTAGGTTCCAAGTCTCCTGGATCATGTTCGGTGAGAAAATCACGTTCCCGGAGGTTTCATTCCGTTTGGACTCCGTTTGATATTCTTTTCTTGTGAAACCCTAAAACAGGCAAAAAAACATCAATTCTGGGTTGGGCCTCCGGTTAATAGGTTAGCCCCAAAAATAATATAAAAGCGTATAATAAAGCCCAATAATGTTTAAAACAAGATATAATATAGCATGGAACAATAAAAAATTATAGATACATTGGAGACGTATCAAGCCTCGGCGGAGCGGGGGAAATCCTTCCCCTCATTACCGGCAGGGTGGGGCCTCGGCTGAGCCGGCGATGTCCTCTGCCTCATTGTTGGCGAGCAGGGCCTAGGTGGAGTAGGGCCTCGCCGAAGCCGGCGAGGTCGTCTGCCTCGGTGCCGGTGGGGCGGGGCCTTGGCGGAGCCGGCAGTGTCCTCTGCCTTGTTGTTGGCGCTGCGGGGCCTCGGCAGAGCAGGGCCTCGTCGACGCCAGCGGAGCGGGGACTCATCGGAGCCGACATTGTCCTCTGCCTCATCCTCGGTCTCGCAAAACAGTGCCTGGTCCGCTTCATCGCCCTCTTTGTAGGCGGCCGCAGCCTCCGCCACCCGCATGCGGTACCGCCAGCGCTCGAGGCGGCCCTCGCGGGCTGAGCGGTACGAGTCGAGCAGCGCCTCCTGCTTTGCCCGTTCCATGGTGATCTGCTCCTCTGCCTATAGGTGCTCCTGGAGTAGATGGTGGTTGTAGGCGGCGTCGGCCTGTGCCTCCCGGAACTGCTCCCCACGCTTCTGCCTCATCGTGTCCATGTATTGGGCACGGGCCTCGCCGATGGTCATGGTGCAATGCACCAGCGAGGATAGCGCGGAGGAGGGGGTGGGCGCCAGATCATCGACTACCATGTTATCCGTTGGGACGTCGTCGTCCTCCTGCTGCCTGCCGTCCAGCAAGTTGGCAGCAATGGCTGCCGTCTCCTTGTGGTTCGTCGTCCTCCCGCCCCGAAGAGCGCTGGAGCGCGAGGAAGCCATGGTGGGATGTAGTGGTGTGGACAGGAGAAAGGGAATAGAGGCAGATGACTGCGGCTATGGCCGACGCAGCAGTTTATATAGCAATGGTGGGTGGCGGAGGGACGGACGTGTGGTGCCGGAGTAGCCGCCTCGGCAACCGCATATCATTAATGTGGGCGGAAAACGGACGGACGGACGACACTTGTGTTGTTTGAAGGCAGAGCAATCGCCTGCACCGGGAAGCGGGGCGGGCGGCGCTGACAATTTCGGGCGAAAAGCGCGCGTGGGCGAGGGAGGTGGTCTGGGTGGGCCACGACAGTCAGACTCATGCTTGGCAGCAGGTCGATCCAGCAACCAGACATGCTGGCTCGCCAGTGAGCTCTCCGAGCTGAGCGTCGACAATCAGACGATGGACGTAGGTTCCAACCAGGAGTCAGCGCCACTGTCCAAGCCGGTTCATGCGGAGTTCACAATAGAGCAGGTGCGGCCACACTTTGACGCCCTAATGGCAGAAGAGCTACCAGCGTAGGAGGACCTGTGTTGCAACCTCCATCTCCTCTACGAGCACTGGTGAATAAGTGAACGACAATGGCATCGCGGACATGTGGCCCTATGATCTTGGCTTCCCGAATGAGCAGCGGGCATTGTATCAGACCATCCGTAGGGCCCGCGAGTCCCTCTCCGTCGTCCTTCGAGTTGTTGCGCTCGCCGTGTCGCGTTGTCAACATGGTCAACAGACAAGAGGAATGAGGAGATGGCTGTACTTGGAGAGCATGACAGTGGGGACCCACCAGGCCATAGCCGCACGTACGCAAGTGCCTCCTTATTATATACAACTGTAATATTTTTTGCTTCCTTCTGGTTTCCTGACATCACGGTCCCACACCATTGTCAACCTATGTAGTCAATAAACGAGATAATTGCACAAGGAGCGGTCGACAGCTGGGACCAAGCAGCTCGAGCAATATTTGTGTTTTTAAGTTGTGAGCACTGCACAGTTTTTCTTGAGCGATGTTTTCGTCGTTGTTCAGAGGAGAGCAGCGTATTAACTGGGCGGGCTATGGCCCGTCTAGCCCAGGCCAGATATCCAGCCCACATATTAAT
The DNA here is from genome assembly GCF_056163025.1 of Triticum urartu. Classification (NCBI taxonomy): domain Eukaryota; kingdom Viridiplantae; phylum Streptophyta; class Magnoliopsida; order Poales; family Poaceae; genus Triticum; species Triticum urartu. Next base: position 192,785,569 of record NC_141874.1, on the reverse strand, counting down.
TTTTTTCAAGCTGAAAATGGCTAGCCCAGCTATACTTTCTTTTGAGGAATACCCAGGTAAGGTTAACTTGTTATTCTCCGCCCCGCTGGGCTGCAAATCTTTCCAATGAGGGATGCATTAGGCTTAACAAGAAAATGGGCTTTAAGAAATAATAAATGGGATGTCATTATAAAAACTGGGCAATAACTATAAAAAAATGCACCAAACACGTAATTAGTTTATAATTTTTTTGGATTTTGAAAATTTTAATTTCATTAATTGTTGTGCGCGCAATGTTTCTTTGGAATTTTTACATAATACAAATTTATATTGAAATTGTATTTAATCTCACTAGAAATTTCGGGATAAAAATATTTCGGATCCCATCAAAATTTGGGAAATTTAATTGAATTCTGTTTTGAATGGTTGGTTAAAATTATTAATCGTTGTCCTAGCTAGAAAATGGGCTGTACTTTTAACAAACTGTAAATGGGCTATAGTAAATTCCATTAGAATTCAAAAATGGGTTGTACATTCTTGCAAATTGCAAATGGGTTAAGTTCTTTGCCACACACTTATGGGCCTACTAAGTTGACGCGTCCCTAAAAAAAGTAAGTTGACACGTATGCAAGGCTTTGTCAACTTATAGTCAACATGTGGTTCCAGCAGAAGTGGCCTTTGGATGTCCATCCAATGGATGTCATGCTTCTTCTTCAATCTCGGATATTCTAGCTTCAGCCGCCCAAAAAATGATTCCTCCCCCTGACATCTGGGGCACATTGTTTCGGAGGCTGACCTATGGGCCTACTAAGTTGACGCGTACCAAGGGTTTTGTCAACTTAGTCAATATAAACGATTCTAGCTGTAGAGACCGTACGATGTCCATCCAACGACCGTAGTGATTCTTCAACCTCTGGTCTTCTTGCTCCAGCCGCCCAAACCAGCGCTGGTGGGACTGCCTGCTCCCGCCTGCCATGGCCAGCTGTGCTGCCGCACAGGCTACACCGCCCCACCCGACTCCATTACTGGACAGGCCATTCCTCTACTCGCCCACACCTCTTGTTATTTTCCGGCGACGACAGCCGGACCAGTAAACCCTCGTACTCCCCATCACGTGGGCAACCACTACCGAGTCTTCCCCGGCTCCGTGTTGTTCCCTTCCTGGTGCGCTCGACGCGCTATGGTCAACATGGTCAACCAACGACATCCATCGGGCGTGGACTGTATGTGGAGGGGCTGACAGCTGGGTCCATGGCCGCAGCAAGGAGGTGCCTCCTTATTACGCGGAAAATAATGATTCCTCCACCTGACAGCAGGGACCCACCGGACGGGCCACTGTATTTCTCGAAAAAATGTTTCCCCCTAACTGCTGGGACCCACCAGCTACATCTTCGCACACAAGGAAGTGCGTCCATATTATGGGCAAAAAAATGATTCGCCCCCTAACTACCAGGACCCATCAGCTACATCTTCGCATGCAAGGAAGTGCCTGACAGTCGGGACCCACCTGGTCAAAGCGTATGTAGCGTTGTCATTCTGGCCGCGAACATGTACGTACATACTAGTCGATGTAGAGGCGCGCACGTGTCGTAGTAGAGGCGCGCATGTAGCATGTACACGTACGTACAACAGCCAGGGTGCAAGAAAGTAAATACGGCCACGTACGTACATATGGGCGGGGTCTCGAACACCTACTCGCGCATACGTACGGCCAGTGCTCGTGTACATGGCTGGGTCGGAATGGAGAAGCTACGCCGTCGTCGTGATCATGGGGAGGCAACTGGCTGGGTCAGAACAGAATGCTTCATCGTGTTCATCGGGAGCCAACCGGCTTGGACGGAACAGCCGATGGAAACGAGGCCTGGCGTACCATAGAACGGAGGAAACAGCCTTGTGCTCGACCGCCACAGTCGAAACGGGATCCTGTTCATCAGGAGGGGTCTGGTGTACCGCAAAACGGAGGAGTCATACCTCCCACGGTCGAAACAGGGTCCTGTTGATCGGGAGGGGTGTGGCATACCGCAAAACGGAGGAAACGGACTTGTGTTGGAGCGCTACAGTCGAAAGGGGGATCCTGTTCATCGGGAGGGGTGTGGCGTACCGCAAAACAGGACTCCACGGGATACTGTTCATCTCCACCATTGACTGCCTCCATGGGTTACTGTTCATCCACCGTCGACCTCCTCCAGCCTCCACCTGCGACTGTTCATCCACGGGCTCCTGTTCATCCAGCCTCCACCACGCGCTCCTCCACCGGCTACTGTTCAACCAGCCCTCTCCACGGGGTCCTGTTCAACCACCACTCCACGGGCTACTGTTCATCTAGCCCTCCAACGGGTATTGTTCAACCAGCCCTCCACGGGGTCGTCCTGTTCATCCACCCCTCCACGGGGTCCTGTTCATCCACCCCTCCACGGGGTCCTGCTCATCCACCGGCTCGATCGAGCTGGGTCCTATTCATCCAGCGGCAACGGCCTCTACTACCTGGGGTCATGTTCATCCACCCCCAACAACGCTCACTGTTCATCAAGGGAAGGAGGCAACAGTGTTGGATTGGCTTAGTTAGCAGCAGTAGCAAAGGAATCACTCGGGTTCAGTGAACAGCAAGGGATCGATCAGTCGCTCGGGTTCAATAACATGTAGCCTATAGTGTAATTGCTCGGGTTCAGTTAGAGCCCAACGCCTCGCTCGGGTTCAGTTAGAGCGCAATGCAATGCGCACACACGCGTACGTACGAGAGAAACATGCATCGCTCGGCCCCCGACCACCCACCATAACCGGGAACTCCCCGATATTTTCCTCGCCCTCGCTTCTACCATGTTTTTTCCCGTCATGGACGGCCCAAAGAATGTCATGCCGCTGCGTCTCTGGCCCGCCTAGGACGAAAAGCCCATTTCCTGTCATGATTTTTTGTCATAGAAGTAGGAGCCCACCACATTTATGTTGATACCGGGTTTTGTCACAATTATCATCATAGAAGTGTCATAAGTATGACAAGAAAACAAATCGTTCAGCCCAAAATGTCCCGGATGTGTCTTTTTTTGTAGTGCAAGGTCCGACACTATTTGTAGGATCGAAAGTATGTCTAGAGGGGGGGGGTGATTAGACTACTTGACCAATTAAAAATCTATCCTTTTCCCAATTTTAGTCTTTGGCAGATTTTAGCTATCTTAGCACAAGTCAAGCAATCTTAACACAATTCAAGCAAGCATGCAAAGAGTCTATGAGCAGCGGAAAGTAAAGCATGCAACTTGCAAGAATGTAAAGGGAAGGGTTTGGAGAATTTAAACGCAATTGGAGACACAGATGTTTTTGTCGTGGTTCCGATAGGTGGTGCTATCGTACATCCACATTGATGGAGACTTCAACCCACGAAGGGTAACGGTTGCACGAGTCCACGGAGGGCTCCACCCACGAAGGGTCCAAGAAGAAGCAACCTTGTCTATCCCATCATGGCCATCACCCACGAAGGACTTGCCTCACTAGCAGTAGATCTTCACGAAGTAGGCGATCTCCTTGCCCTTACAAACTCCTTGGTTCAACTCCACAATCTTGTCAGAGGCTCCCAAGTGACACCTAGCCAATCTAGGAGACACCACTTGAAGGAAATATGCCCTAGAGGCAATAATAAAGTTATTATTTATTTCCTTATATCATGATAAAGGTTTATTATTCATGCTAGAATTGTATTAACCGGAAACATAATACATGTGTGAATACATAGACAAACAGAGTGTCACTAGTGTGCCTCTACTAGACTAGCTCGTTAATCAAAGATGGTTATGTTTCCTAACCATGAACAAAGAGTTGTTATTTGATTAACGAGGTCACATCATTAGTTGAATGATCTGATTGACATGACCCATTCTATTAGCTTAGCACCCGATCTATTAGTATGTTGCTATTGCTTTATCCATGACTTATACATGTTCCTATGACTATGAGATTATGCAACTCCCGTTTGCCGGAGGAACACTTTGGGTACTACCAAACGTCACAACGTAACTGGGTGATTATAAAGGAGTACTACAGGTGTCTCCAATGGTAGATGTTGGGTTGGCGTATTTCGAGATTAGGATTTGTCACTCCGATCGTCGGAGAGGTATCTCTGGGCCCTCTCGGTAATGCACATCACTTAAGCCTTGCAAGCATGGCAACTAATGAGTTAGTTGCGGGATGATGTATTACGGAACGAGTAAAGAGACTTGCCGGTAACGAGATTGAACTAAGTATTGGATACTGACGATCGAATCTCGGGCAAGTAACATACCGATGACAAAGGGAACAACGGATGTTGTTATGCGGTCTGACCGATAAAGATCTTCGTAGAATATGTAGGAACCAATATGGGCATCCAGGTCCCGCTATTGGTTATTGACCGGAGACGTGTCTCGGTCATGTCTACATTGTTCTCGAACCGTAGGGTCCGCACGCTTAACGTTACGATGACAGTTATTATGAGTTTATGCATTTTGATGTACCGAAGGTTGTTCGGAGTCCCGGATGTGATCACGGACATGACGAGGAGTCTCGAAATGGTCGAGACGTAAAGATTGATATATTGGAAGCCTATGTTTGGACATCGGAAGTGTTCCGGGTGAAATCGGGATTTTACCGGAATACCGGGAGGGTTACCGGAACCCCCCGGGAGCCAAATGGGCCAACATGGGCCTTGGTGGAAAGGTGAAAGGGCTGCCCCATGGGCTGCGCGCCTCCCCCCCTTCCCCGAGTCCTATTAGGACTAGGAAAGGTGGCCGGCCACCCCCTCTCTCTTTCCCCACTTGGGGAGTCCTATTTGGAATAGGATTGGAGGGGAGTCCTACTCCCGGCGGGAGTAGGACTCCTCCTATGGCTGCCGCACCCCTCCCCCTTTGCCCCTTTATATACGGGGGCAGGGGGCACCTCTAGACACACAATTGATCATTGAGATCGTTCCTTAGCCGTGTGCGGTGCCCCCTGCCACCATATTCTACCTCGGTCATATTGTTGCAGTGCTTAGGCGAAGCCCTGCATCGGTAGTACATCAAGATCGTCACCACGCCGTCGTGCTGACGGAACTCTTCCTCGACGCTTTGCTGGATCGGAGCCCGAGGATCGTCATCGAGCTGAACGTGTGCTAAGAACTCGGAGGCGCCGGAGTAACGGTGCTTGGATCGGTCGGATCGGGAAGAAGACGTACGACTACTTCCTCTACGTTGTGTCAACGCTTCTGTTGCGATCTACAAGGGTACGTAGATCATACTCTCCCCTCGTTGCTATGCATCACCATGATCTTGTGTGTGCGTAGGAAAATTTTGAAATTACTACGTTCCCCAACAGTGGCATCCGAGCCCAGGTTTTATGGTTTGATGTTATTTGCACGAGTAGAACACAAGTGAGTTGTGGGCGATACAAGTCATACTGCCTACCAGCATGTCACACTTTGGTTCGGCGGTATTGTTGGACGAGACGACCTGGACCAACCTTATGCGTACGCTTACGCGAGACCGGTTCCCTCGACGTGCTTTGCACATAGATGGCTTGCGGGCGACTGTCTCTCCAACTTTAGTTGAACCAAGTGTGGCTACGCCCGGTCCTTGAGAAGGTTAAAACGGAGTCTATTTGACAAACTATCGTTGTGGTTTTGATGCGTAGGTGAGATGAGTTCTTGCTTAAACCCGTAGCAGCCATGTAAAACTTGCAACAACAAAGTAGCCGACGTCTAACTTGTTTTTGCAGGGCATGTTGTGATGTGATATGGTCAAGGCATGATGCTAAATTTTATTGTATGAGATGATCATGTTTTGTAACCGAGTTATCGGCAACTGGCAGGAGCCATATGGTTGTCGCTTTATTGTATGCAATGCAATCGCGATGTAATGCTTTACTTTATTACTAAGCGGTAGTGATAGTCGTGGAAGCATAAAGATTGGCGAGACGACAACGATGCTACGATGGAGATCAAGGTGTCGCGCCGGTGACAATGGTGATCATGACGGTGCTTCGGAGATGGAGATCACAAGCACAAGATGATGATGGCCATATCATATCACTTATATTGATTGCATGTGATGCTTATCCTTTTATGCATCTTATCTTGCTTTGATTGACGGTAGCATTATAAGATGATCTCTCACTAAATTATCAAGAAGTGTTCTCCCTGAGTATGCACCGTTGCAAAAGTTCTTCGTGCTGAGACACCACGTGATGATCGGGTGTGATAGGCTCTACGTTCAAATACAACGGGTGCAAAACAGTTGCACACGCGGAATACTCAGGTTATACTTGACGAGCCAAGCATATACAGATATGGCCTCGGAACACGGAGACCGAAAGGTCGAGCGTGAATCATATAGTAGATATGATCAACATAACGATGTTCACCATTGAAAACTATTCCATCTCACGTGATGATCGGTTATGGTTTAGTTGATTTGGATCACGTGATCACTTAGAGGATTAGAGGGATGTCTATCTAAGTGGGAGTTCTTAAGTAAATTTGATTAACTGAACTTAAACTTATCATGAACTTAGTACCTGATAGTATCTTGCTTGTTTATGTTGATTGTAGATAGATGGCTCGTGCTGTTGTTCCGTTAAATTTTAATGCGTTCCTTGAGAAAGCAAAGTTGAAAGATGATGGTAGCAATTACACGGACTGGGTCCGTAACTTGAGGATTATCCTCATTGCTGCACAGAAGAATTACGTCCTGGAAGCACCACTAGGTGCCAGGCCTGCTACTAGAGCAACACCAGAAGTTATGAACGTCTGGCAGAGCAAAGCTGATGACTACTCGATAGTTCAGTGTGCCATGCTTTACGGCTTAGAATCGGGACTTCAACGACGTTTTGAACGTCATGGAGCATATGAGATGTTCCAGGAGTTGAAGTTAATATTTCAAGCAAATGCCCGGATTGAGAGATATGAAGTCTCCAATAAGTTCTATAGCTGTAAGATGGAGGAGAACAGTTCTGTCAGTGAGCATATACTCAAAATGTCTGGGTATAATAATCACTTGATTCAATTGGGAGTTACTCTTCCGTATGATTGCGTCATTGACAGAATTCTCCAATCACTGCCACCAAGCTACAAAAGCTTCGTGATGAACTATAATATGCAAGGGATGAACAAGACTATTCCCGAGCTCTTCGCAATGCTGAAAGCTGCGGAGGTAGAAATCAAGAAGGAGCATCAAGTGTTGATGGTTAACAAAACCACTAGTTTCAAGAAAAAGGGCAAAGGGAAGAAGAAGGGGAACTTCAAGAATAACAGCAAGCAAGTTGCTGCTCAAGAGAAGAAACCCAAGTCTGGACCTAAGCCTGAAACTGAGTGCTTCTACTGCAAGCAGACTGGTCACTGGAAGCGGAACTGCCTCAAGTATTTGGCGGATAAGAAGGATGGCAAGGTAAACAAAGGTATATGTGATATACATGTTATTGATGTGTACCTTACTAATGCTCGCAGTAGCACCTGGGTATTTGATACTGGTTCTGTTGCTAATATTTGCAACTCGAAACAGGGACTACAGAATAAGCGGACACTAGCAAAGGACGAGGTGACGATGCGCGTGGGAACGGTTCCAAAGTCGATGTGATCGCGGTCGGCACGCTACCTCTACATCTACCTTCGAGATTAATATTAGACCTAAATAATTGTTATTTGGTGCCAGCGTTGAGCATGAACATTATATCTGGATCTTGTTTAATGCGAGACGGTTATTCATTTAAGTCAGAGAATAATGGTTGTTCTATTTATATGAGTAATATCTTTTATGGTCATGCACCTTTGAAGAGTGGTCTATTTTTGATGAATCTCGATGGTAGTGACACACATATTCATAATGTTGAAGCCAAAAGATGCAGAGTTGATAATGAAAGTGCAGCTTATTTGTGGCACTGTCGTTTAGGTCATATCGGTGTAAAGCGCATGAAGAAACTCCATACTGATGGACTTTTGGAACCACTTGATTATGAATCACTTGGTACTTGCGAACCGTGCCTCATGGGCAAGATGACTAAAACACCGTTCTCCGGTACTATGGAGAGAGCAACAGATTTGTTGGAAATCATACATACCGATGTATGTGGACCGATGAATATTGAGGCTCGTGGCGGATATCGTTATTTTCTCACCTTCACAGATGACTTAAGCAGATATGGGTATATCTACTTAATGAAACACAAGTCTGAAACATTTGAAAAGTTCAAAGAATTTCAGAGTGAAGTTGAAAATCATCGTAACAAGAAAATAAAATTTCTACGATCTGATCGTGGAGGAGAATATTTTAGTTACGAGTTTGGTGTACATTTGAAAAATTGTGGAATAGTTTCGCAACTCACGCCACCCGGAACACCACAGCGTAATGGTGTGTCCGAACGTCGTAATCGTACTTTACTAGATATGGTGCGATCTATGATGTCTCTTACTGATTTGCCGCTATCGTTTTGGGGATACGCTCTAGAGACGGCCACATTCACGTTAAATAGGGCACCATCAAAATCCGTTGAGACGACGCCTTATGAACTATGGTTTGGCAAGAAACCAAAGTTGTCGTTTCTTAAAGTTTGGGGCTGCGATGCTTATGTGAAAAAGCTTCAACCTGATAAGCTCGAACCCAAATCAGAGAAATGTGTCTTCATAGGATATCCAAAGGAAACTATTGGATACACCTTCTATCACAGATCCGAAGGCAAGATTTTTGTTGCTAAATTCGGAAACTTTCTAGAGAAGGAGTTTCTCTTGAAAGAAGTGAGTGGGAGGAAAGTAGAACTTGACGAGGTAACTGTACCTACTCCTTTATTGGAAAGTAGTACATCACAGAAAACTGTTTCTGCGAAACCTACACCAATAAATGAGGAAGCTAATGATGATGATCATGAAACTTTAGATCAAGATACTACTGAACCTCGTAGATCAACCAGAGTGAGATCTGCACCAGAGTGGTACGGTAATCCTATCCTAGAGGTCATGATACTAGATCATGATGAACCTACGAACTATGAAGAAGTGATGGTGAGCCCAGATTCCGCAAAGTGGCTTGAAGCCATGAAATCTGAGATGGGATCCATGTATGAGAACAAAGTATGGACTTTCGTTGACTTGCCCGATGATCGGCAAGCAATTGAGAATAAATGGATCTTTAAGAAGAAGACTGACGCTGATGGTAATGTTACTGTCTACAAAGCTCGACTTGTCGCAAAAGGTTTTCGACAAGTTCAAGGGATTGACTACGATGAGACTTTCTCACCCATAGCGATGCTTAAGTCTGTCCGAATCATGTTAGCAATTGCCGCATTTTATGATTATGAAATTTGGCAGATGGATGTCAAAACTGCATTCCTGAATGGATTTCTGGAAGAAGAGTTGTATATGATGCAACCGGAAGGTTTTGTCGATCCAAAGGGCGCTAACAAAGTGTGCAAGCTCCAGCGATCCATTTATAGACTGGTGCAAGCCTCTCGGAGTTGGAATAAACGCTTTGATAGTGTAATCAAAGCATTTGGTTTTATACAGACTTTCGGAGAAGCCTGTATTTACAAGAAAGTGAGTGGGAGCTCTGTAGCATTTCTAATATTATATGTGGATGACATATTACTGATTGGAAATGATATAGAATTTCTGGATAGCATAAAGGGATACTTGAATAAAAGTTTTTCAATGAAAGACCTCGGTGAAGCTGCTTACATATTAGGCATAAAGATCTATAGAGATAGATCAAGACGCTTAATTGGACTTTCACAAAGCACATACCTTGACAAGATTTTGAAGAAGTTCAAAATGGATCAAGCAAAGAAAGGGTTCTTGCCTGTGTTACAAGGTGTGAGATTGAGTAAGACTCAAAGCCCGACCACTGCAGAAGATAGAGAGAAAATGAAAGATGTTCCCTATGCTTCAGCCATAGGCTCTATCATGTATGCAATGCTGTGTACCAGACCTGATGTGTGCCTTGCTATAAGTTTAGCAGGGAGGTACCAAAGTAATCCAGGAGTGGATCACTGGACAGCGGTCAAGAACATCCTGAAATACCTGAAAAGGACTAAGGATATGTTTCTCGTATATGGAGGTGACAAAGAGCTCAACGTAAAAGGTTACATTGATGCAAGCTTTGACACTGATCCGGACGATTCTAAATCGCAAACCGGATACATATTTACATTAAACGGTGGAGCTATCAGTTGGTGCAGTTCTAAACAAAGCGTCGTAGCGGGATCTACATGTGAAGCGGAGTATATAGCTGCTTCGGAAGCAGCGAACGAAGGAGTCTGGATGAAGGAGTTCATATCCGATCTAGGTGTCATACCTAGTGCATCGGGTCCAATGAAAATCTTTTGTGACAATACTGGTGCAATTGCCTTGGCAAAGGAATCCAGATTTCACAAAAGGACCAAACACATCAAGAGACGCTTCAACTCCATCCGGGATCTATTCCAGGTGGGAGACATAGAGATTTGCAAGATACATACGGATCTGAATGTTGCAGACCCGTTGACTAAGCCTCTTCCACGAGCAAAACATGATCAACACCAAGACTCCATGGGTGTTAGGATCATTATAGTGTAATCTAGATTATTGACTCTAGTGCAAGTGGGATACTGAAGGAAATATGCCCTAGAGGCAATAATAAAGTTATTATTTATTTCCTTATATCATGATAAAGGTTTATTATTCATGCTAGAATTGTATTAACCGGAAACATAATACATGTGCGAATACATAGACAAACAGAGTGTCACTAGTGTGCCTCTACTAGACTAGCTCGTTAATCAAAGATGGTTATGTTTCCTAACCATGAACAAAGAGTTGTTATTTGATTAACGAGGTCACATCATTAGTTGAATGATCTGATTGACACGACCCATTCTATTAGCTTAGCACCCGATCGTTTAGTATGTTGCTATTGCTTTATCCATGACTTATACATGTTCCTATGACTATGAGATTATGCAACTCCCGTTTGCCGGAGGAACACTTTGGGTACTACCAAACGTCACAACGTAATTGGGTGATTATAAAGGAGTACTACAGGTGTCTCCAATGGTAGATGTTGGGTTGGCGTATTTCGAGATTAGGATTTGTCACTCCGATCGTCGGAGAGGTATCTCTGGGCCCTCTCGGTAATGCACATCACTTAAGCCTTGCAAGCATGGCAACTAATGAGTTAGTTGCGGGATGATGTATTACGGAACGAGTAAAGAGACTTGCCGGTAACGAGATTGAACTAAGTATTGGATACTGACGATCGAATCTCGGGCAAGTAACATATCGATGACAAAGGGAACAACGGATGTTGTTATGCGGTCTGACCGATAAAGATCTTCGTAGAATATGTAGGAACCAATATGGGCATCCAGGTCCCGCTATTGGTTATTGACCGGAGACGTGTCTCGGTCATGTCTACATTGTTCTCGAACCGTAGGGTCCGCACGCTTAACGTTACGATGACAGTTATTATGAGTTTATGCATTTTGATGTACTGAAGGTTGTTCGGAGTCCCGGATGTGATCACGTACATGACGAGGAGTCTCGAAATGGTCGAGACGTAAAGATTGATATATTGGAAGCCTATGTTTGGACATCAGAAGTGTTCCGGGTGAAATCGGGATTTTACCGGAATACCGGGAGGGTTACCGGAACCCCCCGGGAGCCAAATGGGCCAACATGGGCCTTGGTGGAAAGGTGAAAGGGCTGCCCCATGGGCTGCGCGCCTCCCCCCCTTCCCCTAGTCCTATTAGGACTAGGGAAGGTGGCCGGCCACCCCCTCTCTCTTTCCCCACTTGGGGAGTCCTATTTGGAATAGGATTGGAGGGGAGTCCTACTCCCGGCGGGAGTAGGACTCCTCCTATGGCTGCCGCACCCCTCCCCCTTTGCCCCTTTATATACGGGGGCAGGGGGCACCTCTAGACACACAATTGATCATTGAGATCGTTCCTTAGCCGTGTGCGGTGCCCCCTGCCACCATATTCTACCTCGGTCATATTGTTGCAGTGCTTAGGCGAAGCCCTGCATCGGTAGTACATCAAGATCGTCACCATGCCGTCGTGCTGACGGAACTCTTCCTTGACGCTTTGCTGGATCGGAGCCCGAGGATCGTCATCGAGCTGAACGTGTGCTAAGAACTCGGAGGCGCCGGAGTAACGGTGCTTGGATCGGTCGGATCGGGAAGAAGACGTACGACTACTTCCTCTACGTTGTGTCAACGCTTCCGTTGCGATCTACAAGGGTACGTAGATCATACTCTCCCCTCTTTGCTATGCATCACCATGATCTTGCGTGTGCGTAGGAAATTTTTTAAATTACTACGTTCCCCAACACCACCTTCCAAGAAGTAACAAATGGTGTGTTGATGATGAACTCCTTGCTCTTGTGCTTCAAATGATAGTCTCCCCAACACTCAACTCTCTCTCACATGATATGGATTTTGTGGAAAGAAGATTTGAGTGGAAAGCAACTTGGGGAAGGCTAGAGATCAAGATTCATATGGTGGGAATGGAATATCTTGGCCTCAACACATGAGTAGGTGGTTCTCTCTCAGAAAATGTGTGTTGGAAGTGTAGGTATGTTCTGATGGCTCTCTTCTCGAATGAAGAGTGGGTGGAGGGGTATATATAGCCTCCACACAAAAACTAACCGTTACACACAATTTACCAATCTCGGTGAGACCGAATTGAGAAACTCGGTCGGACCGATTTAGCAAACCTAGTGACCTCTAGGATTTTCGATGGGACTGAGATGCAACTCGGTAGGACCGATATGGTTAGGGTTAGGGCATAACGTAATCTCGGTGTGACCGATTGCACAAACTCGGTGGGACCTATTTTGGTAATAAGCTAACCAGAGAGTTGGTCAGGTAAACTCGGTGGGACCGATTTGCTCATTTCAGTGGGACCAAAATGTTACAAAAGGGAAACAAAGAGTTTACTATGCAATCTTGGTGGGACCGATCGCTCATCTCGGTAGGACCGAATCATTACAAAGGGACACAGAGAGATTACAACCCCATCTCGGTGTGACTGAGATCCCTATCGGTGAGACCGATTTGCCTAGGGTTTGTGGCAGTGGCTATGACATTTGAACTCGGTGGCGCCGGATAGAAAGAATCGGTGGGGCCGAGTTTGACTTTTGGTTTAGGTCATATGTGGATGTGGGAAGGTAGTTGAGGGTTTTGGAGCATATCACTAAGCACTATGAAGCAAGAACCTCATCAAGCAACACCTCATCCCTCCTTGATAGTATTGGCTTTTCCTATAGACTCAATGTGATCTTGGATCACTAAAATATAAAATGTAGAGTCTTGAGCTTTGAGCTTGAGTCAATCTTTTTGTCCTTAGTATTTTGAGGGGTCCACTTTCCTCATCCATGCCATGCCATTCATTGAGCTTTTCCTGAAATATTAATCTTGGAATAATGTTAGCTCAATGAGCTATATGTTGTTAGGAATTACAAAAACCACCCATGGATAGTTGTACTTTCAATCTCCCCCTTTTTGGTAATTGATGACAACATATAGATCAAAGCTTAGACGAATGATAATAAGACTGAAAAACATTGTCGCTTTGAGAAGTATGTGAAAAGCAAGAGCTCCCCCTAAATTTGTGCATAGTTTATGATTTGCTTTGGACTGCAAATGCACAGAGAGTTAGTGTCGGTGTCAAAACTGGCGAATCTCGGGTAGGGGGTCCCGAACTGTGCGTCTAGGCCGGATGGTAACATGAGGCAAGGGACACGAAGTTTTACCCAGGTTCGGGCCCTCTCGATGGAGGTAAAACCCTACGTCCTGCTTGATTAATATTGATGATATAGGTAGTATAAGAGTAGATCTACCACGAGATCAGAGAGGCTAAACCCTAGAAGCTAGCCTCTGGTATGATTGTTGACGTCTATGTTGTCCTACGGACTAAAACCCTCCAGTTTATATAGACACCGGAGAGGGTTAGGGTTACACAAAGTCGGTTACAATGGTAGGAGATCTGAATATCCGTATCGCCAAGCTTGCTTTCCACGCCAAGGAAAGTCCCTTCCGGACACGGGACGGAGTCTTCAATCTTGTATCTTCATAGTCCAGGAGTCCGGCTGAAGGTATAGTCCGGCTATCCGAACACCCCCTAATCCAGGACTCCCTCAGTAGCCCCCGAACCAGGCTTCAATGACGATGAGTCCGGCGCGCAGATTGTCTTCGGCATTGCAAGGCGGGTTCTCCTCCAAATTCCGTGTACCTGTTTAAATAAAGTCCGGTTTCTTGTAGATGTTGCGCTCCTTGGCTTCTATGCCCAATAATGGCCGTTTCCCACGTGTCAAACGAATATGAAAAGTCTGAGTGTTTGTACATTCACACCCCTAGCCATGTAAATGAGCTGCCCTATTTAAGGGGATGAGGATTTAGATCCAATCCACACCTTCTCCCCTCCGCGAGTGTTCATTAGAGCGCATCCGACAAAGGTCCATTCCACCATGGCCAGCCGCCGCAACTCCTCTTCCAGCCCTAAGCCTGGATATTGGGAGAGATGTTCCACCCCGCATAGAGAGCTAGTGACGCTCCAGACCAAGGGATTTCTCCCCCCGGCCTATATGGTCCCGGTTCGAGCTGGTCTTGCCGTCTACAATGGCGGAGAGCAAGCAGAGAATGCCCCTAATCCCTCCAAAGGAGAGCGGGTGTGCCTTGTCCCTTACTTAATAAGGGGGCTCGGATTTCCCATCCACCCATTTTTCCGGGGGCTGCTGGAGTTCTACGGCGTCCAGCTACATCATCTCACGCATGCCTCAGTATTGCATATCGCGGGCTTTGTAGCCCTCTGCGAGCTGTTCTTGGGTGTTGAAGCTCAGTTCGGACTGTGGAAGGAGCTATTTTGCCTCGTGCCCCGTTCCAAGAAAGGGTCAATGTATCAAGTGGGCGGAGCCGAAGTGTGGCGCATCGCCGGGACCGGATATCTGTCCAGAACCCCAAAGAAGGCGTCCGAAGATTGGCCCTCGGAATGGTTCTATATAGAAGACGTCCCGCTGCCGGATCCTGTCCGGACCGGCCTCCCAGAATTCGACAGTGCTCCCTTAAAGAAGCGCCTAAGCTGGCATCCACGGAGCCCTCAAAGGGAAAGTGACAGGGACATCGTTTACCTGATGGGCCGAATAAGATTGTTGGCCCATTCCGGACTAACCATGATCGGAGTTATGGCCGAATGCATCATGCGGGGGTGCAGCCGCTTCAGTATAGAAGCCACCCCATGTGGGATTTCAACGGGGAGGACGACGCCACCCGCTATGGCCGTAAGGGGCCAGATTCAGTTTCCGCTCTATTAAAGATCTTGTCCACTTTGTACAAGGGAGAAGAGGAGGAATTTCTCCGCGTTAACCCACAGGGTGGATTCTCTATGCACAATCCCCCAAGCTGGGTAAGTGGTCGCATTTACTTTCTCATCCATTTAGTATTCCCATTGTTAAATATTTAGTCAGATGACTTCAACGCAGGAACTACGCCGGACTGTTAAGGAAATAAGCAGCCCGCCTCCACAACTCGAGGACCCAGGACGGTCCCTCGACCCGGCCTCTCAAGAGGATCCGGACATATCTGTGGAGCTGATTGATGGAGTGTTCCATCAATTGAGCGAGGACAACGCCTTCGTGGCCATTATGGCCGATTACCCAGGGCTAATCCTGACGCCCCAGGTACCTGAGATCGAAGTCCCAGTACCCCGGATAGGTGTCCGCCCACTCATGTTCAGTTTCCTGATTGCAACCGAACTTTGCAGGGGAGGTTTTTAAGGCGGAAGGCCGAACCTGCGGCGATAAGCCAACGAGGGGCCGTGGGGCCCCGTGGGCCGAAAAGAAGTGCAGTCCGGACCGAGGCGTCAGCGCAAAGGTATGGCGCGCCCCCTTATCCCAGGTGTTATACCTTCGAGGCACATTGACACTCGTGCTCTCTTCAGGACAAAGGGACCTCGCCGGACTATACCCAGAGAGGCTGCCAATCGCGCCTCCACCAGCTAGGCTCCAAAGCCTGGTCCGGAGGCGGAGGCGAACGCAAGGCGCGCTCCAGACGCTCCTCCGACGGAGGATGTGGACGGGTTGTCTGCCACCAACTATGAGGTGGAGAGTGCCATGAACCACATGCGTCGCCGGAGAATTCTTCGGGACGCTTGTTTATCCCAAGGGGCGTTAGATGCCTTCAACTCGGGAGATGCACACCTCCGTGCCGCTCAAAATGGTCTAGCTAGAGCCATGGAGCAATATGTAAAAGACATACGGGTAAGAAAATTTTGGTAAATATATATGTAGCAGTAGCCCCCGAGACTTGAAACAGTTAGAACAACTGATTTAAGGATCATTTGATATGCATGTTCTTACAGAAAAGAATTCCCTACTGTCCAAGGAGCTGGAAGAGTGCAAAGGTCAACTGGAGGCCACACTAGCCACGGCAGGGGAGCCTAAGGAGATCCCCTCTGGTAATATACATATCGAAAGATGAATATTTTGCGAAGCACGGCTTTGGTGCGAATCTGACAAATGAAATTGCAGATGGCGCCAGATTGAATCCGGAAAGGCAACACCTCATATGCCAGCTAAAGGCTGGTGAGAGGGTGCTATTAAAGGTGATGGGGGAGAAGAACATTCTCCAAGATGCCAACACCCGGCTGGGCGTCGAGCTGAAAGATGTTCGTGCCCAGCTGTCAGACTCCGTGAAGGAGAATTAGCGGCTTCGGCGTGACATATTTAGTAAGTGCTTGAACAAACCTTTTGAAAGAAAGTTCGGCGGGGAAGTCGACTAACAGAGCAATGTCTGTAGGTGTGCTAACAGGTCGTCCTGCAGAGGAGATGCCCGGTTCTACAGGTGATCTTCTTCCCGAGCTCTCGCAACTGCTCGATCGAGTTCGGCAGGCGATGCAAGGCGTCGCCCAGGCCCTGTGGCCATCCATCTCCATGCCCGAAGGTCTTGGAGAGCTTGTGGAGAAGCTAAAGGGAGCACGGCGGCGCTTCTGATTGTGGAAGATATCGGCCTGCCGTCAAGGCGCTAGGGAGGCCTGGGCCACGGTGAAGACGCAGTACTCAAAGGATGACCCCAACCACATGGCCGAGGTCGGTCCTATAGGGCCCGATGGGAAGGAGATCCCTGTAAGCTTAGTGTACGGCCAAGTAGAGTTGGCCGCAAAGTATTCCCAGCAGGACTGTAAATTAGACAGCATGTTAGATGGTATTGAAGAGGAATACAATCAGTCAAAATGACTATGTAATTGAATTGACATTTATAATGCCTTCTAGCCGGACTGTAGATCGTTTGTCATGGCCGACCTTTTCGCTTCAGCCTCAGGACCTGACGGTCCGGAGTGTGTCCGAATTCCCATGCGGTTATATAAGAACCGGGGAATGCATGGAGACCAGGCGTAGGGGTCATTAGTGCGTGAACAGACAAGTGCCCGACTAGTTATGTTATATTACATGGTTAGTAAGAAACATCTTCCAGGGAGAATAGTTCTGTTAGGGGTTCCTTTCCCTGGGGGGCATGCCCTAAAGTGCATGTCCATGCCGCGAAAAGAAATGCAGGAAAAACATCTGGGGGCACATAGATAAAGAAAAAGATCATATTTAGTTCATCGACCGAATATTCCCTTAAGAACGCTAGCTTTCGGCTTCACCCAGTCTGAGGTACACGTCCGGCTGACCCGGCAGTAACAATCGCAGAGGTGCTCCCTTTACCACCTAGCCGAACAATCGGCAACGTAGGGGTAAGCACAGGAGCCAGGCAACCCAGCTTGGCCAAAACTTAAGTCATATCGATGCATATAATGGTGAATAAAAGGTACATGCGGAAGTTTCACACATGTGTTGGGCGTGAAGCCCGTATAAATAAGCTTCTGTTTAAAGAAGCCCCTAGGTTTACTGAGTGCGGATAGCGCGTCAATTTATGACCCTTTAAAGGTTATAAGAGAGAGAGAGAGAGAGAAGGAGAGAAATGTAAGACGGAAACTATATAAAAAATGGACAGAGTAAGGAGACGAACATAGAGTCCGACGCTAGGCATAGAATCTTCGGAGACGGGCTGTGTTCCATGGGTTTGGCTCGAGTCGGTTATCCGATGCATCCCGCAGGCGGTGCGCTCCACCAGTCAGGACTTGGTCAATTATGAAGGGACCTTCCCGCTTGGGCTTGAGTTTGTCCTTTTTCTTGTCCGGTAGTCGTAGAACTAATTCGCCAACGTTGTAATTTTTGGCCCGTACTTCTCTGCTTTGGTATCTTCGAGCCTGCTGTGGATAGAATGCGGAACGGGCTTTTGCCACGTCACGCTCCCCCTCCAATGCGTCCAAGCTGTCCTGCCGATCGAGCTCGGCTTCCCTTTCTTCGTACATGTGCACTCGAGGTGAGTCATGAATTATGTCGCAAGGCAAAACTGCCTCTGCGCCATACACCATGAAGAATGGTGTGTATCCGGTGGTGCGATTCGGCGTGGTATGCAGCCCCCAGAGTACAGAGTCGAGCTCCTCTACCCAGTGCGTGTTAGATTCCTTGAGGGACCGCACTAGTCTGGGTTTGATGCCGCTCATGATAAGACCATTTGCACGTTCGACCTAGCCGTTAGTTTGTGGGTGATAGACGGAAGCATAATCGAGCTTGATGCCCATGTTTTTGCACCAAAGTTTTACCTCGTCGGCCGTGAAGTTCGTGGCGTTATTAGTGATGATGCTGTGGGGGACGCCGTAACGGTGTACAACCCCGGATATAAAGTCTATCACCGGTCCGGATTCGGCCGTCTTAACAGGCTTGGCTTCTATCCATTTGGTGAACTTATCCACCATGACCAGTAAGTATTTTTTGCTTGTGGGTTCCGCCTTTAAGGGGTCCAACCATGTCAAGCCCCCAGACCGCGAAGGGCCAAGTAATGGGGATGGTTTGGAGGGCGGTGGGTGGCATATGGCTTTGGTTTACAAAGAGCTGGCAACCGGTGCATCGTTGGACTAAGTCCTGAGCGTTTTCCCGGGCCGTCGGCCAATAAAAGCCTGTACGGAAGGCCTTGCTTACAAGGGACCGGGCTGCAGCGTGATGACCGCCGAGTCCGGCATGAATTTCAGCCAGGAGATTCCGCCCTCCTCTTCGGAGATGCACCTTTGAAGGACTCCGGTAGTGCTTTTCTTATAAAGCTCTCCCTTGTGGACTCTATAGGCTTTGGATCGCCACACTATGCAGCGTGCCTCATTTTGGTCCTCGGGGAGTTCCTGCCTAGTAAGGTAGGCGAGGAATGGTTCTGTCCACGGGGTGATGACAGCCATTATTACGTGGGCTGAAGGTGTTATTTCATTGGCAGAGCCTCCGATTGTGTCAGAATGTTCGGTGTCGGGCAGTGCGGTTGGGTCCGGGCTGTTATTGTTCGGCTCCCCTTCCCATGCCATGGATGGCTTGAACAACCTTTCCAAGAAGATGTTGGGGGGACTACATCGCGTTTTGCGCCGATGCGTGCCAGGACATCTGCCGCCTGATTATTGTCCCGAGCTATATGGTGAAATTCAAGCCCCTCGAACCGAGCTGACATTTTTAGGACGACATTGCGGTAAGCTGCCATTTTTGGATCCTTGGGATCGAAGTCTCCATTTATTTGGGAGATTGCGAGGTTCGAGTCCCCGCGCACCTCTAGGCGTTGGATGCCCATGGATACTGCCATCCGGAGACCGTGTAAAAGGGCCTCATATTCGGCTGCATTGTTGGAGTCCGTGTACATAATCTGTAGTACGTATTGAACTGTGTCTCCTGTGGGGGACGTCAAAACGACGCCAGCCCCCAGTCTGGCCAACATTTCGGAGCCATCGAAATGCATGATCCAATTTGAATATGTGTCGTACTCTTTAGGGAGTTCGGCCTCCGTCCATTCTGCGACGAAGTCGGCCAAAACTTGTGACTTGTTGGCTCGTCATGGCTTATAAGTTATGTCGAATGGGAGGAGCTCGATGGCCCATTTCGCAATCCGGCCCGTTGCATCACGGTTGTTTATAATATAGTTAAGTGGTACTTCCGAGGCTACTGTTATTGAACACTCTTGAAAGTAGTGCCGTAGCTTCCGGGATGCCATGA
The DNA here is from genome assembly GCF_056163025.1 of Triticum urartu. Classification (NCBI taxonomy): domain Eukaryota; kingdom Viridiplantae; phylum Streptophyta; class Magnoliopsida; order Poales; family Poaceae; genus Triticum; species Triticum urartu. The sequence continues at coordinate 192,765,564 of NC_141874.1, read as the reverse complement.
ATACCGCGTATGCAATATTTTGATAATGCGGGCACCGTGATTTGCAGGGAGTGAGGATAGTGGACACATAATAGACTGGCTTTTGAAGGGGGAATTTGTGTCCGTCCATTTCTCGTTCGACGACGAGCACTGCGCTTACAACCTGATGTGTTGCTGCAATGTATAATAGCATTGGTTCGCCAATGTTTGGCACGGCCAGGAGTGGGTTTGTTGCCAGTATGGCTTTTATTTCGTCGAGTCCGGCCGTGGCTGCGTCCATCCATTTGAAGTGTTCGGTGCGCCGAAGGAGGCGGTAAAGGGGTAGGGCCTTTTCTCCCAAGCGGGAGATAAAGCGGCTTAGAGCCGCCACGCATTCGGTTAACTTTTGTATTTGTTTGAGGTCCTTTGGGATATCCAGTTGCGACAGAGCTCGGATCTAGGCTGGATTTGCTTCAATTCCTCTATCGAATACAATGAAGCCCAAGAGCTTTCCGGCTGGAACGCCGAAAATGCATTTTTCCGGGTTGAGCTTGATGTCGTATGTTCGGAGATTATCAAATGTGAGCCTCAAGTCGTCTACTAGAGATTCAACATGTCTTGTTTTGATGACCACATCATCTACATATGCCTCCACTGTTTTGCCGATCTGGCTTGCCAGACATGTCTGAAATATTGCGTTGATATGTTGCGCCGGCGTTTTTGAGCCCGAAGGGCATTGTGTTGAAGCAGAATGGCCCGTATGGTGTGATAAATGCCGTTGCGGCTTGGTCTGGTTCTGCCATCTTGGTTTGATGGTAGCCAGAATATGCACCGAGGAAACACAACGAATCGTGTCCTGCGGTAGCATCGATAATTTGATCGATGCGGGGGAGGGGGAAGGGATCCTTTGGGCAAGCCTTGTTAAGGTCTTTAAAATCAACACACAGGCGCCAGGATTTGTCCTTCTTTGGTACCATCACCAGGTTTGCTAGCTAGTCCGGATGTTTTATGTCTCTGATGAATCCGGCCTCCAATAGCTTTGCTAGCTCCTCTCCCATAGCCTGTCTCTTAGGTTCGAAAAAACGCCGAAGAGCCTGTTTGACAGGTTTGAATCCTGTTTGGATATTTAAGCTGTGCTCGGCCAGCCTGCGTGGGATTCATGGCATGTCTGAAGGGTGCCAGGCGAAAATGTCCCAGTTCTCTCGTAGGAACTCTCGCAATGCGGCGTCGACATCAGGGTTTAACTGTGCCCCGATGGAAGCTGTTTTATTGGGGTCCATTGGATGGACTTGGAATTTGACTATTTCGTCCGCCGGTTTAAAGGAGGTGGACTTGGATCTTTTGTCGAGTACCACATCGTCCCTATTCACCGTAGAGCGCAGCGCAGTCAGCTCCTCAGCCGCTAGGGCTTCGGATAGTGCCTCGAGGGCCAGTGCGGCTGTCTTGTTTTCGGCACGGAATGTTATGTCCGGATCACTAGCGAGAGTGATGATCCCGTTAGGCCCGGGCATCTTGAGCTTCATGTACCCGTAATGGGGTATTGCTTGGAAGATTGTAAACGCTTCCCGCCCTAGCAGAGCGTGATAACCGCTGCTGAACGGAGCCACCTGGAACGTGACCTCTTCGGACCTGTAATTATCCGGCGTGCCGAACACCACATCTAGTGTGATTTTTCCTGTACAGCACACTTCCCGACTGGGGATTTTTCCTCTAAAGGTTGTGCTGCTTCGCTCAATGCGATTCCAGTATATTTCCATTTTTTGAAGAGTCTCCTCGTAAATGAGGTTCAATCCGCTGCCGCCGTCCATGAGTACCTTGGTAAGATGAAAGCCGTCCACTATTGGACTGAGGACCAATGCGGCTGGTGCTCGGGCTGTTCGGAATTTAGGTTCATCACTGGCGTTAAAGGTAATAGCCGTGTCACTCCATGGGTTTATTGTTGCTACTTGGTAGACTTCGGCAAGGCTGCGGAGTGTTCTTTTTCGCATATTATTTGATGCGAAAGTCTCGAAGACTGTTAATACCATATTGGTGTCTCTGGGGTGGCTTTCTGGGGCCTCCGGAATTAGGAGATTTTCGCCAATTTTGGCCACCTGCCGGAGTATCCAACATGCTCTGAGGCTGTGAGTTGGTGTGGCGTCCTCTGTACTGTGAATTTTACAGGGTCTATTAAGCCACCCTTCCAGTACGGTTCCATGCCCTGTAAAGGGTTTTTGCTTTTTAGTGCTTGACCCGGGTGACTGGTGATGATGCACCCTTTTATTTCGGACTGGGTTTGTATTCAGGGCCGGATTGTCCCAAAATTTTATTTCGGTTTTCCAGGTGCTTTCCATCGCACAGTACTTTCATACAATGGACGCCAAGTCAGCGAAGTGTGTAATATCACGGCGACTTATGGCGTTGAGTATTCCCTTGTCCGTGCAGTTATTGCAGAAGATTGAGATTGCATCTTCCTCGCGGCAGTCCCTTAGCTTATTTTTAACCAGGAGGAATCTGGCCCAGTAATGATGTACTGTTTCATCGGGTTCTTGCCCGATTTTGGATAGATCGCTTATGTTGGGGTGGGTGGGTGGAATTAAATCCGAAGCCTCACCCCATCTAAGGCTCAGAGGCTGAGGAATTTCTGAACTCGAAAATTTGGATTCCTGGATGTTGTCTAATGAATCCAGCCTGTCGCCTGACTCTAAGTTCAGGTCTTGAGTGATATCCTCCCCTCCATGGGTATCCGGCTTGGAGGGATCGGGAATCCGGACGTAGAGAGTCCTTAAGATAGATGAAGGGTCGCCGCACTGTCCCTCTACCACGGCAACGTGATGGGTGACTTGGGGAGAGTTAATCTCTCTCAGATCGGTTTTAGGCCCAATCTAGTCATAATCCATAGCGACTCCCAGGGCGGCGAAGCAATCCAAGAGCTCGTTTATGGAGGAAAGCTCTATTGGATCTAACTGCTCGGCAAGTTCCGAGTTGACATGAAGATTGTTTTCGATGGCTCGAGAGGTCATCGTCGACGCAGAAGCCGAACAGGCCGTCATAAGAAAGCCACCTAACCGGAGGGTTTGGCCGACAGCCAAAGCTCCCTTAGCAACGGTGTCGTCTTTAAAGATGGGGCGAGGCATCCTTCCTGATGGCGATGACACAGAGGAACTCTCAATGAAAGCACCAATGTCGGTGTCAAAATCGGCGGATCTCGGGTAGGGGGTTCCGAACTGTGCGTCTAGGCCGGATGGTAACAGGAGGCAAGGGACACGAAGTTTTACCCAGGTTCGGGCCCTCTTGATGGAGGTAAAACCCTACGTCCTGCTTGATTAATATTGATGATATAGGTAGTACAAGAGTAGATCTACCACAAGATCAGAGAGGCTAAACCCTAGAAGCTAGCCTATGGTATGATTGTTGACGTCTGTGTTGTCCTACGGACTAAAACCCTCCGGTTTATATAGACACCGGAGAGGGTTAGGGTTACACAAAGTCGGTTACAATGGTAGGAGATCTGAATATCCGTATCGCCAAGCTTGCCTTCCATGCCAAGGAAAGTCCCTTCCGTACACGGGATGGAGTCTTCAATCTTGTATCTTCATAGTCCAGGAGTCCGGCTGAAGGTATAGTCCGGCTATCCGAACACCCCCTAATCCAGGACTCCCTCAGTTAGGCTCATGGGTTACTCTTCCATGTCACATACATCTTGGTGGAGCGCTCAAAATGATAATAATTAAATACATGCACTCATCACCAAGCAAAGTGAATGATCATATAGGGATAAAATGATAATGTCATCCAACAAGCATTAATGTAGCATATGATCAAACACACATGATCATCCAAGTATCACACAGACAGAAAGTATCTCAATCAAGCAAATAAAGTTCAACCACCAAAGCAAGAGAGAATAAAAAAGCAACGCTCTCTCTCGAAGCCTATGATCTATACATTTTTCTCCCCCTTTGGCAACAAGTTACCAAAAAGTTCATAGAAAATTCATAGCACTAAATCGTCTCTCAGGCTTGGTCTTCAGGTGGTGGTGTCCGGAGAACTCCAAGAATGAAGGCTTCAGTCGATGTAGATGGAGCTGGTGGAGTAGGTGCTGGAGCTGGTGGCACTGAAGTTGTAGCTGGTGCAGATGAAGTTGCTCTGGTGTCTGGAACAGGCACTGCAGCAGATCTTTGTCCTCTGGGCACTCTAGCAAAAGCATCAGTGGTAGACTTGCCCTTCCTCTCCTGCATATCATCCTGAAGTTGCTCCACAACAGACTGGATCTCAGTTACCTTCACATCCATGTCATAGAACTTCTGCTCCATGATCCTTTCCAAGCTCTCCTGGTTTTGAGTCAGGGTGCCCAGCCCTTTCTCAATCCTTAGAGTGGATGCAATCAAGTAGCCAAGTTGATCTTGCTTGCTCTTCAGAAGATACTGAGATGCCTCTTCCATGGTTGGCATCTTTGCAGCTTTCTCAGCCTTTGCCTTCTCCCTCTTTGCTTGAGCGTGCACAGAAGATGGTTCATCCTCATTCATAACCACTTGGTTGTCCTCAAAGTCTGGATAGATAGGCATGTGCTCCTTGTCCAACAAGTATGTGCCAGTTCCCATCTTGGAGTTAATCAACTCCTGGATCTGTGGTGCATACCCACAGCTTCTCTTTTGGTCAGCAGCTGTCCTCTTGATAGTTTCAACTATAAGACTCATGACCTTGAACTTTTGTGGCACATCAAATATATGTAGCAGATTGATGGAGTGGCCTCTGATCATTCTATGATCACCAGACTTGGGCAGAAGAGTGTGCTGGAGGATCCAATTGATAGTAGGCAGTCCTAACAGCAGCTATTTCACTGATCCAAATTGGTGAGTCTCAAGATCTACATCAGTAATCTCCTTGTACATGCTAGCCATGGAGTTGTGATCCTTCTTCTTCTTGGCATAGACATCCAAGTAATCTTCATTCTCCTCAGGAGCATTGATCAATTGAGCCCATTCTGCTACTGTTGACTAGTATCTAGTGCCTTCAGACATCCAGACTATCTTTCCATCTGGGTAGAAGTGAGATGTGGAGTAGAACTGCATGATAAGCTCATCATTCCACTTTGTGAGCTTCTGAGCCACAAACTCATCAACTTCACAATCCTTGAAACTGTCATATACTCCTGGATAGTGTTCTTCATTCTCCTTGATGTACTCCCAGTTGACCCATCTCATGTCACATACTATTGGTTTCTTGTCAAGCAACACTGTCTCATAAAAATCCTCCTGTTCTTTGGTATGGAACCTATAGTCCACAACAGTTCTCCTTCTGGTGGCATATGGATCCGACTCTCTCCATAGCTTCAATCCCGAGTCCTTCTTGATCTTCATGTTTTCTGCTACAGGATGAGCATCATTATGATCTGGAATTTTTGGCTTTAACTTCCTCAAAACATGTGTCTCATCATCTTCTTCTTTAGCAATAGTTTCAGGCACTCGGGCCTTGTTTTTCTCAGCAGCTGGAATGTTCCTGGTACTCCTCTTTGGTGCAGTTTTGGGTTTTGGAGCAGCTAGCTTGGGAGCTTCTTTGGGCTTAGATGAAGTAGCCCCTTATCTTATGGCATCTCCCATAAGTTTATGTGCCTTAGGTGCTGGTGCAGCATCTTCTTCCTCTTCCTCTTCAGAGTCTCTCATCATAGATGGCTTTCCAATTACTCTGGCCATTGTCTTCTTGACCCTCTCTTTCCTCTTCTTCTCTGCCACAACCTATTCTTTGGGTGCAGATCCCAAAGTTTCTTGAGTGGATGTTCTGGCCTTTGACATAGGAACTCTTTTGGCAGGAACCTTTGTCTTTATTCCTGGCTTAGTGGCAGCAGCTGTGCCATATTCCTTTTTGAGAACTTTCCTCTTTGAGGTGGCCTCTTCCTCAACAGCCACACAGTCCTCATCCTCAGAATCAGAAGTTTTCTTCTTTCTGGCCCTGGTGGCAGCTTTTGGCAAGTTGCTGGGTGTGCTCCTGCTTCCATCATCTGAGCTGCTAGAGGGACTAGTGCCCTCACTCATGTGAACCTGCTCCTCTGACTTGTTTCGGATTGTCACTTTGATCAGACATAATGCAATCTCTGACAGCTGACCCTGTGAATAGATTATAGATGAGGTAGAGTGGATGAGCATCACAAAATACAGAGGTTTTTGCAAAAGAATGAATCAAAAACTTAGTTTTAGTTTTCCTCGGAAAGCATTTCGGATCAACCGATTTGTAAACCCGGTGATACCGAAGCAGCTGTTGGAACCTACACTAGTGAACTCGATCAGACCGAGTCACAATTCGGTGGCACCGAGACTGCTAGGGTTTCACAAAGTCCTGAACTCGGTCACACCGATTTTCAATTCTCGGTTAGACCAAGAATGACATGTGCAATGGCCTGAGCCGAATCGGTGGTACCAAGTTCCACAACTCGGTTGGTCCGAGATGGTTTCGGTAGAAACCTAAACCTAAATTTCCAAGTGATCTCTAATCTACGAAGTGTTTTTGACTGGATAAGATAGTTTCAATCGTGGCAAGATTCATGGCGAACACAATGTGCTAGGAATCAGATAAGGATAGCACAGTGATCAAGTTCATACCCTAATTCGGCGATGAACTCGCTACGGCAGCAACGGCGGGGATGATTCCCATTGACGGCGGCGGATACCAGCGGCAGGAGGCAACTGGCGACGAGGAGGACGATCCGGAGACCCTGGAGGCAGAGCGGGCTAAGCGCGGGCAAAAGAGTTCGGAGAAAATTTCCAAAATTTTGCCCGTGGGTATATATAGCCCGACCTTGTCGGTGTGACCGAGTGGAACAACTCGATGGCACCGAGATGCATAACTGCAAGCAGTTGCTGCAACTCGGTGTGACCGAAAAGTTCAAATCGTTTGCACCGAGATTGCAAACCTAGATCGACTTAGTGATCTCGGTATGACTGAAATGGGTGAATCGGTCAGACCGAAACGCACAAAGAAGTTTTGGAAGTTTAAGTCTATGACGAATCGGGGACTCCGAGTGCTCCTCACACAGAGTGGTTCGAATCTGACTTGATCAAATTTTGTGATGTAGCATGAATAGAGTTTGAGACGAGAAAAGCATAGATAGCTAGAGAAGGTTCTTAGGCATTCTTGTCCATCCACTTGGCAAGAGAAAAAAGAAACCAATCAATCAAAACAACAAGTGGATGTCCTTGAATGAGTAAATTATGCAACCAACATGCTCACACAATAAAATGGCAATTAAAATATGTGGCAAAGCATGCACAACCAATTCTAGCATCTATCAAGCAATTGGCGATGACCAGGTCATCTATATATGAGTATATTGACTTAGGAGTCAAATGAGAACATTTGATCATAGGTCATACTCATCGTTTAAGCACAAGTGGGGTTACTAATTTTACATAAAGCGTTGTTGTTTTCACACCATTAGAGTTTCTTTAGCTCAATTCTTAGAGTAAAGCTCCCCCTAGATGTGAGATCCCCCCTAAGAGGGATGAACTAACCTTGGGTTTTGTCGATGATGACTTCATGTAGATGTTGAAGATGTGGATGCTCAATGTTGATGTAGATCATTTGGAGCTATCCTTTGGAGTGAGTTGCACTTTCAATACCTACACGGGTTAGTCCCACAAGGAACAAACAAGGATATCCATAGGCATAGAGTGATGCACACACAAGATGATGTCTATGAAAGCTTTAGGTTACCTTGTCCCTTGTCTTACCAACAAGAGGGTTTGTGACTCCTTGAACTAGTGCAAGATGTGGAAGTTGATTGCACTCGTTCTTGCCAAAACGATAAGAGTGAAGTATGTTGGCGGAGTCACCCTCAAGAACTCTCTAGTTCTTCTTCTTCGGGATCCACACCATCTTGATGGGAATCCTCGGAGTTGTAGTTGTACTTGATGAAGTGGAACTTGATGTAGTCTTGGGAACCCATTTGACCAAGGCCTTAGGAGCTTCTTCGAATGCATCAATTTCCTCTTGAAGCTTGTCCTTGCCTTTTTGCTTGTGGTCTTGTGGTGAAAGATCATCTTGAGCTTGTGTCCCTTTGAAAGAAGTAGGATCATACTTCTCTTGTTGAGGAACAAACTTCGTCTTGGGGTATTGATCTTCTTCCCACTCAACTCCATTGGCATTGAACTTTCATTCAAAACCAACACCTTGGTTCTTCCGATGCCTTCCTTGCTTGCGTACAATTTCCTCGAATTTCTTACTCCCAGCAAGGCTCTTGTAAACACCTTTCTCTATAATTCCCTTCAATAAGCTATTTTCTTGCTCAAGTGTAACTTGGCTAAGAGAATCATTAGTGGAATCAAGAGAACTACTAGAAGCAACAACATTGGATTTAGCATGATTATTGTTACTACTAGAGGAAGAATCTTTCTTGTTCTTGTTACTAGACTTGACTTGAGGCATGTAAGTGGATAAGAGTAAACGCTTGGCAATGTAAGAAGAACTTTTCTTGCGAAGATCATCATTTATTGCCTTCAAGAACTCATGCTCTTGCTCAAGGTTGAGCTTTTCAAAACGTAATTTCTCATGAGTCCTTAAAAGTTCTCGATGATCTCCTAAGATAGTTTCATGAGCTAACTTAAGAGTGTTTAGTTCTTTAGTTAGAGACTCAATATTTTCCTTATCATTGTCATTCGTTTCATCTTGATTAGCATGATTAATTGATGTTTCATCATAGTATTCATCACTAGAGTTGTCAACAAGTAAATCATCATCACCTAACAAGTCATCTTCATCACTACTGAAATCAACATACTCAGGGTGACCTTTGGCCATGAAGCATCTTCCAGTTCCTTCATTTGGTGAATCAAATATGTCGTAGGAGTTGGTTGACACAAGTGCTAGACCGGCAACACCTTCATCTTGAGTATATTCGGAGTCGGAGTGATAGCTTCTCTCGGAGTAATTGTCGAAGTCGGAGCCAGATACCCATTCACCAACATGAGCTTGATGTCTTCATTTTGTGTAGCTCCTTGATGACTTGTCCTTTCTTTCCGAATCCTTGCTTCTCCGTGAGGGTCTTCGTTCATAACGATCATCTCTACTCCTTCTTTCTCTAGGTGGTGATTCTTCTCTTCTACTTCTTCTTTTTGGAGAATCTTGTCTTCTTTTGTGGGGTGCCGTACACTCATTGGAATAGTGTCCGTGCCTTCCACAATTGTAGCAGTTTCGCTCTCGACTAGAAGATCTTTTGTCATTGTAGGACCTTGACTTGGAGCTTCTCTCTTTGCTTCTACTCTTGTAGAATTTGTTGAAGTTCTTCACCATTAAGCTCAATTCTTCATTGAAGGTTTGTTTCTCACTTGATGATGTGGGGGCTTCGCATGAGGCTTTGTAAGCACCACTTGATTTGTTGTGAAGTTCCTCCTTATCCTTGAGTGACATCTCATGAGCAAAAATTCTTCCAATGACTTCCGTTGGCTTGAGATATTTGTAATTGGGCATCATTTGAATCAATGTGCACACGGTATCATATTTTCCATACAAGGCTCTTAGGATCTTCTTGATGATGAATCTGTTGGTCATCTCTTCACATCCTAAGCCGGCAATCTCATTTGTGATAAGAGCAAGCCTAGAGTACATTTCAGTGACACATTCACCATCCTTCATTTTGAACTTGTCAAGTTGACTTTGAAGCACATCCAAATTGGATTCCTTGACGGAGTCGGTACCTTCATGCATGTCAATCAAAGTATCCCAAATTTCCTTTGCATTCTCAAGATGGCTAATATTTTTGAATTCTTCGGGGCACAATCCGTTGAAGAGGATATCACAAGCTTGAGCATTGTATTGCAGCATTTTCAACTCTTCCGTGGTGGCTTCACGATTCGGTTCTCTCCCATAAAAGATTACTTTCCCAATTTTAGTCTTTGATAGATTTTAGCTATCTTAGCACAAGTCAAGCAATCTTAACACAATTCAAGCAAGCATGCAAAGAGTCTATGAGCAGCGGAAAGTAAAGCATGCAACTTGCAAGAATGTAAAGGGAAGGGTTTGGAGAATTCAAACGCAATTGGAGACACGGATGTTTTTGTCATGGTTCCGATAGGTGGTGCTATCGTACATCCACGTTGATGGAGACTTCAACCCACGAAGGGTAACGGTTGCGCGAGTCCACAGAGGGCTCCACCCACGAAGGGTCCACGAAGAAGCAACCTTGTCTATCCCATCATGGCCATCGCCCACGAAGGACTTGCCTCACTAGCAGTAGATCTTCACGAAGTAGGCGATCTCCTTGCCCTTACAAACTCCTTGGTTGAACTCCACAATCTTGTCGGAGGCTCCCAAGTGACACCTAGCCAATCTAGGAGACACCACTCTCCAAGAATTAACAAATGGTGTGTTGATGATGAACTCCTTGCTCTTGTGCTTCAAATGATAGTCTCCCCAACACTCAACTCTCTCTCACAGGATATGGATTTGGTGGAAAGAATATTTGAGTGGAAAGCAACTTGGGGAAGGCTAGAGATCAAGATTCATATGGTGGGAATGAAATATCTTGGCCTCAACACATGAGTAGGTGGTTCTCTCTCAGAAAATGTGTATTGGAAGTGTAGGTATGTTTTGATGGCTCTCTTCTCGAACAAAGAGTGGGTGGAGGGGTATATATAGCCTCCACGCAAAAACTAACTGTTACACACAATTTACCAATCTCGGTGAGACCGAATTGAGAAACTCGGTCGGACCGATTTAGCAAACCTAGTGACCGTTAGGATTTTAGGTGGGACTGAGATGCAACTCGGTAGGACCGATATGGTTAGGGTTAGGGCATAACGTAATCTCGGTGTGACCGATTACACAAACTCGGTGGGACCGATTTTGGTAATAAGCTAACCAGAGAGTTGGTCAGGTAAACTCGGTGGGACCGATTTGCTCATTTCGGTGGGACCGAAATGTTACAAAAGGGAAACAGAGAGTTTACATTGCAATCTCGGTGGGACCGATCGCTCATCTCGTTAGAACCGAAACGTTACAAAGGGAAATAGAGAGATTCCAACCCCATCTCGGTGTGACTGAGATCCCTATTGGTGATACCGATTTGCCTAGGGTTTGTGGCAGTGGCTATGACATCTGAACTCGGTGGCGCCGGATAGAAAGAATCGGTGGGGCCGAGTTTGACTTTTGGTTTAGGTCATATGTGGATGTGGGAAGGTAGTTGAGGGTTTTTGAGCATATCACTAAGCACTATGAAGCAAGAACCTCATCAAGCAACACCTCATCCCTTCTTGATAGTATTGACTTTTCCTATAGACTCAATGTGATCTTGGATCACTAAAATATAAAATGTAGAGTCTTGAGCTTTGAGCTTGATCCAATCTTTTTGTCCTTAGTATTTTGAGGGGTCCACTTTACTCATCCATGCCATGCCATTCATTGAGCTTTTCCTGAAATATTAACCTTGGAATAATGTTAGCTCAATGAGCAATATGTTGTTAGGAATTACCAAAACCACCCAGGGATAGTTGCACTTTCACTATTTTCAAGTGTGTTTGATCACAGTGGCATCCGAAGTACCACTTAATGACATTATAAATAACAGGGATGCCACCGGCCGCATTGCTAAATGGGCCATTGATCTCTCACCATTCGAAATCACATACAAGCCACGCGGAGCTATTAAGTCTCAGGTGCTGGCCGATTTCATCGCCGAGTGGACGAAAGCCGAGCTCCCTAAGGAGTACAGTTCATACTCCAACTGGATCATGTACTTCGACGGCTCTAAAATGCTAGCCGGATTGGGGGCTGGTGTCATCTTGACATCCCCTATGGGGGACACAGTCCGCTACATGCTACAAATCATGTATACGGACTCCAACAATGCAACCAAATACGAGGCTCTTTTACACGGTCTTCGAATGGCTATCTCCATGGTCATACAACGTCTAGAGGTGTGCGGCGATTCAAACCTTGCTATATCCCAGATAAATGGAGAGTTTGATGCCAAATATCCAAAAATGGTGCATACCGAAACGCCGTATTAAAAATATTGGCTCGACTCGAGGGGCTTGAGTTTCATCACGTCGATCGAGACAATAACCAGGCAACGAACATACTTGCTCGAATGGGGGCCAAGTGCGACCCTGTCCTGCCTAACACCTTTGTGGAAAGGCTCTTCAAGCCATCCGTAGTGTGGCAGGACGAGAGCGGCAATACCAGTCCGGACCTGATAACTCCCCGAGTGGCCGAACAAGTTACAGGAATCATCGGGGGTTCGGATACCGAAGTAACACCCTCTGCTCATGAAATCATGGTCGTTATTGCTCCATGGACCAAACCCTTCCTGGCCTACCTTAATAGGCAGGAGCTTCTTGATGATCAAAATGAGGCCCGTCGCATAGTTCGACGATCTAAAGCCTATAAAGTTCATGAAGGTGAACTATACAAGAAAAGCACTACTGGAGTCCTTCAAAGGTGCATCTCCGAAGAGGAGGGACGGAAACTCTTGGCTGAAATACATGCTGGTCTGGGCGGCCATCACGCCGCAGCTCGGGCCCTTGTAAGCAAGACCTTCTGGATAGGTTTCCTCTGGCCAACGGCCCAAGTAGACGCGCAAGCCCTTGTGCAACGTTGCGTAGGATGTCATCTTTTCGCCAATCAAAGCCACATGCCTCCCATTGCCTTACGAACAATCGTCATCAGTTGGACTTTCACAGTCTGGGGGCTAGACATGGTCGGACCCCTTAAAGGGGGAAGCCACAAAAGAAATATTTACTGGTTATGGTGGATAAATTCACCAAGTGGATAGAGGCCAAACCAGTAAAGATGGCTGACGCAGGGCCAGTGATCGACTTTATATCCGGTGCGGTACACCGTTATGGTGTCCTGCACAGCATCATCACTGATAACGGGTTCAATTTTACAGCCGATGAGGTAAAAAAACTGGTGTGCTAAGTTGGGCAACAAGCTCGATTATGCATCCGTCTACCACCCTCAAACTAACGTCAGGTTGAACGGGCCAATGATCTAATAATGATCGGCATTAAACCCAGAAAGGTGTGCTCCTTTTAGGAGTCAGATAAGCATTGGGTTGAGGAACTCGATTCCGTTCTCTGGGGCTGCGGACTACGCCTAATCGCACGACCGGATACACACCTTTCTTCATGGTGTACGACACAGAAGTTGTTTTGCCCTGCGATATTATTCATGACTCACCTCGAGTGCGCATGTACGAAGAGCGAGAAGCCGAGCTCGATCGGCAGGATGACCTAGACGGCCTTGAAGAGGAGCGTGATATTGCAAAGGCCCGTTCCGCATTCTATCAGCAACAGGCCAGGTGATACCAAAGCAGAGAAGTGCGGGCCAAGACATACAACGTCGGCGATCTCGTCTTACATCTCCCAGAGAAGAAGAAGGACAAGCTCAAACCAAAATGGGAGGGGCCCTTCATCATAGATGAAGTTCTCATAGGAGGAGCCTATCGCCTTCGTAATGCATCGGATAATCGCCTTGAGCCGAATGCATGGAACACTGCTCGGCTTCGATGGTTCTACGCATAGTTCGGCCGCCTCCTTTATGATTCTTTGACTAGGCTCCTTTTTTCTCCACTTCTTTCTTTCTCTTCTTTTTTATTTTCCACTTTTTTATATCCCAGTGTATGTTCAGATCTACCGAACTGTCAGGGGTACACATCTTTAAATGTATATGCCGAAGCTTCTTACTAAAAGCTAGTGTCTTACATTATCTATGTTGTTTGTTGTATACAATTTTCTGCTATTATATGGACCTCTATGACTTAAGTTTTTGCCAAGCTGCGCTACCTCGCTCCTATGTTTATGCCCTGCGTTTCCGATTATTCAGCTAGGGTGTAAAGGGAGCTCCTCACCGATTGTTACAACCGGGTAATCCAGACTTGTACCTCAGACGGGTGAAGCCGAAAGCTAGCGTTCTTAAGGGAATAACTGGCCGGCAAGCAATGATAGTTTGTTTACATTTATGTAACTATTCTAAAATATATATATGGGATAGGCTCCCCATAATTGGATCAAAGCCTAGGCGCACATAATTAAAGCATGCCAACTGAAAGTGCTAGTTATCAACTAGAGGGGGTGAATAGGTGATTTTTATGGAAGTCTTCAAAACACGGGGGCTTTAAAGACAAACATTAGAAATGAACCTATTAATATGCAGCGGAAGGGAGACTACACTAGCCAAGCCATAGTCAAGTAAGCAATGAAGTGAAAGCACGAAGACTATCAGTAGCTAGGTAGTATGGATCAGGATGGAAGACAGTATGAAGCCAAACAGTAGACAGTCTTCACACAGTGAAGACAATCAGAACATGCAAGCAGGCAATGACTTCACGAAGACAAACTATAAGTAAGGGAAGTGAACGATAGAACCAGTTGCTTGGTGAAGACAAGGATTTGGTAAACCAGTTCCAGTTCCTGTGACAACTTTACATCTGGTTAGGGAGGCTGAGGTTAAACTCAGAAGACTGCGTCTTCACCTTATTCCCCTTGAGCTAAGCACACCAAGTCCTCAATCAATCACTCTGGTAAGTCTTCAAGGTAGACTTCCAAACCATCACAGACTTCGTTCACTGCCAATCCACAATGGCTCTTGGATGCTCAGAACGCGACGCCTAACGGGCTGGAGGATTCATAGTCCTCAAGTCTAACAAGTCTTCAGATCACGCGAACAGAAAGACTTCAGTGATGCCTAACACTCTTTGGCTCTGGGTGTTTTGGGCTTTGTCCTCGCAAGGAATGCTTCGGAGGTGGGTTGCTCTCAAACAACAAAAGCCGTGCACTAACTCTAAGCAGCCACCGATTTATGGTGTAAGGGGTGGGCTATTTATAGCCAGGAGGCAACCTAACCTGATTTGTCCAAAATGACCCTGGGTCACTAAGGAAGCGACACGTGTCTAACAATCAGATTTCAAACACACACGTGGTAGCTTGACTTGGGCTACAAGTAAAGTTGACTCATCCAGCTATGGATAAGATTTTCTCTCATTGTCTTCGCTCAAAGACATAGGATTTGGTTGAAGATCACATCAGTCACTCTGACTTTGTTCACTTGGACCCCACTTAATAGTACGGTGGTTCCTATGACTCAACAAAGAAGAAAAGGAAACTACGAAACAACTATGTATTTGCACTCCATAGTCTTCACGTGAATGTCTTCTCATGTCATAATCTTCAATGTGAATATCTTCACAAACCACCATTGTCTTCAATGTCTTCACACATTTTTAGGGGTGATCTCTGGTAGGTAAACCGAATCAATATGGTACTACTACCTGTGTTATCCTACAATTCTCACAAACACATTAGGCCCTCAACCAGGTTTGTCGTCAATACTCCAAGACCAACTAGGGGTGGAACTAGATGCACTTACAATCTCCCCCTTTTTGGTGATTGGTGACAAACTGGTTGAAGTTGTCAAGGGGGATAAAAGTATGTGAAAGTTAAGGATTAAGGCATTGTCTTCATAAGTAGCAAAAGGCTCCCCCTGAAGATGTGCATATAAGTAGTTTGCTTTTGAATGCAAATGCGCGTGGCAGGTTTTACTTTGTGGAGATCCTTTTCAACTTATGAAGACAATTCATCGTGCATATAAAAAGATAACGAAGATAATGACATGCACAATGAAAAATGGACGTCTACAGAATGACTTCATGGAGGATTTATCACCGCATCACAAGGTAGTAGCAAAAATAGCAGACGACCATCAAGTTTAAGCGTTACAACTCAAAAACGAAATTGTTTCAAATGACAAGAGCTGTAAAGACTTAGCAAAAATAATACAACCACCCATATAGACCCGCTTGAAGACTATCAACTCATATGCTTCTCCCCCTTTTGTCAGTAATGACCAAAAATGTTTGAAGACATAGAGTATCTACTCGTTCCCAGCTGGAGTAGATGATGGAGCAGGGTCGATGTTGGAGTTTGGTGGTGCAGACGGGCCTGCCGCAGTATTGTTGTGCAGTGTAGACAGGGCTGGTGAAGTGGCATCGTATTCTTCATCGACGACTCTCTCAACAATAGTTGCAGCCGAAGATGAATGCTCAGAATCTTCAGTGGAGGGAGTGCGACGCCAGCTTGCACTTTGAGGAGGCCTGGAGTCAAACTTGAAGTGCTCTGTGAAGCCATCTGCAGGAAGATCATCTTCAGAACTGTCGGCGTTCCGGGAACGGGGGTCCCCAGACTTGCCTGCCTGCGGCCCATGGCGTGGCTGAGCCAGCGGGCCGTACGACCCATTGTAACATCCCAAAATTCTAAATTTTGGAATGTTATAATAAATAGATAGATTTGATTGATTGTTTGATTGATTGTTTGAAAGTGAGTGAATTCGAAACTTTTGAAAGTTAAATGAGAGGGAATAAAAGGACTTTCCCAAACTTTCATTTTTGCATTTTGCTCTCCATGAATTCAAATTCTTCTCAAATACAAAACCCTAGAGAGAAGATGACATGACTTCTTCCATTTAAAATGAAAAGGGTGTTTGAAAAATATTTGAATTCCATTGGGAAATATTTTCCAATTCAGAAACTTTATGCAACTCAATGATTTTCACGAGAGAAGATAAAATGACTTCTTCAAATTATGAAATATGAGTTGGGAGTTTCAAAGAATTAAATTCAAAGTTCTTTTGAATTTATTTTCAATTTGGAGTTATTTGAGTTTTATTCAAATTATTTTTCTCCAAAAATAAAATATATGGAAATTAGGGTAACATGATTCCCTACAATAGAAAATTGGAGAAAAATTAATTTGGAATCATTTTGGTATTTTTAAAATGATTTTTGTTGCATTTTAATAGACCAGTAGCACTCTTTGATTTATCTGAATTTGTGTGCATTTTATTTGAAGTTATAAAATTTTCATGTTGTAGAAAAACTTTTTCTGAAAATTTTGATATATTATATGCCTATATAATATTTTAGTTTATTTTGGTTTTTTTGTTTTTGTTGCCTGTGAAAAATGTTTTAAAAAAAGGGAACTCCCGCCGACTGGGCCGGCCCAGCTCCCAGCCAGGCCAAGGCCCAGCTCCGCGTCGCCCCGTCCGCCTCGTCCCCGACGCGGGACGACTCCCGCTGCCACACGCCGGCGAGTCCGCCTCGGCTACGCCACCGCCGCCGCCTTACCCCGCCCCCTCCTCCACGTCTCGCCTCTCCCCTCCGCCCTTAAATACCGGAGCCCCGGGCCCCTCTCTCTCTCCTCTCCCCGCATCGCCGCCGCCGCCGCTAGCTGCTTCTGCCGCCGCCGCCCTCTTGCCGCGCCGCCGCCTGCCGCACCGCGCCGCACCCTCCTCCCCGCATCGCCGCTGCAAGCTCCGCCGCCTCACAGTGCCGCCGCCGCTGCCGCATCACTTCGCCGGAGCCCGCCGCTGCCGCTCGATCCGGCGTCGCCGCCGATCTGCTAACCGTCGCCGGCGGTTTTCGATGGAAAACCACCCCGAACCGGTAAAACCACCACCCGGTTTTTCCTTTTTTTATTAGGTTTCTCTTCAAAAAAAAAACCGATCGGTATCCTCTAAATAGCGAACGTTTTCTGTTTGGGCCTTTGTAGTGGACGAATTCGTCACTTATGTTTCTATAGCGGACGTTCGTCGGTTAAGTTTTTCTTTTTCCTGTTTTATTTAGGATAGGGACCTCTTCGTAATTAAAGTTTTTACTGAATAGTCCCTGTTCTTCAAACAGTCATAACTTTTTACCCGTTTATCCAAATCCTACGAAACCAACGCTCACGTCTTCATTATGATCTCCTCTATCCATTAATCCAACTCAAACATGTTTTTGAAAATTTTAAAATTTGAATTAGATGAGATTTGAATTCAAACTCCGTTTGATCATAACTTGAGTTTCGTAGCTCCATTTGAGTTGATTCTTTTTGCAAATCGAAGCTCTTGACCTAAACATTCTAATAAGGCCAAATTCACATAATTTTGGTACTGTTAGAAATAGTTTTATGTTGCAAGAGCTATTTGCTTGGTTTTGTTGTTTTCCGAATTGTTTTCTTCGATCTTTCTGATCTTTTGAGTGATTGCTTATGTGTGGTTACTATTGCTTGCTTACGATAGATTGACCGAAGTGTGACGAGTAGAGCTATCAAGAGTTTTGAGTGCGAATCATCTTCATCAACATTGCAGGCAAGTTCACACTTTGATCATACCTTTTCTACAACCCAGTTTTATTGCATTAGATCAATCCTCACACATTGCATGATTAGGATCTAATTAAATTGTGGGATGGGAAGTAGATGAGGTAGTACCTATTACCTGTTTATTATAAAACCCTTGGGAGTTACTATTACGTCATGCTTATATTGCCATGCTATGCTAGTAGACGTGGATTGGGTGAGTGATATCCATGACAGATGCGAGTTGATAATTTTTAGTGGTTTATCTAAGGTGGCCACTTAAACACACATCTGGGTGGATTGAGGCACCTGATGTCTATCAGGACTTGCCTATTTTATTTTGGACCGCCACCCAGGCTCAAAGGGATCATAAGATAATTCATGCTAGAAACTTCCGTGTGCAGCCACATGCTACTATGGGCTCTGGCATAGTTGACTATGTTGTGCGAACTCTTATGGGGTGGACTAGCAGATGTAGGGGTTGTAGGTGGTACGGTCTACCCCACATGTAAGGTGCTAGCGCTTCTGAAAGACTATGTCTCGGTCATCCGTTTCTCAAACACCATGTAGTGCGAGAAAACAAACGAAGGCGATCGAGTCATGTGGGGGAAAGTGCGCAAACCTCTGCAGAGTGTACAAACTAATCATGATTAGCCGTGTCCCCGGTTATGGACAACTTGAGTATCTAGTACTTGAATATCATGTGAATCTCATCATGTTACTTTAAATGAATATTGTTGGGTTTAATGATGTTATTTAATTGGGAGTGAGAATGCTGTCAACCATTCTCAATGTTCAACAACCACCATGATAGTTAATTAAATGTATTCCTTTGCAGTAGGGAAAAATTGGCTTTATGCAAAAACCTTATAACCATAGAGCTTTTCCACCAGCCAAATATGCATGTAGTGATAGCCATTGTTCATCATTCTCTATGGTGTGAATTTGCCAGTACATTCAATGTACTGACCCGTTTCGGGCTGCAACGTCTCATGTTGCAGGTTTCTTACGACGAGTAAGTGATACGTCAGGGTTACGATTCTACACTCAACCTTGCCGTTGGTGTTGATGGGAATCCACAACCTTGTTGCTTCCGCTATTTGGATTGAGGTAATAGTATTTACGTTACTTTATACATGTGATTTACCTCTGTTATAAATCCTTCGAGTACTGTGTGTGTCAGCATACCGATCCAGGGATGACACTTAAGCATAGAGACTTGACCCATTCGGGTCGGGTCGCTACACCCATCTTCACCAACAAGGCACCCAAGACCCTCGCGAAGGGCCAAGCCTCGCGAGGCAGACGACGCAAGACCTCTTCTAGAGTCGCCAAGCCAGGCAGGCTCGCGAGGAGCGGAGATATTAAGGCGAGGCAAACCTCATGACGCTCTTGTGACATGAGCCATGACGCACAACACCAGGCGGGCGCCAGCGCGCGCAACGTCCTTGTTTCCTCTTTGGTGCTAAGGAGGCGAGCGCAGCCGCGGAGCATCGAGGCATCAGGCAAAGGTTGCCATTTCGGTGCAACAAGACCAGGACCAGAAGGATGGCAGGACGAAGGTCATCGTGGAGCCCAAGACGGCGTCACCACCTGAGCTTTGCGCAGGCGAAGACTACTTTTGTGAGGATAGCTTGTACTAGATGTCCCCCTTCAAATTAGCCCACCATTGTTGGCTCCCTTCCCGCTCAATATTTGGGGAGAGGACCAGGGCCTTTATAAATAGGACTAGCCACCACAGAGGGAGAGGGGCATCTGATCTGAGCTTGATCAAACCCTCATGCCACAAGTTCATACGCACAAGAACACCTCAACCTCAGGAGGCTGTTCTTCCCTTTGTACTGTTCATCATTAGCCCGCGAGGCAATCGACCACCACCACACTGGAGTAGGGTATTACACCACAACGGTGGCCCGAACCAGTATAAACCTCGTGTCTTTCTGTGTTGTGAGTTCGTCGAGTTCATCTGCAAGATCTTAGCAAGCTAGAGCGTAGATTGGTGGAAGGGAAAGACTTCGTGCGCACCCCAGTGTTCGAACCTTAAGGTTTTGCCGGAACCCCACATCCTACATTTGGCGCGCCAGGTAGGGGTGCACCAGAGTTTCTTCTCCGCCAAACAACTCTCCGACGTTCACCGGCTACGATGTCTGGCGACCCAAGGGCCAGCTCCGACCGCTAGGCAGCCTGGCCGGCCCGAACGGCGCCGCCTGCCCATGAAGGTCTCGACCCCGCAGCCCAAGCGGCACAGGCGCCACCAAGCTCCGCCAGGCGTGGACAACGCGGCCAGGCATCATCCACCCTCACCCCACGGCAGGCTGATGGAGAGTGGCCGGGACACGCTGCTTGATCGTGTTGCTGAGCTACTGGACGCAGCAGCGTCGGGAGCGCCACCCTTCTACTATCGACTCCCCCCGGCCACTGCAAGGTCACGCGGCGAGCCTTACCACATTTGCGCGCCGTCGACTATGCCCAGGGGCTTCGTCAACATCAGCACGGTCGGCGGCATAGGGGGCTCCAACCCCCCCCCATGCCGCCCTCAACAAGCACGAGCGCAAGCGTTCCCCCTCATGGTCCTGGCCGGATGCCATATTATCATCCCCAGGACGCCATCATGGGCGGAGCAACATGGAGCGTGGGGCACCATGGCGAGGTGTTTGGGGTGACGGCCCCGGAAGCCTACGTGCCCCGCATGATGGACCAAGGGTACGCACCAGAGGACGACATCGGTTCATTCGTTGGAGAAGATTGGGGAGAAGGGGCGCTTGGAGTCGAAACCTTCCAAGGGTCAGCAGAGGACCATGATGACCGCACCGACGACGGCAACTACAGGGTACCGCTAACCTCTCAGGAACAGGCTTATGCTAACCATGGGCTGCAAATGAACCAGGCTACCGCGCCGATCAATGACCCAGGCACGGTGGCACCCGCTTCAACAAGGGAGTCACGCTGGGGGCCACCAAGAGCGAGCCAGGAGAAAGGCCCCTCCCCAAGGCACACGAAACTAGGGGACACCCGGAGGTAGGCCCTCTGCCGGGGTGGCTTCAACAACCCTTCCCTCGGCAGAGGACCCGTGCTCGCCGAGGGAATCGCTGGCATCGCCTTTCCCTCCTTTGTGTCGTCCTGGTCTCCGGCCGACTCAAAGGAGGTCAAGGGTGGCGCAAGGCGGGGCCCTTGTCTGGCGATATGAAGCAACGTCGGTACCTATGAAGAACGCCCAGTGCCTGTGAAGCTCGCCGCCCGTGACACTCTCACGTAATAATGAGTTGGGGATGTACACGCCCCGGAGTCTCAGGAGCGCCGGCCTCAGGCCCTGGGGCTCCCTCCCACGCCTAGTGGACAGCACTTAGCTCCGCGCTGGTGAGAAGACTTGAAGACCCGAAGACTAGACTAGGTGCCGGATGTGGCCTTTTGCTTTGGATCTCTCTGTCTTTGGCTTTGCTTTCTGAACCTGGACTTGAGTTGAAGCTGAATTTTTATCGATGCGCACGGGGGGTGCTTTTCTCGTTCGAGCTGTCTCTTGCCTTCTGGATCTTGTTTGGTTTGGGGCTCATGTCCATCGCCTTTCCCTCACAAAGCTCCTCGCGAGCTGGACCGTGCAAAGCACGCGCTAGCACTATGCCTGGTGCTCACCCCTTGCGGGGCCCCCTCAAACGGGGCGATAAGCTCCGCAGGATTCTCAGGAACTTGTCGCCTCACGACCCAGCCTGAAGTTGGCGCTGACTAAGGTAAACCACATCGGGAAGCTCACCCCTAGCTTTATAAGCTCATGAGGGCATACACCCAAATCACATAGGAGAGTAAAAATTGCAATATGCTTACACGAGGGGCTCCCCCTCTCAAAATGCTCTTACAAGTTTTCAAGGGCCACGCCCGAGTTTTACGCGCAGAATAAAAAAACAGGAGAATATGGGATCATCCAGAGATATAGCTCACTGCATCGTCCATGGACGCGTCACTCGCATCGTCATCATCTTCGTCGGAATCGTCGCCGCCGTCGGCGACGCCCCCATCACCATCGTTAACCACGTCACCTTCGTCTGCGACGACCACCGCCCCATCGTTCTCCATGGTGAAGGCCCTGACGAACGCATCAACATGGTCCTCTACCCAACGTGCCAGGTCGCCCCGGGCGGCCATCGGTACAGGGGCAATGGCGGCATCAAATTCAAAGTTGTGGTCGGCGTTCAGGAGGTGGCTGAGGACGCGGGAGAAGGCGCGCTGAAGCAGGCCACGACCCCTCTCCTCCACAAGCTATCGAGCTCTAGCAGATTGAGCCTCCAAGCGCGTCAACACCTCAGTGAAGAAGATCAGGTGGCTGGCGTAGTCATTCGAGTGAGGGGCCGGGGCGTTTTCATCGCATATGTAACCCAGGGCGGAGTTGGCCCTGTTCCGAAGGTCTTGAAGCATAGGAGCATGCTCGCGCTCCAGCGTTCAACGTTGAAGCACTTCCTCCCTGCTTTGCCGAGCGGCGACCTCGGCGTCATCAATTCGTCTCCGAAGGGAAAGCAGCTCGGCGCGGGCGGAGGCCAAGTCCGCCTGCGCCATAACCAGAGCGGCGGTTGTGGCCTCCGCACGCCTCTCGGCCTCGTCCAACCTGGGCCTGAGGGCGGCGGCCCTGCCCGCACCCTCCAGGCCGGCGAGCTTCAGCTTCAAGTCATACCTGGCCTCCAGATCCACGCGAACCTGGGCCACCCGGCGATTGATCTCCTCCTCGACTCCGGCCTCGCGGGCCCCGACGGCATCTTCAGCTTGAGAGACTTGACGCTCCCTCGTCTGCAGTCACTCGAGCTCGAGGCTGCGCTCCACGGCTTCCAGGGCCAACATCTCCTCGCGCTGCCGGACCTCCTCTTCCTCCGCAGGCGTCCCCCTCATCAAAGCAAGGGTGGCCATGCGTGTCTCGACCTACTGCTCAAGGGACACGCTCCAGGCCTGGAGCTCCCACGTGTGCTCCTCCGCAGCCTCGCAGCGGCGATCGGCCTTGTGAGATTCTTCCAAAGCTCACGAGCGGGCCTCATTGGCAATCTTGAGGGATGCCTCGGCCTTCGCGTTCTTGAGGTCGCGCTGATGACGACCAAGGTTGATGGCCACACGCAGCTTGCGCCGCTCCTCCACCAACCGAAGACCTTCAGCCTCAGGACGCAAGTCGACACCAGCAAGCTCTTCACCAAGGCGGCTCATCACGCCCATCGCCCCCTGGAAGAGCTCGTAGCGGACTATGCTGCGCCCACGCTCGAGCTCGAACTCTCGGCCCACCTCGTCCTCCACCTTGGGGGCTGGGAGTGGAGCATCGAGTAGCGGACCACCTCCCGGCTGGGGTCTGTAGGCTGGCATGGCCCCGGGCGCCAGCAGACCCTCGCGAGGGGCCCGAACCGAACAAGGCCCGCTACTTGAAGAAGACTCCAGGATCGAGGCTAGCCAGCTACCAACCATGCCCAGGGGAGGAGCCATTGGCACGCCTGCTGCGCTCAGAGCAAGGCCGCGAAGAAAGGACGGCGAAGGCGCAAGCTCTAGGTGCCCTGATGACAGACCAACTCCCATGGCTGACCCCACGCCGTGGGCAGCATCCGAGCCTGTAGTGCTGGAGCTTGGCCGGTGCGATGGGACGAGAGGGAGCTGCATCTCTGGAGATTTCGGGGCCTTAGCAGAAGGGGGCCTGAGGGGACAATCGTCAGGAATGGAAGGCGGCACATAGAAGATCACCAAGATAAGGTACTTACTCGTCGATGGCGATGTACTTCCGTCGCTTCAACGGTCCGAAGATGCTGCCGCCGCTAGGGGACCCTTTCCTCTTGCAAAGCTCCTCGAAGTCCACACAAAGGCGACCGAAGCGTTAGACGTGGCGGCCGAAGCACGGCGGAGCCGAAGAAGAACCAAGAGGGATAGCTTCAGGAGACCCGGCTGCGGCGAACAGCCCGGCTCTTTCTCGTTGCGACCTCCCAAGGCTCTTGGAGCCTCAGCCTCGGGAGCCGCGTTCCGCATCTCCTCAGTAACCGACGCCTTAGGAGGGGGGGCGTAGGCCCCCGAGGACGACGCCCTCGGATCACCACTCGGCATGTGCTCCTCAACATCTGAGCAGCTGGCCACCGTCGTAGCTCGCTCCCCCGCACCGTCATCTGGGGCGAGCTCGGCACCGGTGGCGAAGAAGGGGACCATGATGACATGATTCTCGCGGGGCCCCACCAATCCAACTGGGCGCAGCCCCCACTCATCGAGGGAAGGCATGTTTGCGGCGAACGTGACCTTGTTCCCGCAGCGGTACAACGTGCAGCTGGTCCTGGGCATCTCTTCCAGCAGGGGGACACCAGATAGGATTGTGAGCACTGTTTGCCGCGCAGTAAGAGGAAGGCCCTCCTCCGGAACCCTCATGTGGTCCTGTCTGCTGAGCTAGTCCCACATCGGGCGAGAGTGGTGCTGAAGTGGAACAACTCGACGCCTGACGAACTCCCTCACCACCATGGGCGCAGTCACACGAAGGTCCTTCAGCCACCGCAGCCTGGCCCAGACGGGGGCAAGACAGGGGCTCGCGAGCCTCTGGTGACCCCAACCGGAGTTTGGAATGGCAGGCCCCACCGGAGCTTGGAGCAGAGGGTTGATCACGCCGGCATTAACAAACACCCATCGCGTGCGGAACTCACTCACGGATGAAGGGAGCTCGAAGTCGATCCCCATGCCTGTTGTTGCAGCCACGGCCTAGAAGCTCACACACCCTAAGCTCTGCTGGGCACCGGTGAGATGCAGCGAGAAGAAGTGGCGGAGGAGTGCCACGGAGGGGGTGATGCCCACCATGGCTTCACACACGAAAGCAAAGATGGCAAGAAGGGTCACAGATTGAGGGTCGAGATGGAGCATGTGGATCTGATAGTGCTCGAGCACCGCGTTGAAGAAGGCGGAGAATGGAGGAAGCAAGCCATCCCAGAGAGCATCAATGAAGATCGGAACCTCGGTGACTGCTCGAGACATGCAAGAGCGAGACGTAGGCCAGGCTGGCATCTCTCCCCACTCGTTGAAGCTGGAGGCGAGCATGGGGCACACCTTGCCCATGGCCTCGTCTTTGAGCACCCGAGGCCGGCCGAGCACCGGCTCAAAGGATGGAGGTGCAGTTGGCGAGGAGAAGGGTTTCTTCCCCTTCCCGGCCTGTTTCAGCGCCATGGCGGTGAAGCGGGCGGAGCGCAAGTGGGATTGGGAAGGCGGAGCAGGACGCCGGAGGAGGTAGATTGGAAGAGCCGGGCGCGGCGAGAGAAGAATAACTATACAAGAAGTGGGGCCGCATAGCCAAGCGGATTCAAGGGCAGTGTGGGGAAGCGGAGATGCCCATGTCCAATCAACTACCACGCGTCGACCGAGGCTGCAGGCTTTTGGGGCCCGTGGTGCTCCGAACATGACCCTTGGCTTCGCCGCGAAGCCAAGCCCGAGCGCACCTTGGGCCCGGGGGCTACTGTCGGCGTTCTGGGAACGGGGGTCCCCAGACTTGCCTACCTGCAGCCCACGGTGTGGTTGAGCCAGCAGGCCGTACGGCCCATCTTCACCAACAACACACCCAAGACCCTCGCGAGGCGGACGACGCAAGACCTCCTCTAGAGTCGCCAAGCCAGGCAGGCTCGCGAGGAGCGGAGATATCAAGGCGAGGCGAACCTCATGAGGCTCTCGTGATGTGATCCATGACGCACGACACCAGGCGGGCGCCAGCGTGCGCAGCGTCCTTGTTTCCTCTTTGGTGCTAAGGGGGCAAGCACAGCCGCGGAGTACCGAGGCATCAGGCAAAGGTTGCCATTTTGGTGCAACAAGACCAGGACCAGAAGGACGGCAAGACGAAGGTCATCGTGGAGCTCAAGACGGCGTCACCACCAGAGCTTTGCACAGGCAAAGACTACTTCTGTCAGGATAGCTTGTACTAGTTGTCCCCCTTCAAATTAGCCCACCATTGTTGGCTCCCTTCCCGCTCGATATTTGGGGAGAGGACCAGGGCCTTTATAAATACGAATAGCCACCACAGAGGGAGAGGGGCATCTGATCTGAGCTTGATCAAACCCTCATGCCACAAGTTCATACGCACAAGAACACCTCAACCTCAGGAGGCTGTTCTTCCCTTTGTACTGTTCATCATCAGCCTGCGAGGCAATCCACCACCACCACACTAGAGTAGGGTATTACACCACAATGGTGGCCCGAAGCAGTATAAACCTCGTGTATTTCTGTGTTGTGAGTTTGTCGAGTTCGTCCGCAAGATCTTAGCGAGCTAGAGCGTAGATTGGCGGAAGGGAAAGACTTCATGCGCACCCCATTGTTCGAACCTTAAGGGTTTGCCGGAACCCCACATCCGACAAGAACATAGCAGTGTTAGGCTCTTCTAGGACTGCCTACGGGCTTCATGAGCAACGAATGTGTTCTTGGTGGCCAGATTACGGATGCGATTAACATCCACCAAGAGACTCTGCATCTGACGCTTCAGCTAGTCATGATGCTTATCCTGCTTCTGATGTAGTGCCACCAGAAGCTCTCGGTCATTGAGTACATGAGAACGCTTCTGAGGCCTTTGAGCAATTGTAATTGCAGTGGCTTCGGTGTTGGCTCGGTGAGGAAAGCGCATGTTGCCAGCCAGAGGATATGCAGGAGTTGTAGCATTGTGCACAAGAATTCCTTCGATTGGTTGCAAGAAGCTTTGAAATTCAGCATTCTAAAGGTGGAGTGGCTTCTTTGCAGGATCGGGGTAGATGGCTTCAATAGACAGATCAACCTTAGGCAGAAAAACTACATGGTTGCACGCTGAAGGCTGATAGTCAATGGTAGAATGAAGCTTTATCAGGCGCATCACCCATGGAGCATAGAACTTCAGGCCAAACAGATCTATCCCAGAGGCAGCAAGTTGTCTGATGAAGAAATCCTGGGTGCTGAACCTGATGACATTGATGATATAGAATACCAAAGTCTTCATGGCTCCTTCAAGTTTAGCTTCAGAAGAATGTCCCTTGATGGGCCATAGAGTACGCCTCAGAATATGGTACATTGTGCGTGGCAAGTACTCGAGGTCTTTCACAAAGAACTCCTTTGGGTATTCAACGTCTTGAGGCAATGGCTTCATCATGCTAAGCATCTAGCTCATATTTGGCTCGGGATTTTGAAAAATGCTATGCAGTTCATTCCTATGAAGCTGACAACCAGGTTCATATAACTCACTTGGAGTGGGCAGGGAAGTAAGCTCGATGATGCCTTGAGCTTTAGCTTCGTGATGTACATCACGTGTCATCCACTCAAGGATCCATGTCTTCGGATCCCTGTTGTAGCCTCGAATATGGAGTGTGGCATAGAACTGTAGTAGAAGCTCTTCATTTCAATGCTCCTTGTCAGTCACAAAGGGCAGAAGTCCAAAATCCCTAAAGTAGTCGAGGGCTTCCTCAAGACATGGTAGCCCAGCCATAGCATCGCAATCCAGACGCTTGTGTGGATAAATCCGATCTTGGTTGTAGAGGATGCATGAGTAATAGCTTCATTGCTGATAACTCCAAAATATGTCTGAGGAGATCTTTGGCTTTGGGTAAGGGTTCTTGGCACTGTCAAAGAAAGTATTATGCTCTCTGAAGCTGTGCACGCTAAAAGAACCCTATGTGGTTGCATCACTTGGAAGCCATGGCAGCCTAGGCTTGGGCTTCTGAACTTGAGGCCTCTGCTCCACATGATAATCATATTGTGGCCCGGGAGCAGTGGGTGGAACCATAATAGGCCATCTGATAGTGACAAGCTCACCATCACGATTGATAGCACGTTCCATGGTGTGAGGCCTTGGAGGAGGAACGGTGCCATCCGAGCTGATAGGTGTCACGGTGGCTTCAGCATTCACATTTGCTTCAGGCTCCACATTGTCTTCAGCCATGACAGTGTCATTGGCTTCAGTGGCGTTGTTGGTGGCAGCCTCAGGGTTTTCAACCTCCATTTTTTCAAGGACTGGAGGGTCGGGCACAATCACATTCTCCTCGAGAATGACTTGATCACTTGCTGGGGGTGTGGTAACTCTTTCTACTTCTCTTTCTTCTTCCTTGTCTTCATCAGCTGAGCAATCGGAATGTCTTGAGCAACTTTGGCTTCAGACTCAGAGGCAGTCGCAATAGCGGTGGCTTCAGGAAACACTTGACGTGCGACTGAGCTTTGTTGCTGGAATGCTCGACATGGTGACCTATGGCCTGGGGCCTTTGCGAAGCCTGCGAAACGCTGGCGACGCCTTTGGTGAGGGAGTGGTCTGAACCATGTAGTTGTCATCGTCAAGTGAAAGTGCTAGTTATCGACTAGAGGGGGGTGAATAGGCGATTTTTATGGAAGTCTTCAAAACATGGAAGTTTCGAAGACAAACTTAACATGCAGCGGAAGGTAGACTACACTAGGGAAGCCATAGTCAAATATACAATGAAGTGAAAGCACGAAGACTATTAGCAGCTAGGCGGTATGGATCAGGATAGAAGATATTATGAAGCCAATGAAAACAAATAGTCACACAGTGAAGTCAAACAGACAATGCAAGCGGGCAATGACTTCACGAAGATCAACTATAAGTAAAGAGGGGGAAGAGATAGAACCAGTTGCTTGGTGAAGACAAAGGATTTGTTGGACTAGTTCTAGTTGCTGTGACAACTGTACGTCTACTTAGGGAGGCTCAGATTCAACTTAGAAGACCGTGTATTCACCTTATTCCCCTTGAGCTAAGGACACCCAGTCCTCGCCCAATCACTCAGGTAAGTCTTCAAGGTAGACTACCAAACCTTCACAGACTTCATTCACCGGTGATCCACAATGACTCTTGGATGCTCAGAACGCGACGCCTAACCGGCTGGAGGATCCACAGTCCTCAAGTGTAACAAGTCTTCAGATCACACAGACAGAAAGACTTCAGTGATGCCTAACACTCTTTGGCTCTAGGTGTTTAGGGCTTTGTCCTCGCAAGGATTTCTCTCTCAAAGGCTTCGGAGGTGGGTTGCTCTCAAACGACAAAAGTCGTGCACTAACTCCGAGCAGCCACCAATTTATGGTGTAGGGGGTGGGCTATTTATAGCCACTAGGCAACCCGACCTGATTTGTTCGAAATGACCCTGGGTCACTAAGGAACTGACATGTGTTCCAACGGTCAGATTTCAAACACACGCGGCAGCTTGACTTGGGATACAAGTAAAGCTGACTTACCCAGCTCTGGATAAGATTTGCTCTGATAGTCTTTGCTCGAAGACTTAGGATGTGGTTGAGCATCACTTTAGTCACTCTGACTTTGTTCACTTGGACCCCACTTAATAGTATGGTGGTTCCTATGACTCAATCAAAGAAGAAAATGAAACTACGAAACAACTATGTCTTCACGCTCCAAAGTCTTCATGCGATGTCTTCTCATGTCATAGTCTTCAATGTGAATATCTTCACATACCACCATTGTCTTCAATGTCTTCACACATTTTTAGGTGTCATCTTCGGTAGGTAAACCGAATCAATGAGGGACTACTACCTGTGTTATCCTGCAATTCTCACAAACACATTAGTCCCTCAACTAGGTTTGTCGTCAATACTCCAAAACCAACTAGGGGTGGCACTAGATGCACTTACAATCTCCCCCTTTTTGGTGATTGATGACAAACTGGTTGAAGTTTTCAACGGGGATAAAAGTATGAGAAATTGTAAAGGATTGAGGTATTGTCTTCGTAAGTAGCAAAAAGGCTCCCCCTGAAGATGTGCATATAAGTATTTTGCTTTTGAATGCAAATGCACATGGCATGTTGTACTTGCGGAGATCCTCTTCTACTTATGAAGACAATTCATCATGCATGAAAGAATATAACGAAGATAATGACATGCATAATGAAAAATGGACGTCTACAAATGACTTCGTGCGGAATTTATCATCGCATCACATAGTTGACAGAAAAGGTAGCAGACGACCATCAAGTTTAAGTGTTACAACTCAAAGATCCAAATGGATCAAAAGCGAGAGTTCTAAGCACTTGGCAAAGGCAAATGTATAGCAACCACCCTTATGGACCCGCTTGAAGACTATCAACTCATATGCTTCTCCCCCTTTTGTCAGTAATTACCAAAAAAGTTTGAAGACATAGAGCTTTCTACTCGTTCCCATGGGGAGTAGGCGAAGCAGCAGGGTCGTCGTTGAGGTTTGGTGGTGCAGACGAACTTGGTGCAGTGTCGATACGTGCCGAAGTTGGAGGTGGTGAGGTAGCATCATCTTGGTCATCAATGACTCTGGCATTAAGAGCTGCAGCTGAGGAAGAATAGTCAGAGTCTTCGAGTGAGGGAGTCCGACGCAAGTGAGTGTTCCGGGGAGGAGTTGAATCAAACTTGAATCTCTCCGTGAAGTCGTCCTATTGAAGATCATCTTCACAGCTTTGCAGAGTCAGACTCTTCCACGACCGGCGACAGGTTTCATGAGTGACAAAGGCATTCTTGGTGGCAAGGTTGCGAATGTGATTGACATCCACCAAGAGGCTATGCATTTGACGCTTGAGCCAGTCATGATGCTTATCCTGTTTCTGATGCAGGGCGACTAGAAGCTCTCGATCATTGAGAACACGAGATCGTTTCCGAGGCATTTGGGAAATTGTGCTTTCAGTGTCTTCAGTTTGGGTACGAGGGGCACGTGTATTGCCAGCCAAAGGATAAACATGAGTGACGGCCTAAACTCCTTCAATGGGCGTGTGAAGCTTTGGTGATCAGCATTGTGAAGATAAACATGCTCTTTGGCAGGCTTTGGGTAGATGACCTCGACAAACAGATCAACCTCTGGCAAGAATATGATATGATTGCGTGCAGAAGGCTGATAGTTGATTGTAGAGTGAAGTTTGATGAGGCACATTACCCATGGAGCATAGAATTTCAGACCAAAGATATATGAGCCAGATGCAGCCAATTGCCTGATGAAGAAGTCTTGAGCATTGAAGCTGATGCCATTGAAGATATAGAAAACCAATGTCTTCATCGCTCCTTCAAGCTTCGCTGCAGGTCAATGTCCTTTGACAGGCCATAGAGTGCGCCTGATGATATGATAAATAGTGCGGGGCAGATACTCTAGGTCTTCAACAAAGAACTCCTTTGGATAGTCAGCATCTTGGGGCAGTGGCTTCATCATGCTCAACATTTGGCTCATGTTAGGCCCTGGCTTCTTGAAGATGCTCTCCAAAGCATTCTGGTGTAGCTGACAACCTGGTTCATAATGTTTGCCAGGAGTGCGCAGGGCAGTAAGCTCAATGATGTCTTGGGCTTTAGATTCATGGTCTACATCGCCTATCATCCACTCAAGGATCCACGTCTTCGGATCCCTGTTTTAGTCACGAATGTGGAGGGTAGCATAAAATTGTCGCAGAAGCTCTTCATTCCAATGCTCTTTGGCAGTCATGAAGTTCAGAAGACCAGCATCATGGAAACAGTCAAGTGCCTCTTCTAAGCAGGCAGTCCAGCAATAGCTTCACTGTCGAGACGCATATGGGGAAAGATGCACTCTTGATCATAGAGAACATAGGAATAGTAACTACGCTGCTGATAGCTCTAGAATTGATCAGATGAAATTCTTGGCTTGGAGTAGGGGTTCTTGGCACTATTAAAGAAGGTGTTGTGTGCTATGAAGCCATTCACATTAAAGGATCCTGGTGAAGTTGCGGTACCTGGAAACCTTGGAAGCCTTGGCTTTGGCTTCTGGACCTGAGGCATGTGCTCCACATGATAGGCAAATTGAGGTCTGGGAGCAGGCGGAGGAACTAGAATTTGCCAGCTGACGATAAGAAGCTGACCACAATCATATGCTTGCTCGATGGTGTGTGGCCTTGGAGGTGGTACAGGAGCAGAGGCATTGGCTCCAAGCTACAGATTTGCTTCAGGTGCAGCATTGGCTTCAGGTGCATTCACCACATTAGCTTCAGGCACCACATTAGCTTCGGCCATGACAACGTCATTGGCTTCAGTACTGGTGTTAGTGGCCGCCTCAGTATTTTCAACCTCCACTCGATAGATGGAGGGTCAGACAGGTTCTCCTCGAGAACAACTTTAGGGTTGGATGGGGGTGTAGCAAGATGTTCTTCTTCTTGATGGGGTACTTCTTGATCATCGGCTGATGTAGCCAGAATGTCTTCAGCAACTTTGGCTTCAGACTCTGAGACGCTCATAGTTGGAGTGGCGTCAGGGAACACTTGTCGTGCCACTGAGTTGTGGTGCTCTTCTCCTTCAAGAATGCTTGACAGAGTGACTTGTGGCCTTGGTCATTTGCGAAGCCTGCGGAGTGCGGGCGACGCCTTTGGAGAGGGAGTCAACTTCAAGCACCGGAGTGGTGGCTTGAGGTGGGGGAGTACTTGGTGATTCTTGATGGGGGGAGTCTTGAGGGTGATCAGCCCATGAATCATCCTGAGCAATTGGCGTCAGAGGACACCCAATGCTGATGAGTTCGTTGTTCGTCAGAACAGGCAATGATACCATGTTGTGCTCAATTTGAGGAAGGACTTCATCATCTTTAACATTGTCTTGGGGACCAATGTCTTCAGCTGCGGTGGGGTCAACAGCTGGATCTTCTTCAGCTTCAGGAGCCTCTGTGGTAGCAGGCTCATGAACTATCAACTGGCGCTCATGGTGTTCAGACGCAGGACGAGCAGCTGAGATTGGCTCGACGAGAAGGGGCTCTGTGGGAGCAGCCCGATCTTTCTTCTTGGTTTTTCGTTTCTTGGTTGGTGGAGCGTCGTCAGTGGTGTTCTTGGTTTTGCGCTTTCGGGCTTCAGCTTCAGATGCCCTTGTTTTCTTGAGTACTGAAGCAGCTGTGGGGACCTTAGGCTTCGAGCCTGTCATACTGGCAGGGAAGACAATGCGGGGTTCTTCCTGCCTTGATGCTTCAGCTTGGGCCACAACAGGCTTCTTCTTCTTCTTCTTAGCAGCCATTCTGGGGTCGATGCTAGGGCGCCCCAGAGCCTTGCGCTTTTCTGCTTCATTGTGAGCTTGAACACTTTTCTCGGCAAAGTACTTCATTCTCTCTATTGAACCCTTTGCTTCCTGGCGTTTCTGGTGGAACTGCTCTTTGAGCTAAGGCAGCGTCTGCTTGATTCTTTGAACATCAGCCACACTGAGATTGGCCACATTCTTCTTGAACTGAGCCTTCTCATAATCAATTTTGTTCTTCAATTCAGCAATCTTCTGAGCCAGAGCCAGCTCAGAAGCAATGGCACTGTGGAAAGAGACACTGATGCCAATTGGAAGCTCAAGGTCGTCGAGATTGATGCTGGGGTTTTCAAACCATTCACCTATGAAGTTGTTCAAGATGTCCACATCAAACAGGGGTAGATCATTGAAGATCTCTGCCTCTTCCTTGCTCTTTATCAGCAGCTCAAGAGCGTCTTCGCCAAGATCGTCGTCACTTGACAGATCAATGGCTTCATTTTCGTTCCTCAGAATGGCAGCTGGGGTCAGTGCTTGACCAGAAGTTTGAATGGGCTTCTTCTTCTTCTTCTTCTCAGTCTTGGAGATGCGTGAGAGATCTTCAGACTGCACACTGGCTTTAGGAGGTGCAGTGGCCAGAGGCTTCGCACATGAAGCTTTTGGTGCAGAGGGGGGCTTTGAAGCCTTTGGCTTCTTCTTCTTCTGTGGCTTGGGAGGAGCAGGCGCTTCATCAGAATCAGCGTCATCTGTAGAGTGCTCCACGGCTGCCCCCTGGACAGCAATGTGTGACATGAGACCGTCAAGGTTTTAGAAGGGCCCGATGATATTGGGTTCGGCATCACGGGTGCCATCGGCACGAGGAGCAGATGGAGCTAGGTTGAAGTCCAGACCAAGGTCCTTCTTGTTCTTCTTAGCAGACTCTTTGGCAAACTGGAACGCGCTTAAAGAGATTGTCTTCACGACACCATAACAGAGAGGATGGGTCGGCATTAGCAGGCTGAGGTCCACAGACCATGCAAGGGTAGAAGCCTTGAGCAATGGCTTCGGACTTCGACTTGGGCTGAAGACCTTTGTATATAATATCTCCCCAGGGGCCCTTGATGGCATTCTTTTCAGCATATTCGTCCGTGACAAATTTGTACTTGAACCATTCATCTGCCCAATGTCTTCGCATCCATTGGATTCGGTTCTTGCATTCTCCATAGGTCTCTTCTGGATCAGACTTGTAAAGCTCATAGAGATCCGGTGGCAGGTCCTTAGTTGTGTTTTCATGGCGCTGTCTGCCACCCTTCCTGACTGATTTTTCTGTCACCATGAAGTTCAGAACTTGCAAAGGCTTCTGTCTGCTGGTCAGACAGAAATTGGCTTCGGGAGAATTGATGTGACGCTGTAAGAATTCTACAAATTAATGTACACTATGAGAACCAAGGGATTCACCCACGGACATGTACCTGTGACAGCATTAGAGATGCGAGGGAAGGGGAAGAGGTCATATGCATTCTCAGAAGATTTTGAAGATAAATAAGTTTATAAGACATAGACCTCATAGCATGAAGACATTCACTCATATGATGAGAGTTGGTTCCATATTTGTACGAATCCAAGAATAAGTACAAGTGAGGAATCTAACTACTTTGTGAAGCATAAGTGAATATACTAGGCATGTTATGAGACGCAAAATAGGATAGATCCAAATTTGTAGGGACAGAAAACACTTGTGGTTGAAAAGGATGAATCTATCGGATCAAAAGGACTGTAAAAAGAGGTTTTATTTACCACACGAAGAACTGCTGGACGGAGTAGAAGTTGAGGCCGCGTAGTTCAATCTTATGTGCCCTAACTTGGCGAAGAAAGACACCTACGGCGACGGCGGAGAAGACGATGCCCGCGGCCGGCGTGAGGACGACATCGGTGAGGTCACGGCAGCTAAGCCCTTCGTCACCGGCGTCGTCGAGGGCTAGCGGTGGCGCTAGTGTTTGTGCGAGAAGGAGAAGTGGAAGAAGAGATAATGACTGGGGTGTGGCGTGTATTTATAAGGACAGGGATGACACATCGTTATTACACAGGTGCCCCTGACTGTTCACATCAGAGGGACACGTGGCAAACATGCAACACATTGGAAGTTGTTCCATGTTCCCACGCACGCCTGGATTGTCGGGTGGTCGTTCCCGCTTCTCCGGGTTTCAGGCAAAAATGATTGAGCTTTTAAAATAGATTTAATGTTTCTCTCTGTGTCTTCTGCTGTCAAGGACGCAGAGAAAACATTCGACAGTTTCAATAGAATCCATACGATTTGGATAGATATATTTGAAAATGGAGCATATTGAGGTTAGGGTCCGATCACATTCACTTAGTTAAAAAGATTCAAACGAGAATACATAGCTATAAGTGAATGTTGTAGAGGACAGAACACTATCATATGTATATATCAGAATAAGACCAAATCAATATAGTGAAGATAAACATGAAGTCATGTCAATATTGAAGACGAACCAAATGCGAAGACTTTGCAAATGTAAAGCCAACAGAAAACACTCCAAACAAAAGTTTGGTGGTGGCGTTACCCACCGTATATGAAGTATTAGACCCAGACACGGCACAGAATTATCGTGGCGCTCCGAAGTCAAATTCCGCGTTAATGTATTCACACTTAGACAGTAAGTCTTCATTAATCGAAGATATAAGTTACTTCGTGTGTTGCACATCTAAGTCATCAACATGCATAAGTGTTAGGATGTGTGCCTGATCACAGGACATTTGAGGATTCCAAGATATTTAGCTCACACCGCAACTTGCAAAACCTTTTCTCATCCAAGGGCTTTGTGAAGATATCTGACAGTTGCTCTTCAGTGTTGACGTGAATGATATCAATATCTTCCTTCATGACATGATCGCTGAGGAAGTCATAACAAATTTCAATGTGCTTTGTCTTCGAGTGCTGAACTGGGTTGTTGGCAATCTTGATGGCGCTTTCATTGTCGCAGTAGAGTGGTACTTTCTTCAGATGGATAACATAGTATTTGAGTGTTTGCTTCATCCATAGAAGCTGAGCGCAGCAAGATCCAGCAGCAATGTATTCAGGTTCAGCAGTGGAGAGAGATACACAGTTCTGCTTCTTTGAAGACCAACAAACAAGTGATCGTCCCAGAAAGTGACATGTGCGTGATGTAGACTTGCGATCCACCTTGTCACCAGCATAATCAGCATCCGAGAATCCAACTAGATCAAACTCTGAGTCCTTTGGATACCATAATCCTAGTGTTGGGGTGTAAGCCAAATATCGAAGAATTCGCTTCACAGCTAAGTGATGCGATTCCTTTGGTGCCACTTGGAATCGGGCACACATGCAAACACTAAGCATGATATCTGGCCTAGATGCACATAAATAAAGTAAAGAACCAATCATGGAGCGGTATACCTTTTGATCGAACTCTTTACCATTGGCGTCAGGACCCAGATGATTTTTGGTTGGCATTGGCGTTGTGTAACCTTTGCAGTCTTGCATTCCAAACTTCTTCAGACGGTCGTTGAGGTATTTTGCTTGTGATATGAATATGTCGTTGCTTTGCTGCCGTATTTGAAGACCAAGGAAGAACTTTAGCCCACCCATCATGGACATCTGATATTGCTCTTGCATCATGTGTCCAAACTCATCACTGTGTTTTTGATTAGTGCAGCCGAAGATAATGTCATCCACATATATTTGGCACACAAACAGTTCACCATCATATGTCTTCCTGAAGAGTGTGGGATCCAAGGAACCAGGTTTGAAGCCTTTGCTCTTCAAGAAGTCTTTGAGTGTGTCTTACCA
Organism: Triticum urartu; assembly: GCF_056163025.1. Classification (NCBI taxonomy): domain Eukaryota; kingdom Viridiplantae; phylum Streptophyta; class Magnoliopsida; order Poales; family Poaceae; genus Triticum; species Triticum urartu. The sequence continues at coordinate 192,728,820 of NC_141874.1, read as the reverse complement.
AGCATGAGGGGCTTGTTTGAGGGCATACAGTGCCTTGTTGAGCTTGTATACCATCTGAGGGTGTTTTGGATCTTCAAAGCCAGGCGGTTGTGCAACATACACTTCTTCAATCTTGCCATTGAGCATCACATCCATTTGATACAAAAGGATGTTATGATGATTTGCGTAGGCTAGCAGTATGCGAATGGCTTCAAGCCTAGCCACGGGAGCAAATGTTTCATCGAAGTCAATCCCTTCAACTTGTGTGTATCCTTGAGCAACGAGATGAGCCTTGTTTCTAACAACTTGACCATGCTCATCTTGCTTGTCGCGATATATCCATTTAGTGCCTATGATATTGTGTTTGCAAGGATCAGGATGTTCGACCAGTTCCCACACATTGTTCAGCTCGAACTGTTGAAGCTCTTCTTGCATAGCTTGAATCCATTCAGGTTCCATGAAGGCTTCAGCAACTTTCTTGGGTTCAGATATTGAGACAAATGCAAAGTGCCCACAGAAA